>NC_134569.1:215999537-216311861 GCF_050947875.1 Dermacentor variabilis | reverse complement strand
GGAGCAATCGAAAAGCTAGAGGGATCTGCCACGCAAGCCCTTGGCATATTTAGAAGGGTCGCGCTAATAGACAAGGCCTGAAGGAAAGAAGACTGCTTAAGCTAACCGAAGCATATGTATTAAGCCGCGTGTGCTATACCACGCCTTTCTTAAACATCAGGTAGGAGGAGAGGATGAAACTCGACTCGCTCATTCGACGGTGCATAAGAGGGCTTTCGGCTGACCAATTAGCAACTCCACAGAGAAGCTCCTCTCTATGGGAGTGCACAATACCAGGGACGAAATAGTGGAGGCGGTCAGAATTTCGCAGCTCAAAAGATTAAGCCGTGCGACCACGGGCAGAGCTATCCTCTACATGGTAGGCCTGTAAACACATGGGGGACTACGAGACAAGTCAAACAACCCGCAGGACTGCCGAGAAAATCTAGTCATTTACCCCCTCCCTCGTAACGTGCATCCCATGTACAAGATGGAGAGGAGGGAAAAGAGGGCAGAAGCACTAATCAAACACTTCGATTCGAAGGACAGCAAGTCGGTTGCGTACGTGGACGCGAAGTGCCAAGTCGGGTGCGTCGGCGGCCTCGGTGGTGAACGGCCGAGGTGCCCTAGCACCTGCCCGCGCCATTATAAGCCGCAACACGGTAACGGCTGAAGAAGTTGCGATAGCGCTCACTTTCGTTGGAACGGAAGCCAATTTCATAATTAGCGATAGCAAAACGGCCATCTGGAATTCTGGAAAGGGTCGGATCTCACCGGAAGCGGCAAGGGTTCGGGCCAGTAGACGGCTAAACAGAGAAGTTGGCTTATATTGGGCTCCCGCACAAACGTCCGTTTCTGGCAACGAGGTGGCCCGCGAGTTAGCCCGAGCTCTCTGCGTCAGGGTAACTGTGGAGCCGCCCGACAGCCGTAACATAGACGCGCGTCAGCTAAATTGTACGGAGATTGTCCAATATTGTCAGTTACGTCGGAGCCTGGCGCTGCCACCGGATAAAAGTCCAAACAATGGCGAGGCAGTCGCACGGCGGCGCCTGCAAGCTGGGAACATTGTAAACCAAGTCTGGGCATATCATGTTCGGTTAGATGATAGGCAAAACGATAAGGGCGAGCACTGTGGGGCGAGAGGGACCCTCGTCGACATAATCTGGGAATGTGCAAGCTCCCCAGGGGCTAAAGCAAATACAAATTGTAGAGAGGCCTGGGAAGCCCTGCTGTGGAGCGAGGACCCTACCCCACAGCAACAAGCCATCCGCCTGGCGGAAGAAGCCGCCAAGAGTGAAGACCTCTTTGCTTGCCTCTAATCGTGGAGGTCGCGGGCCCCGTCCCATAGGCCTGTGTGGCGGAGACGGGGAAGGGAAGATCCTTATCTGGCGGAATAAAATCATCATCATCATGCAGCACACCGTGCGCAAGCGTTATGAGGGAAACGCAAACATCGATTCACGTGAGTACACACTGCGCGAGGTGGGGGACGCAGCGATGTCCCAAGAACGAAGGTCACGTTTGAGGTTTGTCGGCGGGAGAAGTAACGGGGGAGGCGTATGCATGCTCAGAGACGTACGACGTGAAAAAACACTGGTTAAGCTGACCTTATTCGCCAGTTTATTGCCTGTGCCTTTCGCCTAATAGAACATGGCACGGGCTGTCCGCGCACTCGCACGTGCCACCTGACACGACGCACTAACCAATTGTCTCAAAAAGCACGAGAGAAGTATGCCCGCGAATCTGCCCTAGTGGTTGGAGTATCGATCCGCATGCTGAGAAATTTGAGATTGAATCCTACCATCGAACTTGTAATTTCCTTATGAAAGCTTTCCCGTAGTGAACCCCTCGCCCCCTAGCCAGATTTTGCTGGACGCTGCAACTCTTTTTTTTTTTTTTTGCCGTGTGGCTTACACGGAGAAAATAGAGTAATTAGTGTACGCTAGGGAGATCGGACTGCCGTTTCTCAGCGCAACAGCACTTCTCTCGAGCACTTCTTTCGCCTACTTGTCTCGTGCCAACGCCAAGTCACTTTTTCGCACGATTGGCACGCGGGTGACGTCACGTAGCACGCGCGGACGAGAGCCATTGAGTGCAAGATAAGCGCTTCAGAAAAGTTTCGCTTGACGTGGGTTCCGATGTATACGTTAGATCGGCATAATTTTCATGTTCCGTGTGCGAGAAGATTCGCCAAGACCACACAGCCGCACTTCGCAGCCGCCACGGTCAGCGAAGTCCCGGAAGATTGTGAAAGAAAGCTTCGAATTATTGTAAGCATGGTAAACGCAGTCAATGAGAAAGCGCAATAAGTGACGTCGTGCGGAATCCTAGAAGCAGCTCGTGAAAAAGAAAAAAAGACAGCCAAGCAGTCGGCGTTCTACCATCCATCATTTGATTACTAAAAGCGTGACCTTGCCTGGCAAGAGAGAAGGGCTCCGTGATTACCCTCGTTGATTTATGACCTCGATTCCACCGAGATTCCGTCCGAAGCAATAGTTATCATGCGCGTTTCCTGCATTGCGGGCTAAATGTTCCCCGTTAATGGTGTTCCCATTAGGAATATTTGCCCTAACGTTTATTTGGCGCTAGTAGGAAACTCGTTATTGAAAATCAAACAATACCAAAGGACAGTGTAGTCTAACAGCTTTCCCTCGGGACAGCAGGACTTAGTGATATAACGTCAATATAATACGCGCCGTCGCACGTTTTGAGCCACTTCATTTTTTTCCATCGTCTTGTTGAAAAGAGAACGCGATTTCTTGCACACGATTTTCTACGCAGCTTCTCGGCTGAATTGAGTTCCTAGAGGATTAACAAGTTTATGGGGTCTCGGTTGCGGCAGGAGCGGCGACTGCATCACATCTGAATCGCTGCAGGCTTGCTGTGATCTGTAACGCAGGACAGTTGATTATGGCTGCGTGTAGTGCTAGGGAAGTACCAGTTAACTCCTCTAAGGCTTAAAGCCGACCTGGCGGTGCATTGTGAAGAGCACAGGAAAGCTTCGAATTGCTTTCATTTATCTTACAGTCCTATTAAATCGAGCTATGTGAGGTTATGTTAGACAGGAAAATAGCAGTTTCATTAGTCTTAATGCTTGGTTGGTGGCCTGGAAGCAAACGCTTGGGAAAGCGCAGCATGTGCTGACTCCGCCAACAAAATTTTGGTAAAGGAATGGTCCGCGATGTCAAACCTGGAAAGAAGTGCCGTTATGCTCAAGGTGTCTGTAGAGCAACGTATACTAAGGTTAGACGCTACGGACGCCTTATATTACGCGTAATTCATGAAAGAAACTTGACATTTCTGCGCAGGCAGCGTCGTGCAGCGCTATGCGTTGATCTCGGCCGATCGATGTGCCGCGTGTCGCAACAGGCTTTCGACTCGTATTTTCACACTCATTTTGCATATTTGGCCTCGGATGCTCCGTGCAGCATTAACTTTACCGGGCGCTCCGCGTACAAGTGATAACCTAATACCGAGGCACTTTAGACGTCATATTGAGGCGGCCCAGCAGCACACGGTGTCAAGGATTCGATTTAAAGTTGAGAATTCTCCTCACAGATTTTATTGTTTCTTTGCGGATGCTGGAATAGAGTAAGTGTTGAGAAAGAAGGGATTGTAATAGAAAGAAGTGTCCAACAATTACGGTGCTCTCTAATGCGAAATTTGAGCGCAGCTTTATACGTGTTTTCATTTCACGACAAATTGAGGCATGGAATTTGAGACCAATATCACCGCACCTACTGGCAGTGGGCCAGTGCCGTGAGTGCCTTCGCAGAGCGAGGGGCACTATATCAAAGCCAGCTGTGGAAGAAGACGAGGACGAACTAGCGAGCAGTGGCACACACACGTTCGCGCGGTTACACCAACGCCGACGCCGGCGCTCAACCCAGGAAGGGGCGCCTAGGAGCTGCGCTCTACAAGAAAGTCAGAGAGGCTCGTCGGAGGAGCGTGCCTTCGGCCCACTACTCTACACTGGGCTGAAGGGGAAATGGAAAATGAGAAAGCAGAGGAGCATAAGGAGCGATGACGAATCATTAAAATGCCATAAGCACCTGCTGTTCGTTGTCGTACTTGATCATTGTTCCCAGCAACTGTACGTGAAAACATTTAGTATAGTCACACACTGTCCTATACACTTACGCGTTTGTAATTTGTTTCATGGGTAAGAGAATAAGAGTGTCGGTAAATGTGGAAATCTTTATGGTATCGCCAGATTTCACCGTTAATCTTCGCCTAAGTGCGTTTGTTGTTAACAGGATCTATTATACGTTTCACAACTCTTAATTTCGCCCTAAACTTCATCTGGCCGCGGGTTTCCGACTAAGCAAACCATTAATCGAGGAGTAAGGCAATGGATATGTCATTACCGGCGATGTCGGGAGGTTGATGTGGGCTGCCAACCGGAGCTGGCTCTTCGGCGCTACCAGGAGCGGTGTCTGGTTTAACCGCGCTGCCGTCCTGGTTCTTCCCCGCCGTGGCCGCTTGCCTGGCTGGTTCCGGGCCAGGTTTCGTCGGCAGGACGTCAATGCGGTTGCCGTTCTGTAGAGCGTTCTGGTTGTGAGGTCGTTTGGCGGACCTCCTAGCAACGCCATATCGTCGGCCCGCGGGAGCAGCAACGGGATGCGCTACAGCGGCTTCCATTTTTTTTCTTCGTCTTCTTTTGCCTCCAATGCATAGCACATACTATCGGCGGGAGCAGCTCAATCAAAAGTGCTTATACATATAATGGGCGTTTTTCTCAAGGTAAAATTATTCCAAAAACAAAAGGCGGCAAGTAAAACGCGAGCAACGTAATGAAGTAGCAAGTCGTCGTGTTCCTCATGTTCAGAATAGTGAAACTAAAATTATCACAGCCAAGCACGTGTCTTCTGGGCGCGCACCCTCTTCAATTAGGCTCGGACGATATTGGCGAGACGCAAGCGATCCGCGAAATCCTTGATATACTGGGCAGTATTCCACTATCATAACAGAAAGCCCTAGGTCGCTCTCCCATAGGAACTTCGCTTAGAAAGTTATTATGTACGTTGCTGAAATTCCTGAAGTCCACGGGCCTACACAATAGACTGAGAACGCTGCATGCTACAGTTGCTATATTGCTCCTTTCTCTTCTTTCTATCCCTTTACCCTTCCTCCGTGCAGGGTAGCAAACCATAACTACCTCTGAAAAGCCTCCAGGCCTTTCTATATATGCTTTCTTTCTCTCTCTCACTTACGCCTTCTTTGAACTTAGGCGATCGCCCACTTTTGCACCTAACTGAGCTCCATGCATACGACATCGACAGCGCTAATATAGCCCCAGCAGAAAACGAGCTGAGGACTCAGGCACCACGCCATTGAGAAGTGTAGCCTGATGTGTACCTTGATGTTTATACCACGTAACAGACAACTTGAGCCGAAGTTTTGGCATTCATAGCGGCTACTTCGGAAGCAGCACGTGCTCGAACCCTTTGGATAAATATTTTTCTTCGGTCTTTTACGTCGTCGCCATGTGATTCGCATGTACAATCTTAGTTGTAAGGAAGTACACGTTCCAATACTGAGTCTGTGCAAGGACACTTGTCGGAGGTCGTTATCAAGATGGTGACATGACTAATTGTGCATATGCGACCACGATACCTCGATCGAAGAGAGAGGGAGAGATGAACCCTATTACACGCACTGGCTCATTGTGGATGAGCGAAACTTTGCAGGATTTCCAGCCATGGGAAAATGGCCGCGTGGAACGCAGATCATGACACACATTGTAAAACTGTACAACAAAAAATAATGGCACATGGTCCCACAGTGTTCGAGCCCGAGTTTTAAAGGTAGTAATGGTAACGCGTTAGAAACTACACTGCAGTGGTTTTCCTATTTTTGCGTGTCTCCTATAATTGGCCTAAAATCTTAGCTTATAAACAACATTCCTGGTAAGGCCCGTTGAGAGGTATTTAAGGCCGCTCAATCAGATTGACTTGCGACCAGAGAATTGGCCGAGTCCTGTGTCGGGCTATGGGTCTATTGGGGCCGCTGCTGCTGGTGTGGTTGGCAGTCTAAATCGAATAGTGGGACAGTTCTTGTGCAATCGAATTAGCCCTACGGAAGGAGCAGACACGGGAATTGTGGCTGGAAATTTGGGATAGCATGATTGAGAATCCGTAGTGCATCAGCGAACGACAATCGCACTGCTGAGAACTTGCAAGCAATGTTTGGGACACCTGCGTGAGCTAACATGCTCTTGATCTGCTGCTCAGAAACGGAAATCGATAGAGGGGTGAAACGCTAGGGCAGTAATGGCATAAAGAAATGGCCACGTCTGTGCATTCGTCACTGTAAATTAAGCGTCTAATCCCGGTTGGGTTCAGCAACTGCACGGCACAGACATCATTGCGACCTCATAGCAATCACACATAATAGCTTAGTTTTGCTGATGTGCTGTAGCAGGCCACATTTGCAGCATCACATGACGAGCTTATATCACAGAGCAGACGACTTGCATCTTAAAACAAAATAGATTCGTGGTGGCTATGAATATCGTTGTTGCACAGGTGCGCATCCTCTTATTGGATAAATATTTCTCGTATGAAGAAATAGAAAGAAAGAAAGAAAGGAAGAAAGCCTCCTTGACTGGACAGACACTTTGGGTCGGCAGTCGTCGCACGTCTGTTCTTCGTACTCAAGCAGTAAATCTAAACACATCACCTATATCAATACCAATGCGAGGTAGGTTTAAGTTACGCGTACTTGTTAGTAGACGACCGCATTATATTCAACGATTTCATCATATTAAGGTATGACACTTGAGTTCTTGTGGCACAATATATGTTACCCACGAACCCACCAAACTGGTGCATGCTATCGCCATGCCCAAATACACAACTGAAAAGCGAGAACATAGATAAAACTGAAAGCCCTCTTTCAACTGCTTGCAGTTCACCTACAGTTGAGCTTTCATTTAAAGCAGCTCTTCGATCACCACAACCATTTAAGTACTACATGTCGGATGTACTAATCATACTTGCAGAACTAAATATGCGGATGTGAACAAGCGATGTGAAAGTTCACTCACGCATGAGACCACTATGGCTTGATGGGGAATATAAAATATTGCATGTGTCTCAGTGAACGCCCGTAGCAGCTACATTTTTGTTATTTTCAGTATCTTTCTCGCTTACTCCTTATCCTCCTTTCCCAAGCCACATGCAGGGTAGCAGAATGAAGACTTTCGTCTGGTTATTTTTTCTGCCTTTCCTCACTCTTTGTCTTCCTCTCTAAAGACGGTATGACAACACAAGGAAATTGACAGTGGCGTCTCTTTAAGTTTAACAATTCTCACAGCCAAGCATCCCTTTGGAAAAGAAATAAGGTATCGTATATAAATTAGGCAAAGTCAAAATATTGTTTCCTGCCAAAAACAACTGAGAAGAGCGCGCTGGTGAAGGAAACTGAAAGGAACGACTGAACGCTACCACGAAGGATAACAAGAAAACAATAGCATTTAATTGTCTCAGTATCCTAGGCATGAGTGAGGTTGACGAGCATTAGATGAAAAATATTGAGTGGCACCTCTCCCAAGTACTAGTCATGAGTGTTTCAAGCTGTAGTCCAAACGGCTCTCCTGTAAAGTGACACCTCTTTGTCAACCCTTATAGAGATTCCTGACAGTGACTGTATTGCCGAATAGGTCATTCCTTACTGATATTAAATTATGCGCCCCTTGGTAGCCTCGAACTTCGGTCCGCCGGCCCAGCAACCTGATGCTCTAACCATTAGGTCTCAATCCCACGCATTCTTGAACAATGCCAATCTCAGCGAGTTTTTTACATAGTCGCAGCGTCCGTCTAATTGCGTAGCACGGGTCCGCGAGAACGGAGGCGCCCACGCGAGTTTTCTTTACGTCAAAGACGCAGAAACGAAATTGCGAAAATTTAGAGCATTTCATTAACCGTTTCATGAAAGTTTCGCTTCCCATAGATTCCAGAATCAGCCTTGGGTATGCGCTAGCTTCTTTTTTTTTTACCTTTTCGAGCTGGTGATGTAAAAGCTCTATACAAAACATTTCTAAAGATGGTTTCGAAATAAACATATGGAAGTGAGCGTCCCTGCAGATGTATGTGTTGTTTTCCCATAGGTTACGTGAAAATGCCCCGTGGTACGTCAGTTCTTGCAAAAAGTACTGAAATTTTCGTAGCGAGGTTGTTGCCCTCAGTATGCGGAAAGTTCAGTTCCACTAGAAGGTGAATAAATTGTATACTGTAATTGTTCCGAAGCCACTCCGCGATTGGCGTCATAACGAGACGGGCATCTTACGGCAGGTTTCTTGCAGCCTGCCGGAAGTAAAAAAAAAAAAGACAGAAGGTCCGGAGAGTAAGAAAAACTGACCGTTTCAAATCATGCAGTTTAGCAGCACAGAGGTATCTATAAGATCCCAGTAAGTAGCATTATGACATGTTCAGTAATGCAAGCAATGGCTTCGAAAACTCAAAATGCACGCACACTGAAGGAAGGACACAACCATTGCTTTCCATTGCCAGGGCACCTGTACTGCAGTAGGATGGAAATTTGCGCAAGCTGGCGAAGCTGCATAATCGGTGTGTATTTTATGCATATATATATTACCTTGTTTTCTGCTATTAAAATTTCACTGCGAGTCAAAGCTTGTCCGCTTTCCTTCTGCGTATTTGTGTGTCGTCCATTTGTACTGTTTCATTATGCACCTGTACTCTTCAAACTCAATGTCGTCAGCGCATTTTTGGGCCATAATAATTATGGCGCGAAATGAAGACCGTGTTACCACATAACCAACTATGGCAAAAATCACAGACGATAATGCCTAACGGTGCAATGCAAGCACAGCGCTCCCATTAGCAATCACTACATGCGGATCCTTTATTAAAGTGGAGATGCAGGGGCGGATGCTCAAGAAAACACCGCATCCGACTCGCAAAGCGCTCATCAGACATATATATACTCTATGCTGCAGTGTCGAACAACGCGTATCGAAAAACATCGCTAGTATATAGCAATGCTCGCAGCTCCTGCTCACTGTGGCGTGACATCGGTGATCGAAAATTTTCCTCGATAAGAGACGCGGGGCTATCCTTCAATGTCACGCTTCTTCCAGAGCCGTCTTGGTTTCGGGGTATTTTCGTGCGCACCTACTACTTCCTTCGGATGTCTCATACGCTGCACAGGTCTTCAGTTCTGGTGAACCTTGCGCAGACAGCACGTCGTAGGGACCTTTCTTGTTCTTCGGTGAGTTATTGCGCTTGTGAAGAAGTGCGAATTGAGCAATACACAGCTTCAGAATATTTATCCTTGGGTGTGCAGCACATTGCAGATAGCTTATGCGTGATGCACTGATTAAACATCGGTCTTCAGTGTTGTGGCATAATTTCTTAGCATTAAACTTAGCTAAGTTTCCCGAAATTTGTTCTTTTCGTACATTGATACCACTCTCGCAAAATTTCGTGAGTGTAATTATTTTCATGACTTATTACCAATGTTTTTTGTGAAGTGTTTCCTTGCAGTATAGACCAGATGAGAAATGCAAGCGCGAACGTTTCTTTGCCTACTGCAAAGTCAAGGGTGAGGTATTTATCACTACGATTATCAGCGACAGGATTCGTCAGCGCCCCCCTCCCAGCATTGCAAGTTTTACTATATGTTCAACTTGCTTTTGGTAGACATCAGTGCTCATCGCAGCCTAGCTCTTCGGCGCTTTGTAAGACAACGTTCAAACTGCCAGAAAATGCGCTCGAGTTGCTTGGATTTTTTCTCCCTTTTTATTCTTGAAGAAAACTTGGCTTGGCATTGAACGACTGTAAATATTTGGCTGAATCAGACTGAATGAAAATGGATTAGCTTCGAATCAGCAAGCTTAGTTTTCATAAACGTTCCCTCACTGTGCTTATTCATGCGCGCGATTTTTCACCAGCTTGGTCAAGATGAAGTCCGTAGCTGCAATGAATCTCGGTTCCTTTGGCATCCTCCTTGCCGCCATGACTCTCGCTCTAGCCGAAACTGAGCTGCTCGAGCGACAACCGAGGCTATCAAAATACCAAGATGCATGGAAGGTAAGACAATTACGAATGGAGTATTCACCTTTCAACGAGCCATATTCGCTCATGCATTGTGTTGCACACAAATGTGATCCTTTGTTTTATATGTCCTCGTGCTAGACAATCATGTCAAGTACAGTAGTGTTCTAATCCGACGCGATATATACGTATACAGACAGACTAATAGTTAGGAGCAAACCTCTACTCTCGCACTCTAATACTAGAATTTCACAGTGACGATCGAGCTTCACTACACCTTGCCGACCACGCTTTCTCACAATTTTGTTATTGTGAACGAACGGCAAAGTGATTTCTAAAGAAGTTGGTTCCGCGATCAGCTTCAATAAAGCCCGGATTCCTGTGCTTTCATGAAAACCCACTTGATAAAAACAGCACAATACTTCTGATTGTCAAGCTTAATACTGCGAATAGCACTCTTGGCGTACTGACCAGTCTTCTTTCCGACTGTGTAGCAAATATAGGGGCTGATCCCGAAGGTTTGAAAATGCTAGTCGTTCGCGTGGGTATGGCATGTGTCAATGGGTATGTGTCGCTCTTTAATGAACCAATTTGACGCCAACTTGGGTCACCCTGTATGTGCCGCTGGGTACGCGAGGACATCACGGCGGCGCCGCCTGAAAGTGAAGTGCACTTTCAGGGGAAATAAGGGCGAGAGAGGAGCGTACACGCCTCATACATGAGCGTTTCGGCTATTTGCATACTTGGATAGCTATTGTAGAGGACAGAGCGCGAACTTCTTTCCGATATAGCAGCAATACTCTCGGCTATAATGTGCCAAAATGCTGTTTTTAATAGCTGATCAACGTATTCATAACACCTATGGTATTGCGTAATTCTGAATGGAAAAGATTTCGCGAACAGATTAGGAAATGTATATGTTAAGCCGAGTTTTGTTCGGCGCCTTTTGATTCGATTTGTAGCAGCGGTGTGCATCTTTAGCAATCGTTCGATTGTTTTCTCTTTCAGTCATTGACGGTGCCAGGACGTTACTACTTGTATATGAGGTCATACGAAGATGAGCCGTTCTACGGGAGAAACCGAAAATGCGTCTTTAACGAACTGATCTCCATCAACGAGGAAGAAAAATACACCGTCAGCACGTTCGGATCTATAAGTACGAAGGACGGCACAACGTAAGATATTTATTTCTTTCAGGGTTGGTAGTGGTCGCTGTATATTGAAGAAAAATTGAAGAGGGAAACAAGAAATCATTCATAACGTATTTCGCCAGTAAATAAACTTCCCCTCTACCGCGCCCTCTCTTAGGGAGATGGTCAGACTTGATCAGAGGGCTAGTTCGTGATCAAGGAGGCAGGGGTTAGTTTGCCACAAATTTTGCCGTAAGAGCAATTCTTGACCTCCTGAGATACTTGAAGAAAAAAAATTACCGACGATTACGTTACTTCCTAATGCGAAATTTGAGCGCAGCAAATAAGCTGTTTCACCTTTTCGATAGATTGAGGCAAGGAAATCGAGCAACACATGTATGCGCTATCACAGAATTTTTTTTTATTTTTCACACGTATTCCTTTAACAAAGACTCCACTAACAGTTCTTGACCGTCATGAAGGAAGCTTTGTGGTCGGAGAAATAGACTGATATATGTTCGACTTGGTACACCAATGCTTGATTCTCAAAGACGAGATCTATACAAGTGCCTCGCGAGGTTGTCACAGCCGTGGGACGCGTTACGAGCGAGAGGAACGGCATGTTCTCCCGCATAAGTGTTAGGAAATTGCTGTTTGTCTTTATGTCAAGCCGCCACCGATCTGGCTCTGATTGCCACCGCACAGGGCGAACGGCAGCGGCAATTTCGGCTCGGGCGGTGCACATATACAGATCCGCCGCCACCGATCTGGCTCTCTGATTGCCACCGCACAGGGGTTGCATTGGAGGAGGAGCGAAGAAAGGAATTAAGTTCGAGCCGGAGCTTTGACAACCGGAGACTCGCAGGAAGAGGGGGGAGGGGGGCGGCGTGTACACCCAGCGGCAAACGATGGGGGCAGAAGCGCGCGCAGCAAGCGGGCAACACGATAAAGGGAGGAGGGAAGAGATAGCAGCGACTGACTGATGCAACTGAAGAGCACCCTATCCGCCACACAAGAACAGGGGGGGGGGTCCCTTTCCTCCTCTTCCTGCATGGCGGCGACGGTGTTCTACGCAGTCACGTTATCTTGACTCTCTAGCGGCGACAGCGGCATCCAGCGGTATCAGTCGGTCGCTGCTAGCGCTGGGGGGATGAAAGGGGGGCGGAGCTGGTTACGAGGCCGACGACAACGCCGACGACAACGCCGACGACGACGCGAAACCCAGGAACGGACGCCAAAGAGCTGCGCTCTAAAAGTTACGATTAATTACTTCAAGGGTGAAATACTTACTTGCCAATGTGTGCATCTCAACTCATGCCTGTATATGACCCCGTCATGGTTGTAGGACGGGGCCCCCTGTCACAGGCGTAACAGTGAGCTTTTATTTACATCCATAAACAGCAATGACATTGCACGAATAAATTATAGTGAAAAACTTTGGCGGAAATAAACTACCGTGGACACGAAAAAAAGTAGGCAGACTCGTTGCCTGCTACCAGAAGGGCAAAATCAGTTTACGGAAAGTACAGGGTGATATTCACGCTGTAATGATGCAATGACGCAACTGAAACGAGAGCGATTCTACCATTTCTTACAAAAATCACTGGAAAAGAGCGCAAAATAAAAAAAGTGTGTCGCAGTTAGCTAACTAATACAGGTGTAGACACGGCTTACTGACATTTTAACTAAATTACAATAAAGTAGTAATGGAAACCAAACACATCCGAATATCAGCGCACTTTCCCTCATTGCAGAGTCATGGGTGTGAGCTCGGTGACCTTACGACGGAAGTGTGAACGAAGTCAATGGCGCCGATAGTATCAGAATGGACTGATTATCGGTGTGTTTGCCACAGTGTGTGTGTTAGAGCAGTAGCCGCTCGCTCACGTACATTAACTCATGGGCGCACTCACGCTCATTATGATCATAGGGACGAGTCTGACCTTGTGCTTGGCAACGTACTTCCATTAAAAGTACCTTGCCAAAGTTACAATTAGGGCACTAAGATATTGCACCTTGAAATCCTTGCTGGTAATGAAAGGTGCACAAGACAATCATTTATCCTGCAGTGTTCCAGGTGTTATTGATTGATTGGTTGATTGATCTATCGATTGATTCATTGATTGATTCATTGATATTTTTGTACCAGATAAACATACAATTTGTGAGATACGCCGTTGTGGAGAGCTTCTCGTCACCTTTGTCTACGTGGGGTTATCGAAAGGGCACCCGATCCCAAACATTTTCGCCTTCTTCGCCATCGTATTCTAAGGCCGCAGTGGCCTGGAACTTCGTCAGAATTGCACCGCTGCTTCGGTGTGGCATAGCCGTGACCTCAATAACGTGGTACCTCCTTGGCTCGCCTTCTGGCAATTTTCTGGGGTGATGCTTTTTTCACTGTCATTGTCAGCAATTAGCAATGTAGTCGCTAGGTGGCCTGTAGTTTTGTTCATATACTCGGGAACCGCGTTCATGCTACCCGCCGTCGCAGTGCCCTGGGCTCTGGTGTTGCGCCGCGATGCGCGAGTTCACGGGATCAAATCCTGGCCGCGGTGGCCGAATTTCGATGGTGGCAAAATGCAAGAACGCCTCTGAACCGTGCATTGGGTGCAGGTTAAATGGAAGCTGAAGTTAGCCGCGAGTTATTACTATGAATACAAAAATCGCGGTTTATCAGGCCTTGAAACACTGCAAATAGCCTTAATTAAGCAAGAACAAAAAACAGGGGTCGCGGGGGCCGCCGCGGAGTGGGTGGATGGCTGTGATTGGAGAAGAAGTTCGTGACGTAATTGTGGGTATCGCCGAGGTGCCTAATTCGAATATGGCACTGAAATCACTTATGTGTGCCCTGCGCGATCAAAATTGCGACGCATGTCATCATTAACGTCGAAGAATGGCTGTTTTCTGAGAAAGCTGTTATATTTTCAAGCAGGGAAGCAAACGGAGGCGAGCGCTAAGTATCTGCAGGTGAGGCACCCGCCACATTACCAATTGACGCGCACGGACGACCGCGACCAGCTTGCTCGACGGTTCCGTCTGCCCCGAGCGCTGTTACCGCGAGAACACGATACGTGCTTTCACGACTAATAATGCATGCTCGAATAAAGCGGTGCCGGAGCTAGGCATTTTGTAATTATACAGAAACGGCTGTCAATCCTCCATAAGAAGAACGAGCGCAATGAGAGCTGTGCCCACTGGTGCACTGCCAAATGGACCGTATATTAATAAGCGCTACAAGTGTCGTCCTAGCTAATTTTCTACATGTGATTTTAGTGAGCAGTAGATGTAAATTTTTAACAAGACTGTGCAGTTTGTGACCATTGACGCTAGTTTTGAGAGCAGCATCCACTACGCTGTTGGATCGAAACGGATAATAAATAGCAGCTCCGGTGGCTTTGAGCCGCGAGCTGCATGGGGAGATGGGTCGTATATTGTGTTCCCTTTTAAAATCGCCGTAAGTTCTCACGCCAGAGCACGGCATGTAATTGCAGGAAGCTGTCTGCTAGTGTATATTTAACATTACCTAGAATACTCAAAGCCGGCAAGGGCTACTGGTACCAGTAGCAAATACGTTATGTTTTAGGGCTCCCTACAGCCCCACCAGGCCCTGCAATGTTAATACGGCGCTATGTCAACTTGATGTTGCGCATTCAATAAAAGGAACAGCGGGCGCACGCAAGCATTGAAACTGTGGTTGTTGTGGTAATACTAAACGTCACGTTTGTGCTAGCGTAGTGTTAGTTCGATCCAACTGCCAATAAAAAAAAAATTAATTATGGCGTTTTACGTGCCAAAACCACTTTCTGATTAGGAGGCACGCCGTAGTGAGGGACTCCGGAAATTTCGACCACCTGGGGTTCTGTAACGTGCACCTAAATCTAAGTACACGGGTGTTTTCGCATTTCGGCCCCATCGAAATGCGGCCGCCGTGGCCGGGATTAGATCCCGCGACCTCGTGCTCAGCAGCCTAACACCATAGCCACTGAGCAACCACGGCGGTTAAAGACTGCCAATCCAAAGTGCAACGTCAAAGCCTCATGGCCGCTTCCACGGGCTCAATTTCTGACCAAGCTAAACTGTGGTCGTGCTCATTTCATTCATAGGACTCACGCGAATAAACTTTGCTTGAAATAGCTGCCATTGAAGTACTTTGAACAAACCGCTGTTTTTATAGTTTTGAATATGTCTCTATTTCACTACAGCGGTGAAAGAATATTCATATTGCTGTCATTAAATAAAGACGCATACTGTCACGTCGACCGAAAATTGCACAGCGCAATACTGCTTAGAACAACATCATCGCAACATTGCTATTCTAGGTGCAGTGCTGGATTACTGAGGAATACGCACACTTATTGAGCACTCCCTCCCCGCCTCCAAAGATCAGTGGAAAATCCTGAAAAATATCCGCAACCAGCGCTGCTGCCAACTCGGCGAGCTTGGCAGAACGCTCACGTCACCTCCATCTTGACGCCACTTCCGGTGGTTCTCCTTTCATTCCTGTGCTTCTCCGCTGCGCGGGCCGCGCGAATGGAGCAGACCTTATACGAAAATTTAATCGGCCATTGCCGCGCCGCGTCGCGCACTATGAAGAAAATCATTTCAGGAGATGAGTTTTACTGTGACAGCTTCCCAAAACAACACAATTCTTCCAGTTTCAAAACCACTAGAGCTTCCCTTTAAAGGACCGCAGGTGGTCAAAATTAATCCGGAGTTCCCTAATACAAAGTGCCTCATTATTATTTCGTGGATTTGGATCGTCAAATTGCCCCACATAAAAAAAAAAAAATACATGTTCTGGTTGTGCATGTACGTAAGGAATGCGAGTCATAGTTATTACACAAAAAAGGGGGCTCCAACGATTACGATACTCCCTAATGCGAAATTTGAGCGCAGCTCTACACATGTTCTCGTTTCGCGATATATTGAGGCAAGGAATTTGAGACCGAATTCAACACACCTACTGTAGTGGGCCCGTGCTGTCAGCGCCTTCGCAGAGGGAGGAGCAGTGTGGGAATGCTCCTCCATGATGATGTGGGAACGCGCCATGATGAACGGCATCGAAGGTAGCTATGGAAGAAGACGACGACGAACGCGCGAGCAGTGCCAAGAGCGCGCTCGCGCGGTTTCGCGGAGGGCGACCGGCGCTCAACCCAGGAACGGACAGAGTTGCGCCCTAAATGTAACGCGAAAGCTATAGCTTTCAAGCATCTCCCACGTCAAGTGCCGGAATGAAAGAATCCAATACGTTGCTGCCCTCATCCTCGTGAGGATGCAAGCGGTGACGTATTTGGAAGTTTCTAGCGGAATACGCTGCATTGTTTTTTGATCTCGTTTACAGGAGCACGCAAACGACCTACGCATGGGCGCATGCATCTGAGGGCTACACAGTGCCGAATGTGATCAAAGCGTCCAACTCAAAAGGTAAGGGAAGTGGACGGAGAACTACTGTAAGACCTCTCATTAGATCATGTTGGGCGTAAGTATGGGTTGCGTGCTTGCGTGCATGTGCGTGTGTGCGTTAGTGTGTGTTCACCTGTGGCTAACTTTATCTTCACATGCGGAAGCACGCGCTTTGACATATTCAAGATTAATATTTTGCAGCAGGCAGGACACCCATTATATTCAGCCTAAAAGTAACACGCAGAACATTCTGCACGGCGGTACCTCCTTTAACTTTGCTCACCTGCACCTAACCTGGCCGAACTTATGTACATCGGAATCATTTCTGTCCGTGTACGTCTGTCTCTCTAGCCAAATCGAAGCACCCGTCGCATCACAGATATCTCGGGGAACCATTTGATTTCATGCAGGCATACTCTAAAGCGACTGGTTTATTGTTTTTTCTTTGTCTTGAGCGCGCGCTTTAAAATGTTTGTAGTGTTTAATAATTAAGAGTGACCCAACGCTCTGCTGTCTCTTATTTTCAGAGACACGAAAGTGTGCCTTCGAAGTGAGTCACTGGCGAATTAGAAAGGTTATCAGGGAGAAAAATACAGAATTCACCCAGGCAACACATGGTCCCTTCAACGAATACGATCATAGCCTATTTTAAGTACCATCGACATATCGTGCGCTTGTGAATGTCTTTTAATTGTGCTGCAGTGTGCATGCAAATGCAAACGCCGTACGGAAGGACGTACGGGTACTGGAGTCTAGGTGACGTCATGGAAATTGTATTGCGTGTTTCTGTCTTCCTATTCAGAAAAGCTCTTCACCCTGGAGTATCCAGTAGCTTTCTCGGAGTACGATAACTGCGACATACTGAGAGTTCCTCACCGTGATAATGGTATGTACTGAATGCTTACTTACTGAGAACACGTACGTACCGCTTTCGCTAACACGTAGCTAAAACGTTTTATTGCTGTTTCTTTCTTTTAGCCTGCGAGCTTTGGGCAAAAGAAGGCAAGATACACGAGATCAAATCGCTTTGTTTCTACGTTTTCCACCTTCTCTGCGGACCGGAAAAGTACTTCGTCTATGACAGAGACCTTTGCACTCGAGAAGTGCTTCCTTGCGAATAAGAAGCGTACGAGGAATTAAATATGGAACCGTGAGCTTAAACAGAGCAATCGGTTCGGGTCAGCCAGCTTGCCGGGCGCTGGCCGATTGGAAATAAGACTACAGGGCCGTGTTCTCTGCCTGCAGTGCTGCAGTCCTCACCTGCTGCTGTATTTTTCATTGTGGCCTCCGCAATCCGTTCAATGGGGCCACCGCACTCACAATATGTCTGGGTTTCAAAACACGCAGAAACAACCAAACGCCATAACTACTCGATTATTGAGTGGTGCTTGGCCCGTCCGGCTCCAAAACGCTCATTGATTGCATCAGGGGTTTAAATTCGAAGCATTGTTTTTTTTTTCGCCAACCCCAGAGCGTGAAACTAAGGACGAAGAGGTGATCCGACGACAATGACACGATGACGACGACAAAGTGGCGACAGCCGTTGTTCGGCGTAACGTAGAGTAACGACGGATGGTCGTTCCCAGCAAACTCAGCGAACACAGTTTAGAGCTCTTAGCTATTGTACAAGTATCGCTAAAAAGAAAATTACAGTAGA
The DNA here is from genome assembly GCF_050947875.1 of Dermacentor variabilis. Taxonomy (NCBI): domain Eukaryota; kingdom Metazoa; phylum Arthropoda; class Arachnida; order Ixodida; family Ixodidae; genus Dermacentor; species Dermacentor variabilis. The sequence goes on along the minus strand of NC_134569.1, from coordinate 216,293,673 downwards.
AACAGCCTCCGTATCGACATAATGTGCAGGATGCTTAATTGAACTTCTTGAATTCAATGTAAATTACCAGCAACTGCGGCTAATGTGTAGAGGAAGGAAAGAAAGAGGGAGAAAGGAAAGTAATAAGAAAAGTAGCGCAAGATAACGTAAGAAGTGCAGGTGACTGAAATGAGCCCTGCTGTAGATTACAGTCCCGTCACCTGTATTCGTTCTACTATTTGGCACTGCGTTCCATTCCGGCTTCTCAGCAATTATCCCAGCAACGCGTCCCGCAGCATAGTTGAAAAAAAAGAAAAGGAACTGATTCAGAACAGTCACCGAACACACAAGCTGACGATGAGAGTTGAAAGAAAATGTTGACAGAGGAGGTCAAATGACGCCAATAAGAAAACAAAATTTTCATTTGAAATTCCTAATTACAAAGAACGGAAAAGCCGAGGTGCCGTACTGATAGCAATAAATATTCAGGGACGGCATTTGTATAGCTGAAAGTGGTCAACGTTACCTCACACTGTCAAGAAAGGCGTTCATCCGTATGAAGGAAATTGTGCTTACGTGACAGAACCTAAGCTAAGGTTGAGATGATAAGGTGGAGCTGATAACGAGCTGATAGCCGGTCAGTTCGTCGTAGCCTGCCCTGACCAACACTCTGATCAAGTGTTACCGAACTTAATTTACTGAATGCAGAAGTGGTTCGTCAAGGGAACTGATGACTTACGGCAAGCTACAAGGAAAACATCAAAATGAAATACGCAACAGTACAAGTGAGCTCTAAAGTAGCGTATGTGCTGGCAGCGAGTTTACTGGCCTAGGATACTCTAAATGTGATGCAAATATTTACTGCCGTATTCGAATAAATACAACCTCTATTGAAATGAAGGCCTACTTACATCGTCAGGTTTTAGTAGCCACCATTGACTTATGGCGGTTAAATAGGACATCCTTCAAACAAACATGAGCCGATCATACGGAAAGTATTCGCTAGAAGAACAATACTGAAGAAGAATGATAACGCATTTATTGGGACTTCTTAAATGGTTTATAAAGAAGGGCTTAAAGATATGCCTAAATATGGCCGGTGTCTTCAATCCTACATGATTATATAAGATCCTTTAGGAGAGTGTGCATGTTCCCATATAAACCCATATGATGATTTAGCATTATGTTGCGGGGAATATGGGTGTCTTACAATAGTGAAAATTATATACGTGCACCAAAACTGCTTCGATTTTTGTTGGCGTAGTACGCTGAAGCACTTGACCAAGCAGATGGTCCTGTTTTAAATTCGAAGCAGCTTTGGCAACGGTATCCTTGTTCGGGCATCCTTGTTCTCACCGGACGTAACAATTTTTACCACCTAAGTCCAGTGGAACTTAGAAAGGTGAATTGAAATAGATCTACAAAATTTAACTGTACCACTCTTAAACCGTGCAAACACATCCCACACTATGGCGGCTCATTACGTATTCCGTTCTGCAGCTGAACACGAGGTCACGGGCTCAACGCATGGCCGCCGTAACCACATTTAGACGGGGATGGAATGCAAAAGTGCTCGTGTACGCGGCTTTGGTTGCACCCACTTCAAAGTTTCCTGGTGGTCGAAATTTACCCGGAACTCTTCACTAAAGCATCCCAAAGCAACCCGTGCGTTACTTTAGGACGCTTAAACGCCATATTTGACAAGTTTACCTTCAGTAACATTTCATCTCTTGGCACCTGGGCCGTTATGATGTACGCAGTCGAAAAGCCAACGACTTAGGCCAAACGTGTGAGGCGAAGCCGAAAATCGGCTTTTCGAACGCGTATAAGATAGCGGCCTTGGTACTTTAGCAAAGGAGGTTAAGATGACTACGTTGGCGAATGTAGCAACTATGGCTGAGCAACTGGGGAACACTTTATTAAAAGAGCTAATGTGCTATCCGTCAAATTTCCTAGGCGTTCAAGCAGATGTTACTTCGAAGCATTTCTGTCCCTGTCCGAAAGACACTTTGTAGTCAGGGCGGTTAACTTACGGATACACCGGTATATCAGTAAGAAGACGGATATATGGGATGTCCCGACTATTATGCACTAAGATTTAAAAATATGCAAATGTCACGTAGTTGGACACAACCAAGGCAATGTTGTTTGCCGTCGCTTACAGATACTCAGATTATGGGCCCTATAACGTGAAACTATTATAATATGTTTTTATTCCAATTTTCTGACGTCAAATTTGCGTAACCACCGACGCAAGCGTCGAGCGGTGACCCGCAGGGTTGTCTAACAGACCAATCAAACGCTCTCCTTTGTTATAGAAGGTCACTTTTGCTTGCCTACACTCAGCGGCTTGTCTTATCTAATTGGCTGATAAGAGGCGAGGAGCACGTTCAAGTGGAGAGGGATTCGATGGGGCCGAGTCACTGCACTGAAAATAAACAACTGGATGAAGAGAGTGGTGCCGGCGCCTGCGATTGGTCCGCTTTAGTGTACTTATCTTGCGGTGGCTGGTCGAAAATCGCGGCGGCATCTAACGGAAGGTTAAGAATGTAGTTAAAATGGATCCTCTGCAAAGAACAGTCGGCAGAGTGAGGTCGTAAAGGTGTCGAAATTGCTCGAAAACGTTACACTGCCACGCAAAAAGTTTTATTGCACGCAAATAGACCCAAGCTCTCGGGCAGGTGCGAGTAGCCAGTGCCTGAGCGATAGGCTGCAGCCACCTTTTATTCCTTTCAGAACGGGGCAGCCTGTGGCGATTCAGAAAGAAAATCAGTTTTCTGCGGCATATTAATGCATCTTCAACCCGTACACGTCACTTTGACACGGTGAGCTTTCGCGGTTTTGTGAGGTTGCGTGACAGGCAGGTGTGAAAGAAGACCGCGAATACATGCAAAGTTCCTCGAGCGGCCAGTCGCACGGCAATCTTGTGTGCAATGAAGGGGGCTAGTTGGTGAACGTTCATGGTTATACTGCGCTCAGTTTTACAAACACGATATTAAGGAAGGACAGGACGTGGACGGACGAAGCGCAAACTACCAACTGTTTGATACTGTTAACGAACGCGCTTATATACAAGGAGATATGGTGCGGGGGGGGGGGTACATATAAAAAGATATGACAAGGTGACGACATGTGATTATAGTTTGGGTCACGCATACATCATTCACATGCACCCGTTCGCCCTGGCAAACTCGACCTCAGCTTTGATAAGCGCGATGGACGGAGTGCTTACGCACGTCTCTTTTTCTTTAGCTATCGCAAGCGCCTCCCATATTTCTCGCTCCGTTTTTGTTTTTGATGTTCCGATGAATGTGGTGCTTTCTATTAGCGGGGAGCATTTGCACTGTTTGCAATGTGCGGCCAAGTTGCTAGGTGCTGTCAGAAGCTGGCACGTGTATTTGTGCTCCCGTAACCTATCGTTTAGACAACGTCCAGTTTGCTCAATGTATACTTTCCCGCAGTCTAGTGGGATTTGGTAAACAACTGAAGTGGCGCATTCCACGTACTTTTTCGCGTGCTTAGTCTGACAGACCGTAGCACTAGGGTTGGCCTCTTTGGATCCTGCGTTCACCTTCTTGCACATGCCTTTTAGTTTTTGCGGGGCGGAGAACAGAACTTGAACGTCATGGCGTTGGGCTGTCTTTTTTATCCGATGTGACAAGCCCTGGATGTAAGGCAACACCACGCGTTTTTTCAATTTTTTCTGTGTTTTCTGCCTTTTCCTGTTGGCTCTGATTTCGGGCAACAAGTTTTCACAGATTTGCACCACCATGCTGTTCGGGTACCCACTGTTTCTCAAGCGGCTTACTTGCAGATCGATGCTCTCCCTCACAGCATGGTGGCATGAATTTTTCAATCGGATAAAAAAGACAGCACAACGCCATGACGTTCAAGTTCTGTTCTCCGCCCCGCAAAAACTAAAAGGCATGTGCAAGAAGGTGAACGCAGGATCCAAAGAGGCCAACCCTAGTGCTACGGTCTGTCAGACTAAGCACGCGAAAAAGTACGTGGAATGCGCCACTTCAGTTGTTTACCAAATCCCACTAGACTGCGGGAAAGTATACATTGGGCAAACTAGACGTTGTCTAAACGATAGGTTACGAGAGCACAAATACACGTGCCAGCTTCTGACAGCACCTAGCAACTTGGCCGCACATTGCAAACAGTGCAAATGCTCCCCGCTAATAGAAAGCACCACAGTCATCGGAACATCAAAAACAAAAACGGAGCGAGAAATATGGGAGGCGCTTGCGATAGCTAAAGAAAAAGAGACGTGCGTAAGCACTCCGTCCATCGCGCTTATCAAAGCTGAGGTCGAGTTTGCCAGGGCGAACGGGTGCATGTGAATGATGTATGCCTGACCCAAACTATAATCACATGTCGTCACCTTGTCATATCTTTTTATATGTACCCCCCCCCCCCCCCCCGCACCATATCTCCTTGTATATAAGCGCGTTCTTTAACAGTATCAAACAGTTGGTAGTTTGCGCTTCGTCCGTCCACGTCCTGTCCTTCCTTAATATCGTGTTTGTAAAACTGAGCGCAATATAACCATGAATCTTGTGTGTATTCGCGGGCTTCTTACACGTTCGGAAAAACACTTTTGTGTAGCACGTAGTGAGCAACAGAAAGCTATATCGGGAGTTTTTCATGTTTCTGTACAATTTTCTCATGGACACTTTTGATCCAATTATAATATCTGAGAAGTTAATTAATTAATTCCTACCAGATATGCAAATAGTCACAATGCAAACATAATCTGAGCATGTCCAAGCGACGGCGAACAATATTACCCTGGTTCTTTCAAGTTACGTGGCATAGGAATGTTTTTATAACTTGGTGCATGATAGTTGGGATACAGAGTGTCTAGCAGCGGCCGATTAACTGCTCATTAGTTTCTCCTTTTTTATCCTCCCACGCTGCGTTAAATACACTTACTAACATGGGACGGAACCGTTATTTTAATATTCCCCACTCAATTTCTACCAATTGGTTCGTGTAGATAGACGCCATGTCCTTCCTACGTAGGCGGGACCTCCAACGATATACAAGGTGACCACCCCTTTTCCGAGTGCAAATAAATAAATAAAGTGCTACAACTTCAATGAACATCGTGATCACAAAGGTTTGCACAAAACCGCAAGAACTTGGATTTCAGTAAAACAGAAAATAAACACAAACTGGGAGCAATCGAACGCTGCCTCAATATTTCAGGAATTACGAATCTCGTAGCAGAAGATTCGCGGACACACTTTCGAGCAGGCATTAACGTCTGGTACGATGGACGCTATGTAGGTAACAAAGGCATTACAAAGTGATTCGGCTATTCACGAGCAGCTGAGCAGAGAGCTGAGAGGTTTTGTCACGTGAGCCCGCACTACTGCTCTGGGTTCATCGGACATTCCAGCTGGCATGCAAAAGCTGCTGCGGACTGCTCGACGTGTTTTATAGGAGAGTCGCAATCGGAACCGGTCAGCTATCTTTCGAACCATGGGCGCTGGAAGTAGCAGTGGGCGATGAACAATAACTTGGCATCCGAGTAGATATCGAGCTCGACGAGGTGATTCTCGGCCACGGGCGCTGCCGCACATCCGTCCAGGGAAACCTGTTCGTACAAAGTACACAAGGATACCGAACAGTTCAGGATCACAAGCCAAAAGCTGCGGCTAGTGCAGTAGCTCAGGAGCCGGAACACGGCCTCAGCATCCTAATGAGAAGCGAGGGCAGAAAAATCGGTGAGGCACGCCTGGTAGGGTATTACGGCGTGTTTCTATATACCACGTGCTTTTTTTGCTTCTGTTTGTTTCTTCGTTTCAATTTTTTTTTAATTTGCATGTGACCGAAGATACCACTGTTCTGCCTTTTTCGCTGATTTTATGGAAGAGGCAGAACCTACCTGCATCATAAACATGAGTGTTCGGTTAGTAACTGATTGTTAGTAGTTGATTCGAAAGATTCAACGATTAATGTTTTTATCTTCTCACTTTTCGGCGAACATTTCAATTCCGAAATTCAAACGCGGCACTAGTGAAGTCAAGCGTGCTTTATTGAACTGTAGCACCACCTCCGATATAGCGGACCTTCAGGTGTACTGAAAATTACATTAGCATTCCTAAAAAAAAGAAAAGAAAACGTGCGTCAAGCAGATTTTGACGATCTTAATTGCAACACCAATTTGTGGGGCGGAGATTTTGGGGGCGCACAAATAAAAAGTGCCGCTAGTCTTAGAATTGGTGCTGAACAGACATGGCATCACTACTACTGGGCTTCAATTTCACACTTAGGAGGTACACTACAGTAAGTAATCACAAAGTTAATGGGTGGAACTTTTAGCTACCTACTGGACATTGAAATTTGCCACCTAAGTAACGTCTACCCCTATTGCCCTGTATGTTGCAAGCAATATAAAAAAATCAAACTAAATAAGAAAAGGAGGAAAGGCACGCAAGCACGCACGCTCGCAGGCACACACGCTCGCAGGCACACACGTAGATACACACGTATGCGGTATACTCTGAATTTGCAATCACAGTGATCGCATTTTCTGTAGCCCTCGACTTCGATATTTCATCACGAACAGGAGTCATGGACAAGGAAATGGGCCGCATGGGTGCGTTCGTACGCGATGACTACGGGCAATTTTCATTGGCCACAAATATAACGGAGTGTTTTTCTGAAGACTGCCAAAAATTGCTAAATATAGAGCACTTATAGTATCAAGTGCACCTATTTTTGTCGAAAACGGATTATTCGTAATGACGGACATCAGCAAACAGGTACTTGGCTGCTGATGTTCACGCTAATGAGATAAATACACGAATTTATTTCATAAGCAGACTTACACGGCTACTGCAAATTGAAAGTTTTTAGCTACTGACGAACCTGCCGTGGTGGCGTAGTGGCTTTGGGGTCGTGCTACTAAGCCCGAGAACGCGAAATCAACCCCCGGCCGCAGCGGGCGCATTTCGATTGAGGCGAAATGCAAAAACGCCCGTGTACCGCGGTTCTGGCACGTAAAACAAAACAAAAAATGCAGTAGCTGTTAACGAGTTGAACTGATATCTAATAACACGCGCTCATGATCTGTGACCTGGAAGTCACGGGAGATAATTATAATTCTTGTTGAAGGAACAGAAATGTAAGCTACAAAGCTTGCAAATTATGCTTGGAAAAACGAGCATGAGAAGTAGATATATCCTGTTTAGGCACAAAAAAATTTATTTTTAAGCTGCTGTAGCAGGCACTAAATCTGTCGATTAAAGCATATATATAGGCACCAAGTACTGTTGCTTAGTAATGTCTAGGCTGCATTAATAGGAATGTAGGCTGCGCAGTTGATAATTAATCATTATTTTCAAAGGAGCTCAGCCCTCTAAACCTGCCTTGCGAAATTAAGTTTATCTCCACGATAATATGGTATGATAAAATTTGCGTAGGTTACAAGATATATCTGAAATTTAATTGAAGTAGACGCCAGGAAAAAATGTTGTGAAAGCAATCACAAACAAGCACCATCTCAAGGTTTTCGGATTTCATGTCGCACTTTTCTTTTCACATAGCTTGCATGCAGAAAAAGAATGCTGAACACTCACCGAAGTGAGCGGCCATTTGGCGCATCTGATATCAAAGGTATTTATTTATATGATGGCTCCGTATGAGTACACATTGTTATGTGTTCGACTGCACATGCGCGAATCACTGCTTTCGTAAACTTTTCGATAAACATCAGCTTTACTTGAGCGTCTTTCCGTCTGTCCTGGTCCTGTCCTGGTATCTATACAATAGTGACAGCTTCTGCCGGAATCACTCGAATGAAAGAAAATGCTTTTTTCGCCGCTCCGCCGTCGCCTTAGACGGAACGCATTTCGTATTTGGTCGCGAAGGCATAATAAATGGCCTCTAAGAGTGCCTTTTTAAACTTCATATGAAATAGCGTGGCCATTATGTTCCGAAAAGTCTGGATTCGCGAACAAACTGCATAGTAACTGCTTGCTTTGTGCTTTCAATAAAGCGTACCTTATAATGTGTAGTGTAATTACAGAAACTTACGAATGTGGTGAGTCCAGAACACGGTGGAAGACATTTAGGAGGTGAAACTCCCGTCAGCGCGAGCGAGCGCGGGCGGCCAGATAAGGTCACAATCCGCCTCTTTCATGGCGCGACGGCGCATGCGCCCTGCCCTAGCGGATTAGTCGCGAAACGTTTTGGAAGGGTCGCTTGCGTGGCCGCGCGCCGGGAAGTCCCCCGAAAAAAAAAAAAAGCGCTCGGACGCGCGCTGCTGCAAACACTCGTGCCGTGTACCGCGTTGAAACTCTACTGGCAGCTCGACGTCGGTGCGGTGCCGAAAACGTACGTAGCGTAAGACCGCAACTCCACTTTAAAAGAGAAACCGGCAAGGGCATCGTCCGAGTTGTCCGGACTGCACCGTGAGCCAGGTAGTTGCCGCCTATCATGAATGACTAGCTAATTTAACGACAAAACCGTGCGTTACACTTGGGCGACACTTAAGTAGATCACGTTGCTGACGAAGTATTCTTGCAGCATCGGTCCCTACTTGCTGGCGGTGGCAGCGCGTTTCATACTGCACGTACTCGTAAGGCCCGCAACACTCGGTCGATACGAGACCGACAAGACGCTCACTCCAATGATTGACCGTCTATTGTGCGTCACTGAAACCTTTTTATCGTATCAGATCGACAACGACGCAGCCGACGAACGCGAGTTGTACTGCCACAGGCGTTCTTGTCGAAGGCACCGGCAAAATCAGCGTGCCGACCATCGTTCGAACGATGCCCGCGCGATCGACCGTCGAACCGACAACACAATAGAAACAGCGTCCTCACTTGTATATATAATTAATCGTGCTCAAAATGAGTCAAGCACGCCTACCAAGTTGAAATGCACAAGCTTCAACCCTCTCAAGCCGTGCCCACGATGGTTGAGCCAATATCCATCCTATTCAGCGAAGGTTAACCTGGCGCCGTCGAATTCGTGCACTTGCTACCGGCGGACCTGAACTGAAAAATAAGAAGTTAGGTCGAACGAAACTGCTTTTATAGTTTAATTCTGGCCTTAGCGATTTGAAATCAGCTACACTTCACTTCGCACGGCGCGTACACAATAAGCGGTAAGTGGTGACACAGCGCTGTGCCAACATCTGTACGTCACCGCACCTGTAGGCTGTCGGCCGCATTCGCTACGTATATAGGTGGGCCTGTATATGTTGCTTAGCCGACACATTTCTCAATTTCAGAGATGCACTGTTTGCCTCTGCGTTCAGAGGCAAACAAGAGATAGTATATTCGGTATACAGCAGCATAAACAACCACCTTGCCCATTTATACCAACGCCGTGTGAGCGATGGAATCCGCGCGTTTTCGTGAGAGAACAACATGTCCTACGACTGAGCACTTATGCGAGCACTGTTTTCTCTAATAATGCTCTATGGCAGGCTAAAACTGTAAGTATGATGGAGTTAAAGAAAAGCGAGAATGAGTTAACAGCCTGTAATATATGTATCTGTATCACAGTTGCCGTTGTTTAAGTGGTTCTGCCGCTCATATTGACTCGCCTCAGGGTGTAACAACATGGCACATATGCGCAGATATGCATGTTTTGCTACATTTTGACACTGTTTCATGTCAGCGATGGTCCTTTTCCACAATATTTGACGATGACAACGACCTGCGGCTGTAGATGTCGATGTAAACAAGTGCACCGCTTTAATAAATCCGACGCAGGAGGTTGCACTCGAAGACTTTTTGAATATGCGAAACATGTAAATAATGTGTAAAAAGAATACAAAAAGCGATGTCCAAGCGCAGAAATCAGTGACAAATGCCAAGGCAGCCGTGCCGCCAAACGGAACTCAGCGTGCCTTTATCGGCCGCACTGTTTGCAGAACAGCGCTCTCAGGCCTGCTCACCCAGTAGTCATTGAGTGCTACAAGGCTCCAGGAACGACATGCTGTCCCGAAGAAGCCATTAATAATGATTCGCGATCCACGAGACGCACAAGCAACGTGCACTCAAGGTGGGCGCAGGTACACAAATCATCTGGCGAAAGCCCCGGGACACTTCCAAAACGTTTTCAGCGGCGTGCGGCAGAGGGCAGCACAGGAAAATGAAAAAGGCGGATTGTATGCGCTGACGGGACCGTATGCAGTGGCGGCGCCATGCGGCGCGTCGTAGAAGACGCAGCGAAAAAAAAAATGCAGCGCCCGGGCAGGCGGCTCCGGCGCGCTCTCCGGCCACTTCCTCCGTGCCCTCAATCGAAGTCAGGCGCGCGCGGCCGAACGGGAGCAACACGCTCGACCGGTTGCCAACCGAAACGGCGGTAATTTCTTTCCAGGTCGCCAGGCGCCGCCAGCATGATAATGGCTCCGCGGGCTTGTGACCTTTTCTGGTCGCCGCACACAGCAGAGTTTCCACTCCTAAATGTTTCTTGCTCCGTTGTCCAGATTGTGAAAATTGTCTGATAAAGCAGGTAATAAGGCTGTAAATTGTTCGCAAACTATTCGAAAATATTCTTAATTAAATTCGATTGAATTCGCTACAGGCACTATTCGATTCGTATTCAATTCGCTCCTGCTGGACTATTCAATTAGTATTGGATTCAGTCCCAAACGTCGCTATTCGCACACCCATAGCTCAGAAGTAAGATGTCCAGTCGATTCTTTAGTACAATACTAAGATCGAGTTAGAGGAAAGTTACAGTCCAGCTTACATGAGGCATCATTATTTAAGCAGAGATTGAAGCATCGCCTTTCATATTTGCGCAGATTATACATATCACATTGTGTAATATGTTTACACTGTATAGAGAAAACTATTTTCCTATGTCATTGTAACAATATATGGCGTCAACCTCTGCTGTTATTGGAAGCCGCTGTTTATGTTTGCGGCTCGAGATATTGAAGCTGCCTGCACTGGAATACCCTTTTTTTCGCCCTATCATACACTTTCGAACATTAAAAGTTTCTTATCCATGTAACCTTAGAGGCGGATTACCATTTACATCGTTTTACTTCTTATCGGGAAGTCGTGGTTCTGACGCCTTGCTACAGTGATGACATGTGTAAGGAAGACCTGATTAAAAGAATTGAGGAAACATTAAAAGAAACTACCAGCATTTTATTTATATTCAGTCACACGTTAAGCTCTACGTGGTGGTAAGCATAACCGTGAGCCCTACGTAATCCAAGCGGATAATAAGGGATAATAATGATATCCGCAGCGGCATCACTAAATCGTCCGCAGTGGCAATCATTTGCAAACATTTGCAGTGGTAATCCTGATAATTTCGTGGCATCGGCTATATGTGGCATACTCCGGTGTCGTTCCACTTTGCTACGGCACTCGCTTGCCAAGGTCGCCCATGAGCATAGCGACCTGACGCTGACAGTTTGACGCCACCGTAGTGACGATGATGGAATGATAGAATGGCAAAGGCGGTATGACGACGACCGTATGACGACAATGAGATGATGATTCTTGAATGATGCAATGCAGTAAGGATGTCACCGTGGTGACGACGGTGACGTGATGGTACCGGGATGAAGACGAGTGTATAATGATTGTGTGACGACAACCGGATGACGAAGCTGGAATGACAACGCTGGTACGACCACGACGGAGCAGTGATGACAGTTAGACAACGGATACACGATATCGACAGTCTGACGACGACGTAATGATGACGATCACATGATAACACTGCATATTCACGACTTATTGGCATCATGATTACGATAGAATGATTAAGAAGAAGTGACGTCGATAGATTGACAAAGGCGGTATGCTTTGCTTGCTTGCTTGCTTCGGTATGACAACGATGGCATGACGACAAGAAGATTACGTTACTGAAGTGATCCCAATGGTAAACCGATAACCTGACTACATGGCGACAATGGTATCAGGACGACAGTTTGACGACAATGATATCACGACGACGGCATCACGAGGGTGGATGACGAAGTTCGAATGAAGATGATGGAACGATCACGACGGCTTCGCACGATGGTATGAGAACGAATGCATAACGATGACTGTATGATGGCAACGCCATGATGAATAATAAGGAGAGTGAACTAAGCAAGTTAGTATTGATTCATGTTGAAACCTTAGAGCTAAAAAAGACGAAGACAAAGGAAGGATGCGCCACCAGGGAGGCTTACATTATTAAAAATGAGAATTGATGTCCCAGCCAAAGTTGCGTAGCGCTACATGAGACGGAGCTGTCATTCTCAGATTTTGGAGCGAGGCGACTACCTCATTTTCGTATCTTGGTTCAATGCATCATAGAGCCCTGTTTTTATGTTCATGCTTCCTCTGGTGTTGTCGCCGTAATAATTTTTCTCCCCACGCATGAGCAATTCTTACCATATATTTGCTTTTCTTCTGAAATAAACCTTCAGTTGTCAGTAAGCACACGTGGTGTGCTTTTCCTTGGTCTTCGTATTTTCTATCGCTAACTGTTCAGCAGTGACGAAGATGGAATGATAACGGCATGATGACAATGGTATTACCACAACAGAGTGATGACGAGTGTATCACGAAGCTTGTATGACGACGATCGTGTGACGACGGCGACATGACGATAATCGTATTACGAAGCTTGCCTGACGATTATAGCATGACCACAACCGAATGAAGTCAACGTTATGATAACGAATGCATAATAACAGATGTCTCACGACAACGCAACGGTGGCGATGGCATGATAACGGCGGTATGATCACAGATGAATGACGAAGAGTTGGCGTTCATAGAGCGAGGAAGGCTGTGTGACGACAATGGCAGGACAACAATAGTATGACGTGATTGAAGAGGTGACGATAGCAAAACGACAGTGTGACAATGACAGCTTGACGACGACGGTGTTACCGCGACTATGTGATGATAATGGCGTGACGGGAGTCGGAGGGGACGGAGTCAGAATGCCGATGATGGAACGACCACGAAGGCATCACCACGGTGCTGTGACCGCGATTGCATGACGACTGTATGACGTCGATGGCTTGACGACGACGGCATGACGAAATCCAGACGACAAAAAAGCTGCAATAACGACGAGGCAACGACAATGACGGCATCAGGATCACGAGAACACAATTGCCCAACCTATTATACATCTTGGAGAACTCAGTCGGTGTAAAAAGCGTGACGACGACGGCATGACGTGTCAGATCACGAAGGTGGAAGGACGACGATTGAACGAGCATGACGGCATCACGACCACGAGCACATACCCAGTGGCCCAAGCTAGCGTTCCTTCTTCGCAGATGTGTGCACACCACACCGTGGTACATGATGGTCTGAGTGGAACAAGCCACTTCAAGCGACAAACACTGAGGGTTTTTCTTTTCAATAAACCCCTCCAGCATTGAGGTGCGACCTGTGTAGTTGCGGCATTCCCCGTCACGCCAGCATTGTAAGACACCTAATAGCTGTCAGGGTGCTGGTTCTGCTGCGCGGTAGAAGTTGTCTACTGCGCTGTGTCGCGCCATAAGCACCCCCCCCCCCCCCGTGTTCTCAGAATACCGTCTGAGGAGCGTGAGCGCAAGCCTAAAAATTGCTCTCCTTTCAGTACTTCGCCCTTGGGCCAAACTGTCCGATTTCACAAGCTTGCCAAACGGCCGAAAATTCCCCTGGAGTTTCCGTGTAATGGGTGTCACAATACACGTGTTGGTTCTAGAACCAATGCGGTGATGTGCAATCTCGTGCAACATCGTGATAATCTCGCTGCGTCATCCTGCTGATGCAGCGTTACAGATATATAGCGGCAACACGCTAGGAGACGTCTCGAAATAGAAATCCTACACTAATTTCTTATACTTTTCTTTATGCACCTTTTCACTTTTCCTAAATTCCTATACATACAGGGAAATTTATCAGTGGGCAGTGGGTCGATATATCGGCTGCTAAATGGCTTTCGCTAGCGCGCGACTGTTTCCTCGTCATAAGTAAAGGGGCTAATCAACGGACAGGAACCATCACATGTGTGCGCTAATCCAAACAACTCGCATATAAAAGGCAGTGAAGCTGTATAAGAGAGTTCTCGCATTCTTCGGAAGCCCTGAAAACTATTTTGCCACTGCCCGAAACATACCGAAGGTCAGGCAAACGCTTGGCACATCCTGTGCGCTATATCTGGTGCAATTTACCATAACCATAACCGTAACCGAACCTTTTCAAGTGGTTGAAGTGATCCCCGTGGTATTCTCTACGCATGTTCTGCTATGCTGTGCCACATCCACCCAAGCCACCTACGCATTCTCGCCGAAGCTCTTCGGAGCTCCGACGCAGGCCGTGTTGCTGGCTGTTTAATCAATATTTGATACCAACTACACCGCCGCACGCCGCTATCGGATCTCACTGCCGGCAGCATTCATTGTTACCGCGATAAAATAGTTGTGGAACTCGCCTTAACAGCAGCACGGCAAAACGCTCAAAGCCCCTAAACCCTCTCAAGAAAATACAAATAATTAGCATGTACCGGAAGATGGCTAATCGGACCTACGAAAATGTTGACAAAGACAACGCAGTGGTCGCACAAACGATGCCGACCTTCAGTCTAATTCAGAGTGCACATAGTTTCGTGTTGTAGCGACTTTTTTTAAGAACCGTATCGGCGATACATTGCACAGGCTTCACGAGCGCCTGAAGAAGTACATTTATTGATAATATTCGAATTAAGCAACATTTATTATTTTTCTGTGGAGCGAAGATTCTGCGCCGGCGAATCAAAATGTCGCCTTTTACTGTACTACGTTATGTCCACAATATAAATTCAAGGTTTCCCCAATCTCAAATTCGTGCCTGCCTCTTAGTAGGCATACCTACGAAGTCACGTAGGAACTCCAACCTTCTACTGTCTTTATAAGGAACTTGCTTAATGTGTTGCGGTCTAATGAATTGCCTGGTTTTCAGAAACGTCACTACTCATTGTCTATCATCATATGCTAGGATTTATACTATAAGTAGGCCTGGCTGTCTGTACGTCAGTAAGCAGGGGTTCGCACCATCGAACCTTTGTGCGTCATGTGGGGAAAGGCATCCAATAGGCGTAAACGTTTCAAAGGGAGATTTAGAATATATTCGCTGTGCTGAATTTCATACTATAGACAACAGGACGTAGTTATTTTTATTTTTGATCAAGTTGCTTAGCTTTCCTTGTTTTTTCTTCCTTTCTGTCCTTTATTTATCTATATATTTATTCTTTTGTTTTCCACGAGCACCATTTCCTGCCGCTACTTTTATTCTCTCTTTCAGAGAGATGATACTTCACTGAATTCCAACAGAGGAGGTAATGCCCGCCCCCTCTCCTTTCGTCGTCCAGTCCGCTTCCACGAAAAAAAGGAATCTACATTGACACGCCAACCGGCTGACGCACGGCGCTACCTCACATTCCTCTAGCGACGTTTAACAGCACACCTTTCTTCTCAATTCTACACCCTCGCCGGCAACACACCCTCGGTCGTTGCCTCGTCCACCCACCTTATCCCTCTCTACCTTTTAGAAGAACCGCACATATATAAACCGGGTCGAAGAAAGCATATGTTGCCTTGAAAAGGACAACTCCACTTGTCCAAACGTTGGTCTCGTTTTGCTCGTGTGGGGATATGGAGTCAATGGACCATTTTATTTCTTATTTTTAATTACTTGTTTTGCAACGTAAAATTTGCACACACTGAGCGTACCCTTAGCTCTAGGCTAATTTAGGTCCATACCGTAAGCAATATTAAACAAAATCAAATATGCAATCATGAAATACCAATTAAACGGGGGAACCAATAATAACACGTATAATTTTAATCGCACATCAAATCGAATGTAATATCAATGAATTTTAATCAAATTTAATATGAAATCTAATCTAGAATATACAAAATTAGATTTCAGAAGGGAATAAAAAAGAAAATAATATTATGCATAAAAAATATTTTCTTACGCCAGAGATTTCTTAACGGTTCGATGAAGTGTCGTGTAGTGCGTTAGCGAAGCGAGGTCACATTTTTATTAATAAAGGAATAGCGTTCCAGATTTTAGTACCATAGAATTCTAGCAGACGTTCACCATGGAGATTACAGGCGAGAGGAGCATTTAAGTTACCAAACGATAATTGTCTCGGACAACGAAAAAGCGCGCCTTCTTTCCCCCTCTATTGCCGAAAATGTAAGTTCGAAAGAAAGACCTACTTCAAAAAACCCCTGTTCCGTATGGGCCTTCCCTGTCAGTGATTAATATTTAATCTTTTCTTGCAGGTACCTTTGTCGGAGCCCGAAAAGAAGTGTGTCAGATTGTGCCTGAGTACGTCATTGCTACAGGGAGACTTTCATGTTAACCACCTTTCGCTCATTACTAACACTAAATCGCCTTTTTTTTATAATGTAGCAGCTTCGTCAAACACTCTTATGATCACTTTTTTCAAGGAAAGCGTATATGTACTCATTATTATACAAATATAGGTAATGCCAACCACTAAGTTAAAAGGGAAGCAAGGGTTTCATATCACGTTTTCGTTGCGAACCATGGCCAACCCCCTCTCGCGGGTACGTGTAATATGTTGAAGGTGACAGCATCTCAGCGTTCCCAGCGAGGCAGGTGCGGGAAAGAATGCACGGAGAGCACGGACTCACCTGCTTACCCTCATGAGTACACTAAGCATGCAGCGAATGTGTTGTTTATTACATATTTTCATTCTCAACAGCTAGCAAAGGTGACGTGGTGTGTAGAAATACGAGAAGACAAATAACAAGGTAGGCTGCTTATATACACAGGGATGTCAGTGCAGCTGCTCAAAATTTTATAACTGAGTCAGGGCGAGTTTCTTGATGAATATTTAAACAGTTGTCATGATTTGTTCCTGTTTTTATATATTCATAATTTTTTATTTCTGTTACTTTTTAGACTTGACTAATTAGTTTGCCAGCCCACCCCATTCTTAGCCACTCCCCCATAGTGGGTATTAGCCCTTGAGAAAGTAAAACGCCTCAACCAACCCGTTATGTGTATCAGCTTCAAAAATGTGCAGCATCTCTCCGAAGGAGCCTTCCAGGAGCTGCATAGACGTCGACATCGGGACGCACTCCGTTGAGAGGAAAGGTGCAGTTCACTACTCGCAGGTAGTGTGTATTTAAATTGTATTGCCTAAACAATACAACTACACTGTTTACTTAACCAGGGCACGTAGTTCAGAAGAGCACTCGTACCACGACAGATAACTTCAGTGTGAATGGCAGATTTTATGAGAAATATATTGTGTCATTTATGCAGAACATAAGAATGAGTTCGTGGGGCTGTAAGTTGCTGCAACGATGCTAGATTCTCTGAATAAATTCCTACTTTTCCGACTGCAGAAATACGTGTTTCTAAGGCAGCTGCAGAAGCTGTGGCGGTGCGTAGTCAATACCACAGAGTTGCCCTTCAACGAGCCGCAGTTGAGTTGAAGCATGCTCGCTCAACGTTTATGAAATGGCATATGTGCGGGGAAAACAGCATTGAGCTTTAATAAAACAAAATAGAGAAAAGGTAATCATGCCGATCCCGCTCACTGTCGGAATCGATGTAAGCGAAGCTCGCTGTGCTGTTTACGTTTATTGATGATCAACGCGATGATGTCTTCGATTTATGTTTAGCTTCTAGAGCCTTTTATGCGATACGAGACTGCTGAGTAGGCGCTAAAAGTTACCTTGAGTGCAACACTTGTGTTTATTCGCTTAGTATACATAACACACAGTGAGACGTGTTTGTTTGATAAGTTGTTGTGCATCATTCTTCTTTCCTGCGAGTAGGCAAATAAACGGGCTCATACAAGACACACTGCACCCAACAGGTCTCAGGAGGGGCTTGTCTGGTACGCAAACAGGTTCAAACAGGGCCCTCTGACACAAATAGGTCTTAACAGGGGCTCTGTATAGCAACTAAACTGGCTTATACTGAATATACTGGTACCAAACAGGGGCGCCTGTTCAGCATAAAAACTGTTTCAAGCTTGACCTTTGTGGCAGCCATACTGGATGAAATCATGCCAACCAGTTTAATGCTTGAACATGTTTGGGGAGGAGCTTTGCTTTGACTATCCAGACACCTTTATTACCTAGTAAAGTATGCACGCGGTCATTTTCGAACTGTACAGAAAATGCGTCACCAACATCTGGCATTGGGGATTTTAATATAGCTGCATGATAGCAAGCGCGCATCCACACATACACACGCACGCAAACGTTTTCGAAAGCGGTTCCCTTTATTAAAATGTACATTTTTTTCCGAAGCGTGGACTCATAACGGTACATATCACACGTGCTCACGAACGAACACATGCAGCCTCCGAAAGCACTGGCGACAGACAGTACGAACGGTCTAACATTGATTACCAACAGGTGAACAACAAAGCAAGAAATCTAGCCACCGTGGCAGCAGCGTCCGATGCGTGGAGGGCACTATTCTGGACAGCATACACCCACAGGATGACACCGAAGAACAAGCCGAAACAAACTATGTCGATGACACCGCTCTACTCCACATGTGTCGTCGATTACGCCGCAGAAAAACAGGAACAGCTTGGAACATTCCCAAACCGAACGGCGATATGCTGCGAATTTCAAACCGATTTCCCGGTCCTGACAAGTCGATACGGCCACTCCGCATATTGCTGTCCTCGCCGCTGTAACCAACGTTATCCAACGCAGCCCCAACGATACATTCCGGAGCGTGGCCGCAGAGTGATCTGTGCAAGCAATCAGCCAAGAAATTCGCGCCTGCGCGGAAGGCTATCGACGCCCCTCAAGCAACCCTATAAAAGGAGCCAGCGACAGCCACGGACACATCAGAGCGGTGCTGGCAGCCGTCTGTGCGACTGCTAACCGTATTGTTGCACCTATGCAGGCATTTTGACGCGGTTCCATCGAGCGGCGCAGGACCATCTTATCCAACGCAGCCCCAACGATACATTCCGGAGCGTGGCCGCAGAGTGATCTGTGCAAGCAATCAGCCAAGAAATTCGCGCCTGCGCGGAAGGCTATCGACGCCCCTCAAGCAACCCTATAAAAGGAGCCAGCGACAGCCACGGACACATCAGAGCGGTGCTGGCAGCCGTCTGTGCGACTGCTAACCGTATTGTTGCACCTATGCAGGTGGGCGCACACACATTCGTGTGAAAGTTTATTTCCTTGCATTTTACGGTTGCTGCACTGCTCTGGTACCTCTTGTTGCCTGTGACGCGTTTGTGGAAAACTTCTTAAAATGGGGGACGACGAGGCTACGCAACTTGACAATTTTGCCAAGACACTCGCAGACGAGGCTCTCAAAAGCATTAAAGAAGTTACTAAGGTTCTGATAGAAATGACTTCCAAATTTATGGAGGCCATGACTGAAATTAAGGTTACCGTAAACAAGTTGAACTCATCTAGCGACGCTGTACAGACTGAAATAGCAGCAGTAAAGGAATCAATGGGTTTCATGAACACTGCCTTTGAGGGCTTCAGAACAGAAGTTAAAACGATGAGGATTGAACTCGCAGAAGTAAAGAAGAACAATCTGGAAATTCAGCAAGAAAATAAGAAGCTGACGAATGAAGTGAAGGAATTAAAAACAGAATTGGTTGAACTGAAGCAATACAGCAGAAGGAATAACATTGAATTGAAAGGTATCCCTGAATCTGATAACGAGGACCTCGGTAGCATGATGACACAGATAACTTCTTACCTACAAGTTAAGCTTTCTCCTGAGGAAATCGACGCTGTACATCGTGTTCCAACCAAGTCGAAGGGACCTCCGAATGTAATTGTGAAGTTTAAGTCAAGGTCCCCACGTGACAAAATATTGCAAGCTGCGAAAAAGAACAGGCTAAATACTTCCGTGCTTGGCTTCCCAGAGAACGATCCCGTTTTTGTCAACGAACATTTATGTCCAGAAAAAAAGGTTTTGCTCGGCAAAGCTATTGGCATAAAGCGTGCCAGAGGCTGGAAGTTCGCATGGGTCTCTGAAGGCAAAATCTTGATGAGAAAAACGGAAAGCTCGAGGGTAATGCACATAACCTGTGAAGATGACCTGGGAAAAATTGTTTGATTACCAATGCTCTTGTGTTTTAGTACTTGTACACTCTTACAATGTCTTTGGCCATAGATGAAGATGACCTGTTAAGCAGCGACAAAAACACATCAATATTTTACTCTAATATCCGCAGTCTGAGGAAGAACCTGAACCTTCTAGTGGCTTCCTTGACAAGATATTCCCAATCTTTTGATATTGTAGCACTTACAGAAACCTGGCTGCAAAAAGATGAGAAAGTTATGCTTCCTGGCTATGTTATGATATCTCATCCGAGAGAATCAAAAAACCGCGGTGGTGGTGTTGCCTTTTTTCTCAAAAATGGTCTACCTTTCTCGTCTTTGGCGCCAGTCACCCTCAGTCATGCAGACATAGAAACACTGTTCATAAAACTGCCTCATTCATTCACTGTTGGAGTTATTTACCGTCCACCAAACTCGTGCCTTTCCTCCTTTCTTGATAAACTCGAAGGAATTCTTGAAACTCTTTCTACACACTCGGAAGGCATAATTATTGTTGGCGATTTTAACATTGATACAAGTGCTGAATGCCACAAAGATTACATGAACCTGTTAACATCGTACAATTTCCGAAATATGATTAATACACCGACGCGTGTAACTACCTCTTCTTCATCTATTATTGATCATGCATTAACAAATGTACCGACTGGGATACGCGCTGGGGTTTACAGCGAACCCATCTCCGATCACCTCCCACTTTTTGTTACTGCTGACATTGACATAAAACCAGAGCGTGAGATTAAGAAGTATGTATCTAAAATAGATTATGCCCTACTGCGAGAAAATCTATTGGCCATTGACCCCAGTGTAATATACCATGATGACGTCGATACAGAGTTTAGTAACCTAATAGACACGCTTTCGCAAATGGTTACTACCTGCAGCAGAAATATTAGTGTTCGCTCTTACGAAGCACCACTATGCCCTTGGATGACTGAGCCAATCCTCGCCGTTCTAAAAGAGAAGGATTCATGGTACCGTAAGTGGAAGCAACACAAGGATGATGTTTACTATTCCAAACAATTTAAGAATCTGCGCAATAGATCCGTGTCGATGATGAGGGCACGAAAAAAAAGCATATTACATGCGTCTCGTTGAACAGGCTTCTGGCAATTCACAAAAGGTCTGGAAAATAATAAACGAAGTTGCTGGCAAAGTCAGTTTCCGCCGTGTTCTCCCAGAAGAAATAGATCACAATACTACAGAAAGATTTAATTCCTTTTTCACCAATATCGGCCCATCATTAGCTGCTCAACTTCCCGAATCACAACAAAATGCTGCATCCAATACAGTTCTCAATACTTTTGTAATGTTTGAAATCGAACCCCAGGAAATTACATCCATTATTCTCGGCTTACCAGGCAATAAATCTGCCGGACTGGACGGTATTTACCCACGCATACTTAAGGAAAACACTGATATCTTGGTCCCCATCTTATGCAAACTTTTTAATCATTCATTAAAATGTGCAAAGTACCCCTCTGTACTAAAGATTGCCAAAGTTGTCCCAGTATACAAAGATGGAGACCGAGCCAACCCGTCAAGCTACAGACCCATTTCTGTCCTAAGTGTTATTAATAATATTTACGAAAAGATTTTATCCAGTAATATTTGCAAATTCTTAGAAAAATATAACCTACTCTGTCAACAGCAACATGGATTTCGAAAACATCATTCAACGGCATCTGCAGTCCTAAGCCTGACTCAATTAATTAACACAGCATTACATGAAAACAAACTGGCCGCTGTTGTATTTGTTGATTTAAAGAAAGCGTTTGATACTGTGGATCACGCTATTATGCTCAACAAATTAAACCACTATGGATTTCGCGGTGAAGCCTACAGCTTACTTTCCAGTTACATCGAAAACCGTCAACAAGCTGTAGTTATCAATAACATCATATCATCACTTAAATATTTACAGACCGGGGTTCCTCAAGGATCCGTTTTAGGGCCCATGTTATTTTCGTTATACCTGAATGATTTGCCGAAGGTCCTAAGTTGCTGTGATATTTTAATGTATGCTGATGACACTGCGATCATAGTGACAGCAGACAACCATGAGGATCTAGAAGCAAAGACAAACGCTGAATTAAAAAAAAATTACACGCTGGTTTTTTACCAACAAGCTAACGATTAATTCAAGCAAAACCAAATATATGGTATTTAGTTCACGAGCAAAAGTCATTGACAGCTTCCAAATTGACATTTTCATTAACGGCCACTCACTAGAGCGAACACACTCATTTAAGTATCTTGGTGTCATTCTAGATGAACATCTTCACTGGAAAAATCAGATTAGCGCAGTCTGTTCAAAGTTGGCTTCTGGCTGTTATGCCTTATTACAGGCCCGTGATTATTTTAACACACATACACTGCGTACCCTTTATTTTACCCTTATTAACAGTCATCTAACATACTGTGTAGAATCATGGGGTTTAACATACAACACTTACCTTGATCCTATCCGGCGATTACAAAAACGGGCTGTCCGAATTATAACACAAAGCAAGTATACTGAACCAAGTAAACCAATTTTCCAGTTATTAAGTATCCTTCCTTTCGATCTTTTGCGGTCTTTAAAGATAGCGCTGTGTGTAAACAACATAGTAAAATATAACCAACCTTTCAATGCCTCCCTGTTTCGCTCTCCTTCTCGACTCACAAGAAACCTCACACATAGTAACTTTAATTTGCCACCGAATAATAACATCTACAGTGAAAGATTGGTGCAGTTTTCAGGAGCCAAGGTTTGGAATGCTTTACCCCCAGAAATAAAACAGTCCCACGAAACTAATAAAGCATTAAGAACATACTTTTTGAGCCTTATTTGATCTATGTGACAGTCGTTCGCGGTTTGTGTTTGTTGTACAGTGTTGTTCATTACACATCTTTATTCATTCTCCTGTAAAATGCATATTGTATTATTTTCTCCTCATTGTATAGTGTACTCTGGTCTTTCGCCGTGACTTTGGGCTTTCTATTTTACACAAGTGTTGTGTCATTGCCATCGTGCATTTTTGTATCTGAACCCCACACTAGCCTCTGGCTATGGGTTCAGTCAGTGTCTGATAATTTGTATGGCAAGAATAGAAATAAAACAACAACAACAACAACAACAACAACAACGTTGCTGAAACACGCCATATAATTCGCATAACATCGGAATACAACGCCGGCACCATCCATGCGATCACCGTAATGGTTGCTTTCAGTACCGCCAGGAGGCACTGGGGGGATCCGTAAAATTACAGTTTATCTTATTTTCCCGTCTTCAGCTATCACTATCGCGCGCGCTACATTGTGGCCGGGTGATGTGGTAGTTTAATAGTTTAATCGTGTGTACGCTGTGACGAGAGAACGTTTGGTGCTTTTTGTCTGGATTAAATGGTCATAAAGCCCCTGGGACCGCGTAATGTAGCTCGCAGTATCCTTCGTTTGGTGTGCCGATGTCGATTATAGTAGTGATGGCCCGTGCATGCTTTCTTTGTTTGCGGCTCATGAAAAGCCTGTGGCTCTCGCTGCGCTCGCATCGGATCATCACAGGGCACGGAAGAATTTGTTGAAAGTTGTGCTATCGCGGGCTGCCGTTCATCTGCAATTATACAGTTTTTACGCCGGAAGCACGGTCCTTGCCGCGGCACCTGTGACATGAAGTACCATTTGCGGAGTACGTCTGGAAAAGTAAGTCCGGCGCTTGCGCGCGATATGTGGTCCATTGTTCGTGACGTGTGCATTGTTATACGGCTCCCAATTAGTAAAGCGACGAAAATGATAAATATGCTTTTCGAATGTTCGTTGTTCTCGTTGCAGTGATCATTCGGCGTACAGTTTCATGAAAATTGCCCTGGAGCGTATTGATGTTGCCAAGAACCTTGTATCAAAAAGTCTGCGCTCGGTAGCGTCAGTTCGGGGCCTCAATATAATTCGGCCAGCCAGAAAGAAATTACTCGAAGGACGACTTGAAGAATGCTGACAGAAAACCAAGGGCTTGGAAACTGACGCATTCTTCGCAAGGTGCCAACTGGAGCAGGCCATTGTTCATGTCTTCCGGGTCGTACAGCTCCATACCAACTTCACAGAAACAATAGGTGACCACTTGTGCAGACAGTCACATCAAAAATTTACGCATTAAAACCATAAGAGCCCGTTCAAACCAAAAATTCATCTTCAGCTTGTCTTTCTACAAGCCCACAAACAAGGAACTGGCATTTTGTTCAAAGAACTGAACTTGAACATTTAATGATGCTTCATCAGATCCTGGCGAGAGTGACCTGCACCGTGGTACTCGCCTTCAGTCAGCGCTTTATAATGTAAAAGAGAAGGCCCGCGAGCTTATCTGACGCGGTGTAACCCATGACTCTGTCTCTGCTTTGGAACTTGAGCCTTTTTTGCCGTGACTTCAAGAAAAAGGCGATTTCACCATTACGAAAGAGAATGCATCAACAGTCGCAAACTCACGTTAAAGGCTTTATCTGCATTATTTTGTGGACAAAAACTGATGCAAGGGATTCCAATGCGTCTAGTAAAACGGTCCAGGGGTCTCTGACGTCAAGAAGTTTGAAGATCATTTGCAGAGGCTAACAATCACAAGGCAAACTTAGCTATTGCTTGAAACAATACCATGTACTTCTTACTTCAAGGAATGGTGCCAATTCTGTCAAATGATTGATGACCTTAACAGGGAGAGTGTAAGAGTGGGGCTGAAGATTAATATGCAGAAGACAAAGATACTCATAAATAACGTGGGCAAGGGAACAAGAGTTCAAGATCGCAAGTCAGCCTTATAGTCTGTGGAGGAGTTCGTTTACCTAGGTCAACTAATCACAGGGAACCCTGACCATGAGAAGGAAATTCACAGAATAAAAATGGGTTGGATCTTATACGGCAGGCATCGTGAGCTCTTGGATGGGATCTTACCTTTATCACTGAGAAGCAAAATATACGATCAGTGCATTTTACCGGTGCTGACATACAGCGCAGAGACTTGGAGACTGACAAGGAAGCTTGAGAAGGAGTTAAATACCTCGCAAAGAGCGATGGAACGAAGAATGCTAGGCATAACTTTAAGAGACAGAAAGAGAGCGGTTTGGATCACAGAGCAAACGGGTATAGACGATATTCTAATAGACATTAAGAGAAAAAAATGGCGCTGGGCAGGTCATGTAATGCGCAGATTAGATAACCGTTGGACCATTAGGGTGACAGAACGGGCACCAACAGAAGTGAAGCGCAGTAGAGGATGGCAGAAAACTAGCTGGTGCGATGAAATTAGGAAATGTGCGGGTGCTAGTTGCAGTCGGTGGGCACAGGGCTGGGGTAATTGACGATCGCAGGGAGAGGCCTTCGTCCTGCAGTGGACCTACATAGGGTGATAATGATGATCATGATACCCCCCCCCCCCCCCTGTGCATCCATAATTTTCCTTAAAAGTAAAGGTAAAGCAGATTAGGCGATTGAAAAGTAATGCCAATAATCTTGGCATTAGTAGATCTTTGCTGAAACCATATGACAATTTCTTTTTGAAAGTTTAAAATTTTCGTAAATATAGCTGCTGTAAGCTTTTCTATATTAGTATTTTGTCTTACGCATATACTGCAGGCTTTAAAAAATTAAATTCTTGAGTTTTACATGCCACAGCCCTGATATCATTATGAGATATGTCTTAATGGAGGATTCCGGTTTATACAATCAACCTTTGTTAACTCAACCTATGATATGTCGAAATATCTGTTAAGTCAAAAATTTTTTCCTTGCTTTGTGTCAACTATATGCATATTTCACCTCTTATGCCAAAATGATTTTGCGCTCTGCTCCGGATATCTGGAAATACTGACTGCGGAAATGTCGGGAAAATGTCATCAGTCAAATGTGTCCATACTTTGTGCGCAGCTGCGATATCGCCAAAAAGTGACAAGATCGCAAGTTACTAGCTAATTCTGCTTTATTCTGCGCCACTCTTATCATGCACTGTTCACAACCGGCTGCGATCTCATTGATAATCCGGACAGAGTGTTCCTCTGATCACTGAGAAAACGCGATAAGCACATGAAGGCGCACGTGACCTCCACAACATGCACGTTGACGTGTGCGCGGAGAGTTGTCAGCTTGCTCTTTCGCCGTGCTCGATGTTTCTGTGTGGATCTGCGTGCTAGGCCATGCCGCGCGCTGCGCCGAATGTTAGTCCTGTTATTGGCATTCTCTTGATTAATAAATTGAAGGCCGAGATTTTGTAGCAAGGTTTTTTCCGATGTCCTTTCTAATCACGCTTCATCAGTGGCCATAATGACGCTCCGCCAGCGCTATCAGTACGGGGTAAGCCAACCAAGAACGTTGGAGGAAAGTTTGGCATATAATCGGTTGGAAGGCATGGCTGCAAAATCTCGGCCCTGGGGAAGTACTGAGGGTCGATTATTTTTGGGATACGAGCACTTTCGCGATATTTTTGCATGACTAGGCTTTGGATATGCTAGTGTCTAAGTACAACATGGTTGGTTGGCTATGTGCGAGGAGCGCTGTTCGCCGTAGATGCATATACGTGTCGGGAGCCAATTTGTACAATATCTCGCAGAAGTGATGTACCGAAAATACCACTCCCGGTATACTTAGCTCTTGCGAGAAATTTAGCGGCTGCAGGTGGGTACATTGAAAAGCTCTATATGGCCTTCGTGCGACCTCGGTCTTATATTTTTCTGAATTTGCCTATCTAAAAACTCCCCTTATCTCAAAATTTCCCCCAGTTTTTACAACTTCGACTTAACGGAGTTTCACTCCATATTTACCACCTAATACTATTTAAGCTACGCCCAACGCCCCTTACCTCTGTTTTTTTTTTCATTTCGCCCCCATTGAACTGCGCCCATTGTGGCCAGGACATGATCCCGTGGCCTTTCGCTGAGCTGCGTAATACGAAAGTCACTTCTTCACCACGGTATTTGCTTTGCTGGCAGACGGATAGTTTCTGAGTAGACTGTTAGTTCGACCTGTCCGTGATGGTTTCTAAACGTAAACTTTATCCTTTTATCACTTCTGTTGCTTCACTACTAGTAATCATTGTTAATCAAATATTATATGCATATTTTTATAACACTTTATAGCACTCCTTTCAGTGGCCTGCTAATTCTGACAGCTTACTGTACTACAGTAAGCATGTTCCTTTAGAATCATAGGCATTGAAGGAACCAGCTTACTTTTCATAAGGTTTGTTAAGTATCTCCTACGTTCTGAAGGTTGAACCATTTTTATCTGCGTTAACACAGGCAAAACTGCTACGGTCTGTGCGTTAACCTATTGCATGAGTGAAACGAGATTGTTGGCTTTACTCTTCAGGTGCCCTGCAAGCTCCTACTCAAGAAACCCATTCCAGCGGTCTTCTGTCAGCAGATTCGGTGATTCGAAATACCATTAGGAGGTCAAATAAACGATGCTTGTGAGATGTTTGATATGGTCTTCCTTAAACCGGAAGGCCTCAGGATGAATGAAAGCTGAAATGTGTGTACAGAAAAGCCTGCGTAAAATAAACATATCTTTTTGATTTATAAGTGCGAGCCACTACTCCTCCTGCCATTTTCCCACCTCAAAATTACACGTTGGTGTAGATTTGTGAACAAACCATTACAGCAATGCAGCACTTCAGCAAGATGAGTACAAGGGATCAAGCCTGTTGTACACTTACCAAGAATTACATTTTCATAGCTGTAGCAAATATGAAAAAGCGGGGCTAATCTTTTTCAGGGTGCATACTCTCGTAGGTCATACATGGTGAAAGCACTCACAGGTCACACAAATCTGATTCATAATGTATGACATCAGTGTTAGTTGTGCTAATCAATTTGTGCCACAAATTGTGTTTATCTTTATATCAAACAGCGTACCAGGCAAACATAAATGTGACTGTGGCATTCTTGCAGCAAACAAAATGCAGATCTGCTTGTCTTCAAGGCTGATCGCAAATTTATAAGTGCACCAAATAGGTTTTAAGAGTGAGCAACATTAAACCATACTAAACGAGCCTTGTTTGATTGGGGGAATAAATAAGTCCCAAGAGGGGTAAACAGGACGGGACTAAACGGGATCAAACATGACTGGGTTAAACGGGACTGGAGTGAACAGGAATAAACACGGCTAAACAGGAAATGACTAAACAGGATGAAACGGGACTGTACTAAACGGGTGCAAACCGGGTCCCATTCCATAACCCTATTTGATGAGACTCGTTTGAAAACAAATGGGATTTTATAATAGAGATAGCTGGTGTTCGTGTACAGAGAGACTAACTCAGTGTCATGTACTCGCATGTACCTCGACATGTTTTGTTCATATCAAAGCGCTTGCTCGCTTCAAGCGAGCATGGTACGTTAAAATCATTTTTGAGATAAACTTGAACAAACAACACATGCCGACACAGCGACAAACTATAGCGTTCTTACGGCCTCACGTGCTCGTATTTTCCCACGTTAAAATCGCGAAGGCTTGATTGCCACCCTCACACCGGCACCGTCATGCAGGTAACGCGACCTCTTCGACCCTCCGGCGATGGTGCGCAATGCGCATCACCGCTTTTGGTGATGTCTCCGAGTCGAGCGGGAGGTGCCGTCTTACTCCGCCGGAAGTACCGTGAATCCGAAAAGGCCCCTCTAAGTGCTGAAGAAATTCGGGTCAACCGCAACATCTGCTGCTTTGTAGTCTTGGCACTCCTGCTCGTTACTGTAGGCTTAACCTTCACTGGGATACCGTCAGAGGTTCGCGGAAGCAGTGCTGGCGCATTCGGCGACAGACGTTTGCGGATCCTCGGTAGCCTTGCGCTACCCGCAGGCAGAAGGCAACTCATCAACGAGGGTGGCACACTCAACAGGGCATCGTTTATCCGAGCCTCTGGAAGCGAGAAAACGCGGTCTTCTTCGGAGAAAACATCCACCCACTCAGCGCAGCCCTTCAGTCACCGTAAAAGGCGGAAACCTGAGAAGTGCGGACGCCGCGTGTGCAAAAAAAGTTCGCGAGGGTTGAAGCGAGTGTCCAGCGGGACCTACAGGTACGTGCGCCGAGAGGTGGCAAGCTCCTTGCCCGTGACTTCTCAAACAGCGGCACCTTCAACGCATATTTTACTCGATGACGATGTTGCTCATGCCAGCTTTTCAACTGCAGTGTTCGATTCTGATGACGTGACTGCAGCTGCCACTCACATAGATTCTGAGCGAGACAGTGGTGGTAATGGCTCGCTAGGTATGAACGCCACCTTGACTAGAGTTGCAGTTTAGCCATGTAGGGCAGGATACTTCTCTTACGCGGCAGCTGGCAGTTGAAATTATCTCTGGCATCGCTGGAAGTTGGTACACATTATGCTTAAAAGCTTATTTTCGCCATTTTACGTTCGCTAATTCATTTCTTCCTTTTGGTATTACTCTTGCGATTACATGGCGTTACAAGTGACCAAATTTAGATTAGTGACCTGCCAACAAGTGCTTTTTATTAGTATCAATACTGTTCGTACTAGACAAAGTTCTGTAGCTACCCTTACAAAAATTTTTATAGAAAGTCCATAGACAGTCTATAGACATTTGTCTATGAAGTCTATAGACTGTCTATAGACATTTCTTTAGACTAGTCTATAGACAGTCTATAGATTTATGGCCATGCACTTTTTATAGACTAGTCTATAAAAAGTCTGAGTCTATAGACTGTCTATAGACATTTCTTTAGACTAGACTATAGACAGTCTATAGACTTATGGCCATACACTTTTTATAGACTAGTCTATAAAAAGTCTGAGTCTATAGACTGTCTATACACAGTCTATAGACAGTCTATAGACTTATGGCCATACTTTTTATAGACTAGTCTATAAAAAGTCTGAGTCTATAGATTGTCTATAGACTGTCTATAGACTTATGGCCATACACTTTTTATAGACTAGTCTATAAGAAGTCTGAGTCTATAGACTGTCTATAGACGGTCTATAGACTTATGGCCATACACTTTTTATAGACTAGTCTATAAAAAGTCTGAGTCTATAGAATGTCTATACACTGCCTATAGACAGTCTAGACTTATGGCCATACACTTTTTATAGACTAGTCTATAAGAAGTCTGAGTCTATAGACTGTCTATAGACTGTCTATAGACAAGTGTATAGGCTTACAGTTCTACTTTTGTAGACTGAAGTCTATGTAGACTGAAGTCTATAGAATGTCTACAGATGAGATTTGTCCGTAGACATTTTATACACTTCAGTCTACAAAAGTAGAACTATATATACAGTTCTACTTTTGTAGACTGAAGTCTATGGGATGTCTATATACAAATGTATATAGATAGTCTATAGACATTCTATAGACTTCAGTCTACAAAAACAGAACTTTATAGTCCGATACACTTTTTTTCTATGACATTCTGCAGACATTTGTTAACAAATATGAATTTTTTTTAAACTATAGGCACTCTATATACACAGACATCTTATAGACAAGTCTACAAAGAGTGTATAAGGCCATAACTCCATAGCGGCTATCTACAAGTTAGTTTACATTTTTGTTTACATGCGGTAGCAAAAAGTTTTGAATGTATTTATGCATGTGCACCTGTTCCTTTTCATCTGCACTTATGCATTACCGTTAGTAGATTAATAATGCTTCTGAACCAGCTGTACTTTCATATATGTTGCACAAACAAAGAATTTATATAGTGCTGAATCATGCAGTGCGAAAAATAAAACAAATGCGCCAGCAATGCATTCACCGTTTTTATTGCTCGATATAATAGATGAATTCCTTAAATTCATGTCGTATGCTATTATGGAAACAGATTAAATATTTACACTACTCCTTGGCAAGCATGGTCGCCAGGCTGGCCTTGACCTTTGTGTCATTAGTCCCAAAGGTGCTGCAGGTGTATTCTGCAAATAAGTAGATGCAGCAATATGAGGCAAAAATAACAAGTGTATATTCTTTGTGTGTTCATTAAGCAGCTTAATATATTTGCTCAAACCATCGAAGTCAATACTTAATGCGGTTTAACTATGACTAATGGCTGCTTGTCAATACAAATCAGCACCTTTATAGAATGTTTTATTGCATGGTATGGTGAACAATTAAACAGTCACAACTGCTGCTCGTGCCAGCAACAGTATGTTCCCTTTTATGACACGTTCATATATGATGCATTATTGTACTTATCCCAAATGGTCTCTATATTTATTGCTGAAACGTTACCCAGTTGGGCTGTCTGTACATTTTTTTTGGCTGGTAGTTAAGTATGCCCGTGCAGAGGGATATTTTCAGAAGACGTGACTGGAATATTCACAGTATCATGCCTAAGATTGTAATTTATTTTGCTTAATACACATTTAAATGTCTTTCTCATACTTTTAAATGAATGGGTGATTGGCCATAACTTCAACGGAAGGCAGATTGGCTGATTGTATCGATATGGTCACTTAATTTGTTACAGGTAATGAGGCCTCTTGGGCGTGCTAACAGGTTTCCAAGTTAGGTATACCACATGAGCACCCGAAATACCACACGAGCACTTTGTGTCATGGCACGACAGATATGCACCTCCTAGGAAACAGAACTGATAGTATAGTTCGAATGAATTCTATTACAGTAAATTATTTAAGGTGCTTTGAAAGATGAAAATTTTTTCTAGGCTATCGAGGTTCAGGACGTTTAGTTAACGCAAAAAAAAAACACATATTGAGTAAGAAATGCCTTGTCAGTAAGCTTGACTTTCTTTTATTTTTCAATAAATGGAACCAATTTCCTTCAATTTTTATCAGGTGAAACGTTTTAAAAATATATTTAACGCAGAGATTCTCTGGAAACTTTGTATGACATATAACAAGACAGCATACCTATGTGGCCATTTTAAAATTTCCCGATCTTTTTCCAAGCCTTCCCTGGCTGTTCTCATGAAAATTTTCTGGCAATCTATGACGCCTGCAGCTTAAGTGCAATAAAAAAATATTGCGGTTTAATGCTTGCCAAGTACTGCCAGTCCATAATATTTAGATAAAACGAATAACACGTCAGTCACTTGACATGCAGTGTTAGATTCAACTGACTTGAATCCCTTGATTAATAAAGCTGACAAGGGCTTCGGCAAGTTCGTAATTGATGGCCACACGAGTACAGCACGGAAGACACAGAGACACACGTAAAGCAAATGCAACAATGTGAGGAAAAACTATACAATGAGTTATACAATTAGTTATTTTTACGCTTCAGTAGTAGTTTTCAATATAATTTGCTCTCATCACTTATGCCTCTAGTTAACTTTGTTTACCTCTGACTAAAGACTACATGGGAATATTAATCAGTACCATTATGATGTTTCGTTATACTACAGTATGATAAGCAGTTACACAACCGTAATGGTCGCCGGTGCCAGCAACGGTACGTTTCGTTTTAGGACAGGTTCATGTGACACACAGTGTACTTATAAAAATAAAACAAATGCGAGAATCCCAAACGATTCCTATAATAATACTTGTTGAAACAGATACCCGGCTGGACTGTGCACATTTTTCAGGTGTTAATACAATATGCCCGTGCCGAACGAACATGCTCAGCATACTGACTGCAGTTTTGAACAATCACGTTAAGATTTGCAATTTACTTCCGCTTAGAACAGTCTGCAATGTCTCTTTTCTCATACTTCGAGATGAATACATTTGCCGCACTTTCAGTAGAATGCACATGAATGGGGGCGTACTGATCAGGTTACTTATCAACTAAAACATGTTACGATCTCTTAGGTGTGTTGATAAGGGTAGAACAAATGCAATGCCCACTGAATTATTTGAATAATCTGTGCGTTATCTACTTAGAAAAGACCACCAAATTGATAATCTGGCTCTTTTTTTCTTTTGTACAGCGCATATTGTATGCAGTCTGTCCAAGACGACGGCGCTACATGCAACAGTAATGAAAACCGGAACACTTATTACGCACGACAATGGCTTCATACCATGCACGATTAGCACAATGCGAATCTGCGCCAGCAGCTGCCTTGTGATTAAGAGCACGTAAACTACAGAACGCCGAAGCATCGGAAGCCGCTTAACGCTTTTCATATAGCTCGAAAGATAACTTCTGCTGCTAAATTGTTTAAAAAAGAGACAAAAAACAAATCTTCCAACTACCGTCAAACGCAATGCCTTCAGTTTGAAACGTGTAAAGGTGTTCCCGGAGCGACTAATTTATTGTTCTCTAATTTTTTCGGCTAAGTTGCGGAGCTGCAAGTGACTAAGCTTATCGCAGGTTTCATGCTCCAAAAGCGTTTGTGGTTGCATATAAATAGATTGGGTGAATCTAGAGATTTCTACTAGATATTTCTTCAAGTCTCGTGTTTTGCTTGCTGTAACTTCCCAAAATTATTTAGATTGGTTGCCAGGAACCTTAAAAATACTGCTACTTTTAAACTATGCGAAAACGGCAGCGCACACACTGCTGATGCATGCCCCGCAAACGCGGCCTTTCATCCTAGTACGCTAGCAGTTATTCAACTATGCCTGTCTGTTTGAAAATTCTTGATGCTAACACAATTTCGAGATATATGCGTAAAGCGTGTCACGAGAATTTCGCTACACATACGGTGCAGCATTCATCGCGGCCGGATCAAGCGCCACTAAATGAGATCTACCACACTGGCTGCCCAACACACACAATCCGCTTAGTGGTAGCTCAGTATCAAGTTAAAACATGGTGTACTTCCTTTTTTACGCACCTAAGCTATAATGATAAAATCAACAAGCACGAGCGATCGCTCGCCGTAAAACATTCCGTATAGTAGAAGCGAGAACAGGAGCGCGTTATCAAACCATGTCAACGACAAACCGACACTATACCCGAGTCGCCTGCGCTACGTGCAGCCGGTTCGCGCTACGAAATGCGCTCACATAATCATGAGGTATTGACGCAAAACGTCTTT
The DNA here is from genome assembly GCF_050947875.1 of Dermacentor variabilis. Classification (NCBI taxonomy): domain Eukaryota; kingdom Metazoa; phylum Arthropoda; class Arachnida; order Ixodida; family Ixodidae; genus Dermacentor; species Dermacentor variabilis. The sequence continues at coordinate 216,259,694 of NC_134569.1, read as the reverse complement.
GATAAAGCTTACCATTCAATGTAGTTGACTTGTGATGCCACAAAGAAGACACGCATACACAGACACCAACGTTCAGGGAGACACCGCACACCGGCACAACCGTTTACGTGCCTGGCGCGCTCGTTGAGACGGCGCACCGCCGCGCATGCGCAAGAACTCCGAGCATGCGCAGGAGCTCCGCGCGGAGGGCGTGCGCGCTCGGAGGAGTGCGAGCGCCTTTTCCTCCTTCATTTTTTTCTTTGTCTCTTTCTCTCTGATGCGCCATGCGCGCCGGAACGGGTGGCTTTTCTTTTCCGTTATGCATTTTTTTCGTGGACGAAGGATATGCGCTGGCAGGTTGTAAGACAAACGCTGTGGGCTATCGTATCAGACTGGAACGCTAACATGAATGCGCTGTTTGTAAAAGCCGTTACGGTGCCCTTCAGACGTTTTAGACGCATTATTGTCAGCGTCGATGAGTAATACAGCGTATTTGTAGCATATCTTCCAGCGTACCGCTAAATGTGATGCCCGCACGTATGTTAGTGCTAATTTTCTGTTCCGATGATAGGTCAAAGCAATCAGTACAGCATTGAGGTACTCATATGCGTGGCTGCGCAGGCATACCGCCGGCGAAATACTGGGTGGGCTCAGAGAATTTGGCACCTATTTTAAGTGAATGAGAAACGTTGATGAGTTTATAGTGCAGGATATTAGGCAACAAAAGTCGCCCGATGTTAGTGACGCAGCCGAGATATGAAGACAATGTGAAAAGTATCCGAGAATCGGACGACACACAACGCGAACACCACATGCGCGACATCGGTTCATGGCACATTCACAAAGTCCGCGTTGTCAGCTACAAACATTACGAGTGTCTTTGCTGTTAGCTTGATGCCTGTTTCGAATCCACTTGTATCTGAAGCTGGCGTTCATAACATATATTTTAACAATTGGATCGGCGTTTTGCTTCCGTTATTCTACTGCCGCAAAAGTGATGCGACAACTGTGAAGACTGTCTTGGGATTGCCGAGAGTGACTACGTAGATCATATGTGGTCAACAAATGCGGAGGTATACACTATGTGTATACTAAAGTCTACAAATAGGCTCTATAGCAATCTCAGCAGTATACAACTTTAGTGGCTTATATCAAATGCAGCTATGAATTATCCACCGGTACCTGCGCTTGGTTACAGCGTACACGGGTTGGGCCCAGATTAACGATGTTTGTCTATTGTTAATCTATAGACATGCAAGACCACGACAACTCAGAGGTGGTGAATTCACCACCTGGTCTGCGGGCTTTCGCCACTTATTCACCCCCTTTGCCACATCTTCACCATCTGACCTTCACCACCTGGTCTTCGCGAAGTGTACGTCCGGGAAGCAGCCAGGTTTAGGGCCTTCGGGTGCCTGGAAGACCTTGGTGACTCGGACGGTGCCTGCTCCGCCGCGATCCTCGTTCGGTGCAGCTTCACCGAACGCAGACTAGCAGTCTGCACGGTTTGCCCGCCGCGCCAGGGTTGCGGTGCCGTCGTGCATGAACCAGTGCCATATCATCGCGTTCGCAGAGGGCGGGGGGTATGGGAACTCGGAATTACATATTATCGACTTGCTTCTATAGACATTCAATACACCAGGAGTAGAGAAAAAAATAGAAACCTTGTCGACTATTGTCCATAATATAGAGAGTCAACAGACAAAGTATGGACAAAAATAAATAGAAACTGTATCGGCTTTCGTCTACAGGTAGCCCATATAGAGGGGAAGTAGACAAAGAAGAAACAAACTCCCTATCGAATTTTTTCTATAGACCGTCTATAGACTGCGAGTAGACAAAAAGAAATAGAAATCTTATCGACTTTCGTCTACAGAAAGTCTATATACAAAGTATATGGACAAAAATAAATAGACACTGTATCGACGTTCGTCTAAAAGTAGTCCATAGAGGGGAAATAGACAAAAAGAAACAAACACCTTATCGACTTTTTCTATAGACCGTGTATAGACAGCGAGTAGACAAAAAGAAATAGAAACCTTATCGACTTTCGTCTATAGAAAGTCTATAGACAAAGTATGGACAAAAATAGATAGAGACTGTATCCACTTTCGTCTATAGGTAGTCCATAAAGGGGAAGTAGGCAAAAAAGACACAAACACCTTATCGACTTTTTTCTATAGACCGTCTATAGACTGAGAGTAGACAAAAAGAAATAGAAACCCTATCGACTTTCGTCTATAGAAAGTCTATAGACAAAGTATGGACAAAAATAGATAGAGACTGTATCCACTTTCGTCTGTAGGTATTCTATAGAGGGGAAGCAGATAAAAAGGAAACAAACACCTTATCGACTTTTTTCTATAGACCGTCTATAGACTGCGAATAGACAAAAATAAATAGAAACCCTATCGACTTTCGTCTATAGAAAGTCTATAGACAAAGTATGGACAAAGATAGATAGAGACTATGTCTACTTTCGTCTGTAGGTATTCTATAGAGGGGAAGCAGACAAAAAAGAAACAAACACCTTATCGACTTTTTTCTATAGACCGTCTATAGACTGCGAGTAGACAAAAAGAAATAGAAACCCTATCGACTTTCGTCTATAGAAAGTCTATAGACAAAGTATGGACAAACGTAGATAGAGACTGTATCCACTTTCGTCTGTAGGTATTCTATAGAGGGGAAGCAGATAAAAAGGAAACAAACACCTTATCGACTTTTTTCTATAGACCGTCTATAGACTGCGAATAGACAAAAAGAAATAGAAACCCTATCGACTTTCGTCTATAGAAAGTCTAAAGACAAAGTATGGACAAAAATAGATAGAGACTGTGTCGACTTTCGTCTGTAGGCATTCTATAGAGGGGAAGCAGACAAAAAGGAAACAAACACCTTATCGACTTTTTTCTATAGACCGTCTATAGACTGCGAATAGACAAAAAGAAATAGAAACCCTATCGACTTTCGTCTATAGAAAGTCTAAAGACAAAGTATGGACAAAAATAGATAGAGACTGTGTCGACTTTCGTCTGTAGGCATTCTATAGAGGGGAAGCAGACAAAAAGGAAACAAACACCTTATCGACTTTTTTCTATAGACCGTCTATAGACTGCGAATAGACAAAAAGAAATAGAAACTTTATCGACTTTCGTCTATAGACAGTCTATAGACTTTATATCAACAAAATTCCAAATCTATAGAAAGGAAAGGTCGTCTATGAAAAGTCTATAGACTTTCTATAGACAGTCTAAAGTCATTTTTGTAAGGGTAAAGCTTCGGTGTGTAGTCGTGTTAGAACATCTTCAAATGTTTTCGAAAAATGGCTCCCACTCTACTGCTTAGCTGATGCTGCTAGTCAACGTGGTGTACCACAAGTGGACGTGTAATAAAGGAACAACGAAGATTGAACTGTTTAGAGCATAGTTTGGGTCTAGATGCTGAGTAGAAATTTGAGCTCGTAATTGCAATGAAATTTACTAGTAGTTTGGTTACAGTTTCGGAAAATTAACAAAGCAAAAGTACTTTGTGTGCAAGTCCACTGAGCTCTTTTGGTATTCCCGAAGGGGCACCGGCATCGCTGGAACAGTGTTAGCTGAGGAGCTTGCAGTACCACATTTAGGGACTCAAGAATGCTCAGGCCGCAGCACTGAAAACCCTGAAGAGTAAAGTGAAGATAATTCTTCCAGTCTTTCATCAAGACCAGAGAGAATCGTGTTCCAGCAGAAAATGAATTGCTTCACGAGTTTCGCTTGAGCAAGTGGCTCGTTTTTTTTCCCTTTTAGCTTAGACATGATCCTTGTATGGCGCTGACAACGACGCTGGCATTGGCAGCCGTAGTCGTTCTGCTCAGACCAGCACTCATTTTCAGCTTCACCTTCGCTTTAGGCAGAAGAGGAAAAAAGTGAGCGCCACCATCTGGTGCCGCTACTACTAAATTTCTGAATAAAAACCTGCGAAGTAGGCTCTTAGGGGCGTGGACGCGCTAAGCAGTACGCTATGGACAGCAGGGGTGCTATGCAGGATGCACCTAGTTTCCCTTTCGCACAAGTTTTACTGGAGTTTGCTCGACGGCAGTCAGTGGACGGAGATAGCATGGAACGCGCAAAAACAGCAGGCGAAAGAAGTGTAGAGACAAAGCCGGGTGTGACAACATGACCGAACTTTGCGCGGCACAGTGGTGCTGCGTATGAAGCACAGAAGATTGGGCAACGAAACTCAGCAGCATCGCGTATTGTTATCAACGTGCTATTGCAAATTAGCAATACCGTGACTGTCCGGCTGTCTATCTGCTCTTTTGCCGTGAGCCACTTGCCACGCCTTTCTCGGGTGCGTCAAGGGCGTGCCTCCTGTTTGAAATGAGACTTCAAGTGGAGCAAGGTGTTGCAGCTGTTTAGTTCGCAGTGCTTTTTTTGAAGAAATGCCGTCGCACTAGGCTCAGAAAAGTGAGCGATTCTCGACGCTGATAGTGTTTACAACGCTACGGAATCAAAACATCACCGATAACAGAGCAGCCATCTCAAACGGCAGCGCTGATACGTTGTGTTTGGAGAACACTGTGCACTCTTCAGCGTCGTCGTTCACCACGGTGCATCGATGCCTTGCAAGCAGCTACAGTGACGTGCCGATAATCATTTGCTGTGCGCTGCGTCGCCACAATGCAGGCAATGAAACCGTGTTGCGGGCTAATCTCAGCCCGAAAGGATATATGCAGGAACCAGCGACAATTGACACTCTGTTTTTGATAGTGTTGCTCAGTGCATCACCGATGACAGTGCGTTGCGCGTGTTTTATTTCGTTGGTCATGACATGCCTCTCAGCTCAGTACCGCGTTGCTGTTTAAAAATAAGTTGGGCATGGTCCAAACGTGGTAGGTGCGCACACAACAGTTGCAAGCCTCGCGCGGGCGTGACCTGTCGTTTTGATTGACAGGCGAACTCGGGCCAAACTCGTACAATCGCGGAGGATCTCTCGAGATATTTTCCAAGGTACTTATGCAAGCGGTCTGTACTCCTTGATTACGCAATGCCTCTATGGCTGCTGGTATCTCTCTGAATCAAATGTCTTTTCGTAATGTATGAAAGCCATATAGAGAGATTCAATGTACTCTGTGGATTTGTCGATTACCTGATTAATGGGTCGGATATGATCCTTTGTAGAGTATCCCTTCCTGAAGCCAGCCTGTTCCCTTGGTTGACTAAGGTCCAGTATTGCCCTTATTGTATTCGAGATCATTTTGGTGAATATTTTATGCAATACAGGGAGTAAGCTAATGGGCCTATAGTTTTTCAGGCCCTTCTGATGTCATCGTTAGTTATAGGAGGAGTTTCTGCAACGTGTTCATTACTGCTTCGAATGGAGGTATCGTGGCTCCTCTGGGTATTGTACAGGTCAGTATAGAATTCTTCCGCTGCTTTTATTATATCTTCGAGATCGCTGATGATATTACCCAGCTTATCTTTCAGTGCGGACATATATGTCCTATGCCAAGTTTCCTTGTCGCTGATTTCAGGCTCCGTCCATTTTTACGGCTTCCTCAGTTCGAATCCTCTTTCGAAAGTTCGAATAATCTTTCTTCCCCCTTGGTCTACTCTTTATTCCAATAAGAGACGAATGTCGATGGGGGCGAAATGCGAAAACACCCGTGTACTTAGATTTAGGTGCACGTTAAAGAACCCCAGGTGGTCTAAATTTCCGGAGTCCTCCACTACGGCGTGCCTCATAATCAGAAAGTGGTTTTGGCACGTAAAACCCCATAATTTAATTTTCTTTAATAAGAGACGAGACAATTACGTGTTGGCCACGCGCTTTTCCTTCACGCACAGCGGGTATAAGAAAATCATATCCCACGAAGAATGGGGCATCAGAGCTAAGCCGCATGTGCGGCAGCAGGATAGTGCTTATGGTTTGAAGCATGCGTTGAAGGCTTATGGATGCACATCTGCAAATATATGCGCACTTATCATTCCGTGTGGCATGCGCTTAGTCACTCTGTGCGGCGTCGAATTATTTTGGACAAGTGTGCGCTCCGCGCAACGTATCGTGCTATCCTGATCGTACTAGTGATTTCGGAAATATGCACTTTAACTGCAAGAAAAACTTACCATGTCGTCGTTATTACTGTGACCTCAACAGATGGCGCCATGATCATGCCGCCGTCTTCTTCCTTCTTGGCGGGGCACGTGTCCACTTTCCTCATGAATTTTTTTTTCGGCATCGTTGAAAACGGAGTGACGCGGCCTTCGGCAGCGAGACGCAGCGTTGTCCTAAGGCCTGCACGCAACCCTTGCGCAACGTTGTACAAGCGTTTCTTGAAGGATTTGAAGTTGCTTCACGTGCCTCGGATACACCAGAATGCAAAGTGATGCGTGCTCCTATCACCGAATGGCCTTGAGTGCCTACTGCTGCATCCCGTTCACCGCGGCGGCAGCGCAGCGTCGAAGCGTAAACAAACTTAAGTCTTAGAGGCAACGTCGCAGGCCGCGGCCCTGGGTGCCGCCATGCTAGCGGAAGTGGCCTGTGGCGAGAGCCAAGAGGCGCGCAGCTCCGACCCCACGGCGCCGAAAGCATATGTTTTCCTTGTACGCTTCCCGGCCAAGTGCTGGCTCACTTTGGGACGTCAACGCTTAGAAATGGGTGTTTTTTCCCGACAAGAGGGCGCCCCGGCGTAATCGTTGCATTGGGACGCCACATGAAATATGAGCGCTATGAGAGCAGCCCAAACCTTCTTTTGTATTTGTTTCGTCTTTTATTCTTGCAGAGCAACCAAAGCGATCGTAAAGAAGCATATTCCATGCAAGCAACACACCCCTAGAATGCCCGACGCCTGATCGGGGATTTCTTATACCCGTCTGTTAAACCGGTTTGTTGTCCGGCAGTCGGAATCGAACCACACACCTGCCGGTGCCGAGCCAGACCTCCTACACAGTGCTGCTAATCAGTCAAGCGCATTTGTCGTCTTTTATTCGCGCATTTCATGTGTTGAACCTAAGCAACTATCCCAAGCCAACACTTAGCCAATACTTCTCTCTGGTTTTATTTTATCATGCATAGGCCAGATTATTTATACCCTCATATTTCGTGTGTCAGCCGCGCCACCACGCTCCACACCGGGTGCTGTCTTCTGGTGAGAGCTATGGGGACTGCGCGAGACGGGAGAAAATGACTGTTCTTGCGCTGCGTGTCCGCGCGTTGTTTCACTTTTTGACGTGCTTTTGCCGCATCTTCTCAGCTGTTTGCTTTAGACGTGTTCTTGCCACAGCTCCTGAGAGAGATGTGCAGAGGTTGCAAGGTCCATCTGCAAAGGTTGCAGATGTGCAAGGTCCTAGCGACACTGTGCTGTATTCGGCTGCGCCAACAACCAGCGAACGGCCAAGTTGCTCATGCAAGAGCCCTGCGATCGACGTTCGCGGAGGCGGAAGAGGTTTGTTTGTGCGGAGTGCGTTCGTTGCGTGCGCAAGGTTCCTGCGGCGCCCAAGAAACTACACTTATAATAGTGGCTTTAAATAGAAAATACTTCATGCCGAGCACGCAAGCTTGCTCGGGTGGGTATTCGTGTTGTTGTTGGGAACAACGCGATAGCGCGCGTCTTGTCTTCCCGCTGGGCGGGCCTGCGATAACAGCAGAACAGTGCCATTTGAGACCTTTCGACGTCTTAATTTTGGGTCTGCTCGGTTCATTTTCTGAACGGATGGGCCATGGAGATTAATCCATACCCAAACCTGCGTTTTCGGTACGAAAGTACGGTAAGCAGAAAGCGTTCGGCTGTGCATGTGGACTTCGTAACATGCGCAGCAACTGCGAGAAGCCTGCACGAAACTTAACACTCCATGACCCGCGTTATTGATGCCCGTGGATTCCTTCGAGTTCTCATGGCCGCGAACAGAGAAAGCAGTATATAATTAATGCGCACAGAAACAGGGCGGCGCATGCGTCGCCTCACTTGATTTCGTTTTATTTCTTTTGAGGAATGTGTGGATGCTACAACTGCCATACTTGTGCGATGCTCACACTCAGTGACACGAGAAGCACGTACAGCTATTACTAACAGCACACGTGATATAAAATGTAATGCTTGCATCTCGTGCGCGCTGCACTGTCCCACTAACCGGGTATGTTGCTGAGTCTGTCCGTTTGAGTGTGAAATGCTGCTCATACTTGCTCTGTGTCAAAGTCTTATGTGAACGCGTGGGGGCTAGAGCTTTCTCTGCGACTGCGTGCAGTGTGTCAAACGTAGAAAATAGTTTTATTGTAATGATAGCGATCGTGGTTTGTTAAGAGCACATCACGATAGAGATTACAAAGCAGGATAAAACGCAGTAAAATGTATTGCGGCAGCGCGAGGCACAAATATGATACTTGTGTTTAAAAATAAAAAAATAAAGTATGGCGTAGTAGATGTCATCTAGTTCCTTTCTACAGATTGCGTCAAGCCCCAAGAAAGTCTGTAAACTTATACAGATTTCGCAGAGCAAAACTTGTTGAACTGCAAGACGTTGCAACTGCTCTGAAGCAGAGGGTAAGGCAGGGTGCTCTCGCAAAATTATTTGCGTGGTTAATTTCTGTGATATGAAATGCTGCAGTTAGGCACGGAAAGGCAGAATTACCAGAATTCAGAGACTACAAGGCGGCCCTAGCGCTTTCCGAACCAGCCATCGCAGTTGACTGGCAATTGCAAACGTGGTTCCACCCGCGCCATTCCCGCAGTTTTCAGCATCGTCATCATGGCAAGAACATGGCGCTCACCTTCAGGCGCTGAAAATCCTGGTCTATACTATCAACGGAACTCTTAAACGCTGTGCAACGTTTTATTCTTTTTAACCGGGGCCGTAACCCTAGAGAAAAGCGAATTTACCGCATGCATTAACCTTGCGCAGGACATAATTTCTGTGTTGACGCAGAGAAAACAGGCCAAATTAATTCTGACTTTGCAGTACAATATACGAAAAGCTCCTGCGCACAGATTTTATTTCCCTGTGTACAACAAGCTTTTGAATAACTATAGGGGCGTCTTTCCCACTCTTGAGGTTTTCTTTGCTTCTATGCTCCACTGTATGATATCTATAGTACGCATTCGTACAGCTTGAAGCGATTACTTCTGGTGGAACCAGGAAGTCGCTAGAACCGACGGTTTGACAGTGGGATTTCGGAAGGTCACCAACTCATTTTTGTCGTATTCAGTAGTGTTTCTTACCATAATTTTCTGGCGCATTTCTTCCGATAATGCTCTGATGATGTCATTTTCTGTTTTTCTATACTTGTAATTTTATTTTTGATGATGTAACCTAAATATGTAGATGTGAAAAATTTAATGCTACGTGCATACAACTTGAATAATCTGGCAAATTGGGCGTGTTCGCGCCGATATGAAAATGATACAGCACAAAAAAAAAACACTAAACGGACGTAGACGAGACGACAAGGATCCGCGCTCGTCCTTGTCGCCTCCATCCGTCGTGTGTTTTTTGCACTGCCGCCGTTTGAAACGTACATGGAACAGTAGGCCTGTATGCACAGACAACAAGAACGCAGAAAGGAAAAAAAAAACAACCGAGAAAAGGAAGAAAGCGGCAGTTTCGTCGTAAAAGCGAAGCATTCGTTGCAATAGCAAATAGACAGCCATATGCAGTATGGTTAGTAGTTTCATCATCTGTATAAACTGCTGCAAACAATCGCCCACTAACTAACTTAACAAGCACGGCGTCACGCACACGCAAGGAAACATGAACACATTTACCTCGACGAACGTGGACACTCGCTGTCAGAAGGATGGTGGGACGGAGAGCGGCAGCAGCGGCGAGCGAATTCCCCCTCATGATGCCGCTCGCTTCAACGCGAACTAGACACGCGAGAACGCAGCGCACACGAAGCCATCAGCTATTTCAGGTCGGCTAGCTTTCGAACCCACCGCAGAGAACCTACCAGATAGGACACGCGGGGCCGCACTCAGCTGCGCGATGCGCAGTCACGGCCGGTGTAGAAGCGGAGGCGCTCGTCACCCTGCCGCCCCCACCACCTGCTCCCTTCTAGCGATCACGTCTTTCCGCTCTCCCCCTTCTGCGCACGAAAAGCTGGCGCACACCCTCCCTGCTTTTCTCCTTCGTGCGTGAGGAGACGGCGCCGCACCAAGCCACCTTCCTTCTCTGCTCACCTTCGGACGGTTTTCCTCGAACCTGCAGCATATGGCGCGCGAAGCGAGCTTATCGCACTAGAAGTTTATACGGAACATCGCGACGACAACGGAGTTCCATCTGGAGTGTCCGTATAATTTCTATCACAATAACACCTGAGAAAATGAAAAATCATTTGTTCTAGCGCATGCGCCATGGTGTAAAAGCTTTCTAAGTTTTTATTTGTTTTTTGTTCTTATTTGCATCTATAAGCCTAAATTTCTCGCATAAAGATCAGTTGGAAGGTAACGCTGTGTCCTCGTCGGCTCCGTTCAATTTATTGCGGTCCTTGTGCCACCTCTCCGTGGTTAAATGAGAAAAAAGGGGGTTAACGAAGGGGCCCAATTTTTAGTAGTCATATCATAAGACGCCAACATTTGGCTTCTTATAATATAACTCTACGTGGTTGCATTTTCTTATCGCGAGTGTACAGCGCTAAGGTTAAACGCGGGGAGAAAAAAGTCGAGGACAAAAATGGGCCGAGGTTTAACTATTGTAAACGTAGTTATCAGGAGCCAAATGCCTGTTTACTTGGTTTTGCAAAGGCTACGCACACAGTGTTTCATGGAAGTTAAGGCACCATCTTTCACACACGTTGCACGCGCTGTCGAACGGGTTGTCCGTGAAGTCGCGGTGAAACCTGGCCGTCGCAGCGCAGCTTGCAGCCAGCCGAAGGGTGTGGTTTGTCAAACGTACGTTGTGGGTGTCGCTGCTTGTATCCACGTCTCCATCTCCTTCTCCTTGTTCGTGTTGCTGAATGACGGCGGTGGTTGCAGCAGCTTCGATTTCGGCACGCTTCCGCGTATTGTGAACTTCTCTATAACGTGCTAATCTGTCCTCCCTTAGCTCCGGTCTTTCAGCAGGCAACTTTGCGTTTTCTTGAGATTTCGAAGCCTGTTGTCTTGCTATATATCTACTCGATGACTGGACTCAGCCCGTCTCTTGGGTTGAAGCGCACGCACATACAGCGCGACCGGCGCGCCATCCATAGCAAGACTGAACCACCAAGCGCCGGCGAAGCAGGCAAAGGTACGTTTATACTTCGACGTTATTGGCGCGCGGGCGAGCGAGCTGGACGCCGGGTGCGTTGGAGCGTATGGGCCCCGTCCGGTTCGGTTGGCTGGGCCAGTGCGTCGGACCATCGGTCGAAGTAGAGGCGAAGTTGTTCTCGACAACGTGAGGTAACGTGTGCACGCACTCATGCTACGTTGCAATATGTTTAGCCCTTTAACTCTCGCGTAGTCACGCAGTGCCGCAGCGGCGAGGCCCCGAGCGAGCGCAGCTGCGGCGCCTCTCCGCAGCGGATCACGTGGCGTGACGTCACAACTGCCGCACTTCCGCTCCGGCCGCTCACGGTCATTACGAAGCGACGAATGACCTTGGGAGACACGGCATAGGAGAGATTTGGCTCTCAAAGCTGTCCGCTATTGTATTCTATTCTCATAGAATCTGTGATTTCTGTATCTGCGATACTACACATTCCAGTACGGTACGCTTTATAAAGGATCTCAGGAGCAGTCAGTATCCACTAATTCAGGTTGAGCAGGGTGATAAAATCTGCTTGCTAGATTTGGGAATTCTAGATGTATGTGCCTGAAGTGCATGAGCCGCTTTACGGCGTATTTAACGTGTTTGACTAAAAAGCGGGTCTAGTCGTCGGGCCTCCGATTAACTGAGTTCGACGCTGTTTTAAATAACTTAGATGTTGTTTTGGATAACTTCATAACTATGTGAACATTGTATTTTAAAATAGCGGATTTATTTGTCTCCTCTAGAGGGCTTGCCGCCTTCCACCCACGGGCAGTTCCTACCAAGCCTTAAAGCCACTGCGGCTTCGGTTAACGCAACTGCAACTTGAGCAACGACGAAAGAAGAGGAAGCTTTAGACTGGGCCCAACTCCGATGGGGCCTATTCAAATATATGTAAAGCGCAAAAACATTTTTTATGAGATAACCCATTGACTGATTTTAATGAACTTGGTTGCATTTGAAAGAGAAAGGTAAATTGTAGTGACTGGTGGAAGCGGATTTTCGATTTAGCGCCTGAATATTGCTAAAAGAGTTTTCAACAATGTGAAAGTCCGAAAAAATAGAAGCACGAAGCTTACATATTAATAGCTCTTCATAAAGTACAGATAGCGCGATTCTCTCAACAGCTTCCGTTAGATCATTCAAAGGGGATAAATTGTGTCTGTAAATATGTATATTACGGGAATTTCTTACGTTGTGTAAAGGGGTTCTGCAAAAGCTGTATTTCCATGTGAAAATTTTTTTTTCGCGATTGATGTGTAACATAGCAATTTTGTCCGATTTAGAGGTACTATTAGATGGAATTAACGGAACTGTGATATCATTTCCTATTGCTGAGTTACAGAGTTGTAAATTTAATAGATTCTGTTTCTGAAAATTTGCAGTTTTGCCAATTTTTAACAAAAACTTGGTGACCTGAATCGGAAATTCGAAACAAACTGTCACTATATTTGATGTTTTTCTTTTAAGGGCAACAAACCTTGTCAAGGTGGGTGGAGTGGTTGCCGAAAAAAACAAATTCTCCTTTTAGTAGCACCAGATCTAAGGCTCCCTCTCAAGGCCAAACAACCGGCACGCGTCGTCAACCGTGGGCATGCGCCTACACGTCAAATGCGCCAAAAGCGTCGGTCGCGAGTAGGCTGGCGCTTCGCGATGGCGGAGATTTTGCCTACTACCTGTTCTAGAGTATTGTCACGTGGTGGTGACGTTAACGACACAGTAGCAATACTGTGAAAGAGAAAACTAACTTTTATTGGGCGAACCTGTGACCACAAAAACAGGCTACACTTATCGCACAACGATAGCGGCGAACACGGTCGTCGATCGTCGAAAATCTGATCAGCGGGTCAAGCGCGTCGGGTTTTATACAGCAGTCGTCGAACGTTCCAGACTAATCGCTGGGACCCGACTGTCTTCCACGAAGTTCTACACCATTGGCGTCACGCGAGGAAATCAGATACCAGAAGGTTCGGCGACAACAGACAGCGGATAGAAGCATCGAGAACATTCCAGAAACTTACTATACATGCAAACGCGTCCTGCGCTGTGCGATAGCATTTGTTAAGCGGTGAAACATGGTCACCCGGTAAAGACCAACATGTACAGTACACGTGCCAATATCGTGCAGCGTGTCGACGGCGTCCGCCAGACAATGGCGGCAATGCCTCGGCTCCTATGCCTGGTGGTCAACGATGCGAATACATCGACACCATTGACCGTCCGAGTTGCTTTGACGCACGACGCGTGTGACAGTAGAGAGTTTTAGAATTGGGGGCCCAAGCTGCTTGGGGACCCAAGAAAATTGCGCGCCACAAGTGCACATGCGCAGAACCCAAGCCAGTCTTGAGTTCTTGCGTTCGCGTTAACCCAAGACCCAAGAATCGAAAACTAGCGTGGGCCCCCAAGCCGTCTTGGGCCGCCCTCGCGGGTGACAGCGATGGCGTACAGCAGATGGTCGCAGAGCAAACTTTATTTACTTCGACTGATTTTCGCCATTTCACGGGGGTGAACTCGCAGTTTTTTCGCAGCGCGTCACAAGAAAACACCAACTAAGAGCACTTAGCTTCGATTGGCTTTGCTTGGCTTAGAATCGCACACTTAATTCGTAATGCTAACCGGTACTAACACAGTTTTTTACATTTTATTGTTCGTTCTTTTTGCTCAAAAATGCATTCTGTTTGTTTTCACTTGTAAGAAAAGAGGTTCATTTTTTTTTTCTTTCAAGCACCTTTCTATTTTCCACACTGCGGCACCCCGAGCGCTCAACCCAACGTTGTCTGCGTTCGACCCAGTCCTCAAACTCTGCTGCTCATCTAAACCCAAGAGCAACCGACGCAACGCGGCTTGGGGGCCCAGAGCCTTGCGCCCCCAATTCTAAAACTCTCTAGTGTTTCTGAAAGGCAGTGCTGGGATACCTGGCCGACAAGGACGCGACCGACGGCCGCGGGTGGTGGCACAGCGACGAGAATTCGTGCCGAGTTCCAACGACGCCGACAAAGTCGACTAGCCCACTGTCAGTACGCCGGTCTCAATGCAATCGTCTGCTAAAACTCGCACCGAACCATGACGCATGCATATATTGTTGTGCTCCAAACGAATGGAAACATGCGTTCGAAGTCCGAAGTCTGGATGATAACTCGTCTACCACCTAGGTTTTTTACGTTCAGCGTAGTCCTAGCCGTCCGCCGAGTTAGTACCCGGCGAGCGAAAGAGCCCTGGAGGAACATTGAAGAAAATTAATTTTCAGCACTGTTTCGTGCTGTAGCAGTTAGAAATATAGCACTCACTTCGTGTTGTGTGTGCTCTGGTGAGCTTTCTGGAACTTCATGTTGGGAACTGCGCGTGTTTTACGTGAGATTGATATGGTGACTCAAGTTTAACGGGCCACCTCTGCGCTGTCTTCAGCTGCAAAAATAGCTTTCGAAAGCGGAAGACACTAGTAGCCGAAGAATGGGAAGTACGTCTTCAGTCATGCCGTCCGTTTCAGCTGAAAGTGCGCTCTTCGATTCGACATGTAAGATCCAGTTCAGTACAAGTTCACAGCACTCCCTCACTCACTGCTTTCAAGTGAGGGCATCTGATGGGCTAGTTGGTGATTTATCGCTCATGCAGTACTTACGAAGGCTGATGCACTGATGCATGACGCAGCATTGTGATCTTTGAGTGCGTGTGTCTTTGTACATGCGCACTGCAAAAAAAAAAATGATTTGTTTGCAATTTGTGCACTGTGTGCAACAGGAGGACCTGCATCACACAATACCTCTGCCTTTCATACCTTTCATCTTTTCTTTTTATTATTGAAAGAGCGGATGGTGCGAGCGCATGTGTGGGCAAAAAAAAAAGATGTCATGAGTGCTTTAGATGAGAAAATCTGCCCAAAAGTTCAAACTGTCTAAATCACTTCAGCCTCCACTAAAATCTTTCTCGCTGTGGTACTAAAACTGTTGTCAGGGAATAGTATCACTGAGAAACAAGTTCTAATGCATCTTCGCAGAATACATGTGTTTAACTATCGAATTAACATTTGCACTGTAACATTATGCTGATATGCAGTATATGCGGTTCAAATACATATGTGTAAAGGATGAAGTGCACAAGGCAGCGCGGGCACTGAGATACGGAGAGAGGTCGGCGAGGCAGAATAAAGCAGGCGTTCGGCAGAATGGCTACTTGTCTGCTTATCTCTCTTACGATAATGAAGTCAACAGGATGCGCAAGGAGATATGCCCGGTTCCCTCGCAGCCACGTACTTGGAGTTTAGTGCAGTCACTGGCCGAATACGCAGATATTCACCCTCTACTGAGTAAAGCATATGCGAGCAACACGGCTGAGACCATTATTAACGAAGACCTGCCCACGAAGCAAGTTATTCTATAAAACGTGCAAAAGACGACTGGCTTCGGGGCTGGTGCAGCCGTTCCCTGCTTCGAGCAAAGAAAAGCTCACAGCACCGCCTTACAAAGTTGTAGACATGTATTCCCTGAATGACCTCATAGCTTCAGACCAGGAAATGCCCTCTGCTCCACTTTTGGGCATTGACGGCTTAAGAGCACGAGACATGTTGTAGAGCTCGGTTGACTCGAGCCTATCGGCCAGCAGTTGGCCGTCGACGGCGATGCTGACGTTTTGCGCTGCCCCTTCAAGATGTTCAACCGGTATCAACGCTCCCAAATGTCGATACTTCTACTGAACTCATTGAACGCGTGCTGAATAAATTGATATGCATTTTTACGTAGCACTTTTGCCGTTCTGGCGACCATAGCCCAACCCTCTCACATATACCTCAGCTCATACCTCTAAACTCAAGAATTAATAAATGAAGCCTTTTGTCCTTATATAAAGTGTGCACTAGTATTGTACTTTGTCCAAAACTTCCTCATCCTGATCAATTTCCCATGCAGCAAAGTATACCAGGCAAGGTTCCACGTTCTCTGCCTGGCCTTGTTGCATGAAGACTGCCATATATTAACTGAACTACAAAAACACACGCAATATGTATTGTGCCTGTATTGACATATTGCAGAGTTGGTTTCCTTTGTTTTGCATATATGTAGATTATCATATTGTTAACTCACTTTTACGGTTGCTCGTTTTCTGTTTTCCTATTTGTTTCTCTGTACACTTTGTCCTGGGCAGTACTTTCTAAGTGCACCAGTACGAAGACTTTGTAGATCTTCCTGCACACTAGAATAAACATTTGATTGATTTTTATTATGAGTATTGTAGTATAAAATGGCTTGTCTTAGATATGTAATAGTATATTATTTCAGTGCAGTAGTTGTGCAATAGTATTATAGTATGACAATTTTTTTTCAAAGTTTGAATTAAAGAAGTGCAAAAAACGCTGCGCGCCTAGTAATATCCATGGTGCTATTAATGTCTTCAGAGGCTTAATAACGGTTGGCTATCGTGTGCAGTGTGATAGTATAAAATAATACAACACAAATTGTTGCGAGCCTCACAGGACAAATTCAATGTCTTTCCTAATTAATACTTCATTGCGAGCTAAAAGTAATGAACAAACTGCTATTCTTTTATTTTTCTGTGGTTACCTGAAGTTAATAAATTCTGAAGATAACCTTATATATCATCATCTTTCATATATATAAATGAACTGCCCCCGTACATTTGAATAAATGCTTCAATAGTACGAGTTGGCAAAACGAAACCAGTTATACCTATTTTTGAAGTTAACATCTGAAGCTTTGTAATTTCATTAATGTCGTGAAAGACAGACTTGCCATATTGAAACCAGTTGCAGTAGCACGTTGCCTTTACACAGTGATGACATTTCTGACAATTCCCCAGTCGCTCAATGTGAAATCGTCACGGTACAATGTTGACACTTCAAACGAAGTTAAAAAGTAAATAAAGTGCTCCATGGGCGACATTAGGCAGAAATAAAAACCAGGATGGAAGCTACAAATTTGGTAATCATGAGTTCTAAAAAAATCTTGTGAGGGCTACAGGTGCTTCAATATTTTTTCTAATTTTCTACGAACTCACATTTTCGCGCTTCTTTCATGCATCACCAAGCATAAATACATATGTAAAAAATTGAGTGCTCGTCCACCACTATGAAGAGGAGTGCAAGCGAATCTCGGGATCCGTGGCTCTTCGTTGTCGTAACGCCTCGGCTTCGCCCTCACTCACGGCGAGGTGGACACGTCGACAACCAACCCTTTCTCGAGAAAGTTCCTGGCGGCGTTCATCAAACGCCGCCTATTCTTCGGCCGAATGCACGACACACGGCCCGCTCCCGCTGCCGTTTCTTCAACGCAACCTGCTCTTCGGCAGAACGAACCCAACGCGCTCTTCCCATCTGACTGCCGGGCCTGAACTGGCGGGAATGATGGGCATACCCCCGGGAGGTGAGTGCTAGTTTTGGTTTCAAGGAACATGCGCGCTCCAATAGGTTGCTGGACATCCTAACTTATTTTGTTATTTGTATTACTGTGAACTTTAAGTCTGGTGAAGCACGAGAAGTGGTTGTCTGCATGCGTCCGTTGAGATTACCTAAGCTCAGCCTTGCCACACACTCAGCAACATCACAAGTCGGATCGCGCTTGGTCATCTGCTACGGTTGTGGTCCCAAGTGTAAAGATGGGAAAGATAAGACAGAGAAGCTTTATCAGGTGTGCAACGAACGAAATACGCAGAAAACGAGGTCAACCAAGCATTAGACGAAGTTAGCCAAATCACAGCATCACATGTGTCGGGCGGCTCTGGGGTGTTCTAACACCGGGAATTCTAGTTCTGCGTAGTTTTTCAGGTTTCCTGATGAGAGCAGGTAAGCACAAGTATTTTACTTTATTTTCTGAGCACGTATTCATTTTGCATAAGTAAACGAGTTCTGTGCAAGCCTGAGTGGGCTGGCATACGAGCAGTGTCGCTCGGCCCATTCGTCTTGACGGCAGCCAATCTGCTGTCGTTGAAATAGTTGTACTGAAGGGCTTCAGTGCGTGTTTGTTGGGTTATACATTTTGTGCACTCCTTACTTTGTTGACACAGACAGCTAAGGCTTAAGTAAAGACAGTGCCATGAAGTTTTATCGAATTTCGAGAGCAACGAAGGCAAAAGGATGCATGCACATAATTTGTTGTTGGTTTTGATATGGACCACTAATCAGATATCGGACTGAAGAAGGTTTTAGCTCTCTATTTTATGAGAATTTGAGAGCGTGGACGGTACCATACGCTCAGTTACTTTGCTTTATGCTTAGCTTCCGTGTTTGCAAGTTTTTGACCACCTGTATTATAGACGAGACGCAATGTTATTTGTTTTGTTGGCAAAATGTATTTAATAATAGAGCAACACAAGTGCAGAATATTTAATGCTAATTAAATATGAACTGGTAATCCCCTTGCGACGAAGAGTGCTATTAAGTTTTTTAATGAATGGTTGGTTCTATGTGTAGTTGTTGTGTCAAAATAGCGTCCTAATACTCCCCGCGCTTTTCTATATATAGGATTCTGACGCGAAGTATGACAACCGGGCGATTATAGGCGCTTGCAAGCGCCTATAGGATGTGCTTCCTCATTCGGCATGTAGTTCAAATAATTAGAGCAATTATAGGCTATTTCCTATTCATGCAGATGCGTGTAGCCAGTTTAAAATCCTGTGGGTCCTTGCTTCTCATACTAGCAATGAAATTCATGTATTGTACTCTACCTTTATATGTGCCGTCATAGCATACGTGATAATCAAGTTCCGTGTGACCAGCCCGTGATGGTTAATTTTGGCATTGGTTTGGATCTTCTGGAATCTATGTTCGCTCATTATATACAAATTTCAGTTGTGAATGAAAATTGCTTCTGGTGATTGACACTTTCGCACTGCGTAGAGGTCAGTCTTTTTGCGGCACGGAATGTGTGAATAAGATAAAAACGTTCCACTTTTACATACGTTGAGTTTTGGCTGACTGAGAAATCGGCCAGGTTTAGCTGATTCACGTCACCACACATGAACAAAATTAACGATTAGTGGTGCCTGAAAGGTAAATTGTTTATACTACCCCCATCTCCCCTATATATGTGGACTAGTTGAACTGCAGCCCTAAACTTAACAAGTTAGGAATTTCAAAGCGACTATTCTCACGAAATGGTTGTATCGAAAGGTGTCGGTTTACTGTTGGCTTCGGATACGATGCCTAGCAAGGTGGCCTGCTTCTTCGGCTCTCTGTACGAACTTTTCCAAGTGTTCCCTGGTCGGGCTATTATCAGCCAGTGGTAACATGGCATCAAGTGTTGGCGTGACGTGGTGCCCGTATACAAGTTCGAACGGCGTAAACTCTGTAGTCTCCTGTACAGCAGTGTTATACGCGAAGGTTACATAGGGTAACATCTCGTCCCACATCTTGTGCACTACGTCGACATACATGGAGAGCATATCAGCGAGCGTTCTGTTCAGACGTTCCGTTAATCCATTGTTTGAGGGTGATGCGCCGTGCTCTTGCGGTCAGAGCTATGCGTCAGCTGGAGAACGTCCTGCATAAGTTTGGCTGTAAATGCTGTACTGTGGTCGGTGATGAGAACAGACGGTGCACCTTGTCATAGGACGATGTGGCGTACAAAGAACTTGGCCACTTCATACGAGTTTGCTTGCGGAATAGCTGAGGTTTCGGCGTACCGGGTTAAGTAGCCGATAGCAACGACTATCCATCTGTTGCGCGTAGAGGTCACTGGGAATGGCTAAAGTAGATCCATTCCCATTTGTTGGAACGGTGCTTGAGGAGGGCCCACAGGATGGAGAAAGCCAGCCGGTTTAATTGGTGGTTTCTTGCAGCGCTCAGAATCGCGGTAGGTCTTAAGGTACCTTTGCACAGAAGAAAAAAGCCGGGGAAGTAATACTTCTGTCGTATCCTTGCTAATGTCTTAGCGAATCCCAGTTGTCCACCGCATGGTTCAACATGGCAGGCGTGCTAAATGTCTTGGCACAGCGTCAACGGCATGACAAGGAGGTACGTATTTGGACCGCTTCCACAGTTTTTCCTGCAAAGGACGTTGTTGTGCAAATAGTTCGATGATAAGCCGCACACGAGCGAGCGGGGTAAAACACCTTCAAATCCTTGAAAGTGCTCGATCAGCGGCAGCAGCTCAGGGTTATCGCACTGGTGCTCATCTATCTTTATGGCGTCGATAACGCTGACAAATGGCAAGTCATGGTCAGGGTCCGATGACGTCCAGGGAATGGTGCGCGTGACAAACAGTCAGCGTCAGAGAGAGAGAGAGAGAGAGAGAAACAACTTTATTGAGCCGAGCTCGACATCTTCTTAGGCGCCGTCGATGGAAGTGGTTTTCTCTTCATGGGACCCATATGCTTCCCTATCTGCCTGGCCCCTGGAGATCAAGACGAGCTGGTCTTCCAGGGCGGTGCTGGTTAGCAAGGTCTCCCATCGCTCGGTAAGGGTGGATGAGGGATGGGGTAGGGTAGTGGGGCAGGTAAGAGGTGGGGGGATTGCCTTGATGAAATCGCATACTACAATGACGTGTTGGGGCGTGCCTAACTGAGTTTTACAGAAATTACAATCCTTCTCGTGCCTTTCCGGGTACATCTTGTTTTGAAGATAAGGGTGCGGGAAGGATCCTGCCTGTATCTGCCTGTAGATCGCTTGCTGTTCTCTGCTAAGCGATTTGTGAGGATCGGGGTAATGGCGCCTCTCCGTCTTATAATGTTTCGTAATGTCTCTACAACTAATTCTGGACTGTGGCTCACCTTCCTCTCCCCGGTGTTCCATCTCTCGGGCGAATTGGTGGGCAATTTCGTTGCTCTCCAGCCCAGAGTGAGCCGTTGTCCATATCATCAACTTTCCTTCCAGGTACGTCGCGTTTACTCTTGATAATATCTGCTGCCGCAAGAGACACCCACCCCTTTCTGTAGTTGTTATACGCCTTTTGCGAGTCAGTGACAATTCTTCCCACCTTGGGCTGCGCGAGAGCTATCGCTATCGCGGCCTCTTCTGCCACATCCGGAAAAGACGTCTTGATGGAGGCGCGGGTTACGAGCACATCCCGCGTTGTAACGGCCAGCGTGGCTTTCGATGAAAACTTGGGTAACGAAGCGCCTGTGAAGAGAGTGACCCCCTCTTCCTCTTCTACTATTTGACCCAAAGTCTCCGTCAAGGCCGCTATATGGGCCGCTCTACGGCCATAGTTACAACCCGACCTCATATTTTTAGGCAGTGGCTTACTTTGGATTTTATGCGCCCACAACCTAGGTAACGGCCCCGTTTCCTTCCACGCTGCCTCTTGCCAGCCCAACTTGGCAAGAACGCGACGTCCCGCCAACGTTTGACTGAGTCGAACTCTTTGATTAGAGAGATGAGCTCCTATTAACTCTTCGACGACGCTGTGCTTGGCCATGCCGAGAAGCTTGTCGGTCGAAGAATGCTTCGGAATGCCCAGCGCCATCTTGGTTGCATTGCGTATAATGACGTTCAACTGGTCCCTGTCTTTCTTTAGTAACTTGAGGTACGGCGCCGCGTAAACGATGCGCGACGTCACGAAGGCCTGGACGAGCGTCAGTGCATCGTCCTCCTTCAATCCCCTTTGTCTGTTGGTGACTCTTCTGATCATGTTCGAGATTTGTTCCGTTGAAACCTTGATTTTGTCGATCAACGCCCCCGTCTTGCCATTGTTCTGGAAGATGACACCCAGAATACGTGCTTGCGTGGTTGGCGTTATGGGCGTCCCGTCGATGGTGATGCGGACGTACTCTTGGTCTCCTCTCTTTCTTCTTGGCTTGTTGACGAGTAACTCTGACTTCTGTGGCGAGCAACTGAGGCCGCACGATTTAGCGAACCCGTGCACGGTCTTTGCCACTCTCCGGAGGGTCTCCTCCATCCAACTCTCCGACCCTGCCCTCGACGTCCACACAGTGATATCATCTGCGTAGAGAGCCTGATCTATGCCCTCTGTGTCTTGAAGCAAAGCTGGGAGAGGGAGGAGTGCTAGGTTGAAGAGAAGCGGCGAAAGAACCGATCCTTGCGGGATGCCTCTGTCTCCCAGGGTTATCGGCTTCGACTTCTCTCCTATTTTGATCGTTGCCGCTATATTGCTTAAGAAATTCTGCACATATTTGAATGTTTGCTTTCCGCATCCCGTTTGGCACAGGTTACGGAGAATACTTTCGTGTGTAACGTTATCGAAGGCCCCCTTGAGATCGAGCGCCAGGATAGCTCTTGGCGTAGAGGTCTTCGCTTGCTTGATAACCAGCTCGTGTAGTTGCACCAAGACGCCTTGCGCGCTCAGGTACCTCCGGAATCAGTACGTGGTCGGTGGCATCTGATCAGTGACGTCCAAATGTCTCTGTAGTCTCTTGAACACCATACGCTCGACCACCTTCCCTACACACAACGTGAGGGAGATTGGGCGCAGATTGTTGACGTGGGGTGGTTTCCCCGGCTTGGGAATGAAATGCACCTCCGCTTCTTTCCATTCTTTTTGTAACGAACCCTTTTCCCAGGACGCGTTGGCGAGGTTTAGCACTTCAGCTGGCCTTTTGTTGCTCATTTTTTAGCATATTGTATGTAATGTATGTAAGCGTCGCTCAGCTTCCTTCCAGATAGGTAGACAACTGTAATGTCGTACTATTGTGAGCGCAGGCTCCGATGGGCTAGTCTGCGTGAAGGATCCTTGAGGTTGGCAAGCCAGCACAGAGCGGTGTGATCACTGACAGCCTTAAAGGGTCTACCGTACAAGTGGGGTCGGAATTTACTAATTGCCCACACAAGCGCTAACCATTCTGTTTCGGTGGTTGAGTAGTTTTTCTCAGCCTTGGTGAGACTGCGGCTTGCATAAGCAATGGTGCGTTCCGCACGAGCTTGCCACTGGACAAGAACTGCGCCATGACCCGCATTGCTGGCGTCAGTATGAATTTCAGTGTAAGCGTCTTTGTCGAAATGAGCAATTGTAGAGGGCGCTTGCAAACGCTTGCGCAATTCATTGAACGACTGCTGCTGCTCGTCCCCCCAAATGAAAGGCACATCGCCGCGCGTAAACCGTGTCAGAGGCTCAGGAATTCTCGAGAATCCCTTGACGAAGCGCCTATAAAATGCGCACAAATCAAAGAAGCGTTGGACGGCCTTGTCTGTGGGTAGTGAAAACTCGGCGAAGGCAACTAACTTGTCGGGGTCTGGTTGGACGCCTGTAGGACAAACGACATGGCCAAGAGATTTGTGCTCTTGGAACAAGAAGTAGCATTCTTCAGGCTTGATGGTGAGGTCGGCAGTACGGATCGCAGCGAGGACACTCTCGAGTCGTGCGAGACGTTCGTCAAACGTGCTCGAGAACGCGACGACGTCGTCCGAGTATAGGAGGCATGTTTGCCGTTTGAGTTCAGCAAGCACGGTATCCATCCACTGAAATGTGGCAGGTGCGGAACAGAGGCCGAAGGGGAGAACTTTGAACTCATTAAGCTCGTCAGGTGTCACAAAAGCTGTTTTTTCACGATCCTGTTAATCAACTTAGATTTGCCAATGCCTTTATTTAAGACCCAACGAAGAAAAAACTTGGTATGTTGTGGACGATCCAATGCGTCGTCGATGCGTGGCAACGGATAAACATCACACTTGGTGGCACGGTTCAACTTTCTGTAATCTACACAGAAGCGTAGTGTGTTGTCTTTCGGGCTAACACTAAAGGGCAGGCCCACGGGCTTGTGGACGGCGGGATTACGTCGTCTTGGATCATCTGTTTCACTTGATGCTTTATCGCTTTCCTTTCCACTGAAGACCTCTGTAAGGATGCTGACGAACAGTACATATGGACTCGTCCATGCGGTGCTTTGTGATCGACGTGCGCCGTAATTTGATGACGTTGATGACGTCCGCAAATTCATTCACGAGACTTAGTAGGCGGTCTTTCGGATGGTCTCGCAGAGCAGCGTTAGCGTGAATCCGTTCTTTTAGGCTGGGTAACTCAGATTGCTTAGACGATGCGATTTCCAATGTAGCAATGTCAGTAACGTCAATGATTTCGCGAGGAAATGCGAGTGTCTTTCCTCGCTGTACATGCTGATAGTCGTTGTTAAAGTTTGTTAGCAAAACAACTGAACATTTGTTTCGCACCTGAAGAAGCCCTCTCGATATGCAAATGTGGCGCGCAAGAAGCAGGGGGATGTTTGCCTCAGCAATGCTTTCGGCCTCGTCCTCGATGTCGCATCGGACAAGGGTAGGCACACTGCTCTTGGGTGGCAACGTGATGTGATCGTTAGCTACGCGAAGCGCGATGTCACGGTCGTTGTCATTACTGTTGGCTATGGCTTGCGTATATAGTAGCGAAGCTGACTCTAGACTCTTGCAGGTCGATGATGGCACCGTTCGCTTGAAATAAATTAATGTCGAGTAGAAGGTCCTTTGAACATTCAGGAAGAATGACGAAGTCGCCAATGTACGTGAAGCCCCGTATGTTGACTTGTGCCGTGCACCGGCCTATCGGAGTTATGAGGTGCCCTCCTGCAGTACGAATCTGAGTTCCGGTCCATTGCGTCGAAAATTTGTTCATTATACGCGTCAGATTCTGGCTCATAACAGACGTCTCCGCACCCATGTCGATTAACGCCGTGACTTCGTGGTCATCTGTGGTAACTGATAAGTCGCAAGATACTGACACCGAACTGCGCTGCTTTCTCTGCGTCTCAATTACGTCATATCGCGGTCGTCGTACTGGAGGATCTTCAGCGTTCGCAACGTCACCCAGGCAGCACACCAGCATTGGTCCAACCATGGCCTAATGCTGGCAGAAATTGGTACCAATGTTGGACCGATGTTGGCATATTGGCAAAGTGCAACCCAATCCAATGCTGGCTCAGCGTTAAAGCCAAGATTGGACCAATGTTATGCCAATGCAGCAGCCATCGTAGGACCAGCGTTAAAGCCAAGATTGCACCAATGTTATGCCAATGCAGCAGCCATCGTAGGACCAGCGTTAAAGCCAAGATTGGACCAATGTTATGCCAATGCAGCAGCCATCGTGCTGCCAGCGTAGGACCAGTGTTGATCCATATCGTTGCCATTATTAATGCCAGCTTTGAGCCAATGCCCTTTGCATGACGAATATTCTAGATACGCTGGCTTTAGAGCACGCACACATTCTTACCGCAAACCTTTTGCTAGTGGCATTTTTTGTAGCAATTGTCCCCTTGCCGTCTTCCTCAATAGTAGACAGGAAAGCTCGACAAAAAGATGTCAAGAAGCAGAAGTCATAACGCTTGCAAATAATAATAAAAGAATACTGAAATTGACGTTTATGACAGTTTATTTGCGAATAAATTTTCACAAACAGGCATTTTCCGTGGACCTAGATGGATGACGCTCCGTTATCTTCAAACAGTTTATTTACAGGCACTGCCCTCAGGATAGGAATTGGGCAAGGTGCCGAGGACGGTGGGCTGGCCAGGGGTTTCAGGGCAGGGAGCTGACGTCGGTAGGCAGGTTGGTCAGTGCTTGGATGACGGCGGGCTGATCAGGCCCCCGAGGACCACGATAACGCGGTGGTTTCGTTGATATTGCTACCATATTCCATAGCGACTTCACCATTACTTGGAGGAAATGCTTGCACTGTAAAATAAAAAGAAACATTATCAGAGATGTTGGTATGACAAATGCATGTGGCAGCGTTTTCATTTGAAAAATCGCCATACTGCAACAATATTATAAGTCTGAGCAGAGAGTTCGAAGGGGTGAATCAAGAAACTTTCTTGCAAGAGATATTTCGACATATATGGCACATCTTGTACAAGGTATAACGTAATATTTAGAACAGACATAAAATGCGCATGATCCGTCCGCCTTGTTTACAGCCCACACCTAGTCAGCGTAGCACTTTATAATTAAAGAATTGCAGCAAAACCTGCTACAGCACAAAAAGCCTAGTTTTAGACTGTGTAGACACAATGCGGCCTTCGTGCGAAATTTTTAATGTGGAAACCGAGAAGTTCCGTCAGGAAACACTAGTAAAAGAGGCATTTATTATACGAAAAGAAAGAAATACTGTCGGCTGGAAATGACGCTTGACCTATAACAGTGAGAAGAAGCGTGGTTCCTCGGTATCACTAGCAGGATCAGGCCGCGCGCATGGCTTGATAAAATCATAGTCCTGGAATTTGGGTGAAATTCACAGAGATTTACACGTGGTTCTACTCCGGGCACTATTCAAAGGCTGCAAATAAAAAGAGCTATGTAATTACAGGCACTCTACATTAGCCAGGCCTGTTTCAGTAATATATATACCGCGTGATATTGCTTGGGTGATATTGATCCTTATAAAACTTATAACATGCGCAAAACAAATGCACTCACCATTGTAAGATCCATGCTTCTGCGTATCCGAGTTCATCCCACATCGAAGACGGTGGCCACGAGCGCCGACTTTTTTTTCTAATTGTTGTTTCGCCTATATTAATTCTAACACTCACAAAAATTCGTGGCCACATTGCTGCGTATTTCAAGATGTAGGCTTCTCAGTAGGAATAACGACCGCAAGCGAGAATTTTTCACGAGAGGAGTGCGCTGGCAAGAACGGACAAGACGGCGAGCACTCGGGCGGTGTTGCACCCAGTCGGCGTGCTAGCGACGCATAGAAGGAAAGAGTGAAAGGAAAGGGTGAACGAAGAATATGGCGTAAACGCCACTTTCCCCCGCTGGACCTAGCCCGACCACGTTTTGGAGTGGCAGCGACGGAGGGCGACAAGGAGGACAATAGTGACCCCACCGCTTTCCCCCATGCTTCCGAGAGTACCCAATTCGACACAGCAGCTTATGGCTGTCTGAACGCTGGAGTGATAGCATTGAGCAGGCCCACGTGGGTGCGTGGGGGAGAGGCAAGTGGGGGCTGAAGGACGGAAAGCTAGGCCGAAAAAAAATCCGGAATGCGCCGTGCCTACTAAAGGCAAAGACAAGAGGTTCTTGACACGCAAATGCCAAAACGTGCAATTAATTTTTTTTTCTGTCAGGGGCATTCATACGAGGAGCTTACTACACATGCACGAACAAACAAATATATTAGAATAGGAGCATGATGATTATGTCGCCGCAACATGCCATGCATGCTAAACAAACAAACAAAAGTTTCACTAATACATATGCGCTCCATCTCGATGCAATATAAAACGGTCCCATCAGCTCTGAGGCACTGTAATTCTCGATTCTCCTCAGAATCCTGACCCACCAAAGCCGCGGAGTGTACATGCAAAATATACAATGCGCAGGCAAATTCGCAGTACCGTTGCTTCTTATGGAAAGCTCATGTTCTTATTCACGATCAATAAAGCAGCGGCTAAATTTATGCGACTTCCCCTGCTTGCTACGTGGTACACTGGCTTTTCTCTTTAGGGGACGCATTTCGGTAAAGGAGAAGTGCAAAAATGGCGGTGTACCATGCATGGAGTTGACATGGGAGAACATATTTCTGGTTGCTGCGCAGTGTGCCTGTGATCAGTGCGTTAGTTTTGAAAACACGTTGTTCGAACTCAGCAGTTCGTAGAGCACTAAAAGCCGACAAGGCGAAAATTGGCTTAATACGGGCGAATGCCCTCCAAAGAAAGCCAACTAGTAACCCATATTGGCAAATCCATACGAAAGTCGGTCCAATAATTCCCGCCTTGTTGAACGGCAGTGTCAATATTGTTTACTGACTGTGTAATGTGGGCCAACATTGGATCTTTATCAGAATGGCACAGCCAATATTGTTTACTGACTGTGTAATGTGGGCCAACGCTGGATCTCTATCAGAATGGCACAGCCAATATTCGCGCCACGCTGTTAACCTTAGGCCATCATTGGGCCAGGAATCAGAATGGCACGGCCAATATTGGAACCACGCTGTTAATCTTAGGCCGTCATTGGGCCAAGAAGTGCCAATATGTTTCCAACGTTGGCCCAACCTGACGTCCTGCAGGTCACTGGACTCAGTTTTCTCGGGAGGCAGGGCTGGATGAGTGACGCCTATTTGCACTCGGCGTGAAGAGGACGCTGGAAAATCTGTTTCGTGAGGGGGGGGGGATAGGGTGTAACGGGGGGGGGGTGACCACTGGTCACAGAATCGGGGGGCAAACGAGGTCCTGGCGTCCGTGAGGTAGACTTCAATCTCCAGGGGGCGTTCACCATTGCGCGGGCACGGCGCATTCAGTGAAAATCCACGGAGTCCAGCTCGACGGTAAGGACGCGCCCTGTAGACGTGAACGGATTCACCCCAATGAAAACACAAAGGCCTGCGGTCTGCAGTACGCCATACGTCGCTCTGGCGGGGTGGTCGTGTTTCAGCCATGAATGGTGTGCGGTGAGGCCTGAATTCTCCAGTTGCTTGTTCAACGGCGCACACACCATGAAACTCCGGGACGTCGCTCACATCGTGAAAAGTCGGGGACAACGAAGTTCGCGCAGCTTCCGCTTAAAGCAGGAGACACACGGTACGATTCGGCGTCCGATCCGACGTGCGGCGCCGCATGCTCCGGCATGCGGCATACGTTGATTCGGGACACACGGTGCGTGCATCCGAAAGATTGAGCGGCGCGTAAGCTCCGCCCAGATCCAGCCCTCCAGCTTGACTTCAGAGCCACGTCGAGAAACGCAATATAAACAACTCTCCACAACACTGCGTCGCTTTACGCGAACCCTGCCAATAACGTTATGCCCCTGCGAGTGACAGAACACTTCACGACGGCGCGTCGTCCACTGACGACTCCGCTAACAGCCAGCGATAGGGCCGGTAGGCCTAGCTAGGCAGACGCCGCGGCCGACGGCGCTTACGATCCAACCCGAGCTCGTCGAAGAGCGCTTATGTTTGCCAAAACAACACTGTACACTTAGGTCGCCCGTAATTAAATACAATTGGTTTACTCGACGCAGTCGTTGCGAAGGGCAAACGTGCAAGCAAAGCGAGCAGCCTCGCTCAGACAGTCGGTGTGTGCTGTCTGCCCGCGAAATGCCCTCGCGTCACGTCTCCTGATCTCGCCAGTGGCTTAGTCCTAGTGTACTAGGCGTTGCTTTGAATAACAGGCACACGTCGAGATAATTTTACTGAACTGGTAACTATTTCGTGTCGGAAACAAACTGCAGCAGGCAAGGAAAAAAGTAACACTGCGAGAAACCGGCCAGCCAGCGCCGCTTCCGTGGAGGGAACGTCACATGCCAGCCGCGCTGTCATTGGCTGCGGCCAGACGACGGTGCGGTTGTCGGACGCGTCGGACGATGAAAATCTGCCCGGTTTGTCGCACGCCGGACGTCCGATCCGGCGCTTCGGCACGGCAAAACACCTCGATCCCGGCTGCCGTTCCGGCGCGTCGGACGCCGGATCGGACACCAAATCGGACCGTGTGTCTCCCGCTTAAGACATGCGAGGCTGTGGCTGCCGTAGGTCGTGCTGTGGTGCCTCGCTTCCCTCTGGAACTTGGACTGCCTGCCTGATTTCCTCCCGGACAACCTCAACCAGAGCGAGTCGCTGTACCGATGCCGGAACCACCTGAAGCTTTTGGTGCTCTTCTAGGATAAGCCTATTGAGCTCCCGCAAGGCGTCGGTATTGTCCAAGGGTATAGCGAAAGGGTCACGCGATAAGGTCGGCACGTCGCGGTTGTACTGCTTTGTTCGCTGCTGCAGTGCCTTTTCCATTGATATGGCTTCCGCGAGAAACTCTGCAACAGTCTCTGGTGGATTGCGTGTTAGGCCACCGAATAACTCTTGCTTGACACCGTGCATCAAGTTCCTGAGCTTCTTTTCTTCCGACATGGACGGATCCACGCGTCGGAAAAGTCGGCACATATCTTCGACAAACATTGCGACGCTTTCGTTCAGCCGCTGTACTCTCGCCTGAATTGAAGGTTCAGCTCGCTCCTTGCGATCGAGACTGGCGTATGTGCTGATTAGCTGCCGTCGGAATTCGTCCCATGTTGATAGGGCCGCCTCACGGTTCCCAAACTATGTCCGCGCATAGTCCTCGAGGACAAAGTAGGCGTTGAATAGCTTGTGCTCTGCAGTCCAGCCGTTGAATTCTGCGACATGCTCAAAGTTATCGAGCCAATCCTCAATGATCCTCGAAGGTGTCCCCATGGAAGGACGTGGGGATTCATGACTGGTTAAGGACGACCTCGGTCGGTTCGGTGCGGTTGAGGGAAAAGACGGAACCGATGTACTCATCCTTCAGACTCGACTGGGTAGAGGCTCGTGCTCAGGTGGCAGTCCTTGAAGTCGACGGCTCTCCGTAAATGAGCAGGAGTCAGCTCCACTAAACTGCAGACTGGACTTGTCGACGGTGTTCGATCTGGGAGTGGTCGCGTGTATCCCGCACCTCCAACAGAAAAATGTAACGTAGATTGAAAACGGAGTCTTGCAAAATCGACGCTTCTCTTTAATGGCGGGCCAAACGAAGACCGTGCAGCTGACGCGCTTCATCGTCTTTCATGGCGCCGTCCTTTGCCCGCGCCGTCCCGCGGTGCGGAAGCCCCACGTCATTGTGTCAATATTTCTACACGCGTGGGCGCTATCACTCGATAAAAGAGGAGGAAGAACAAACTGGGCTCGCGCTATGAATATAACTGGTTAGCGCTGCAACCGCTGTGTTAAATATAACCTGTAAATAGTTATGAGCAATAAAAACAGCGCTAAACGACATCGTCCTGTCGTTTAGCGCTGTTTTTATTGCTCGTAATCATGAACCAACTAGCCCAAATGCGTACTCTTCTGTAAATAGTTGGTCGTCTTACTGACTCGTCCTTCGTGTAACATTCGGGTGGAGGGTGCCGTTCCCCGTCCTCGCCACGGAGCTCCGCCGCGGCCGCACCGTCCTGCTTTCCGCCATGGCTCCCAGTGACGGCACCTCGTCTCCTTCTACTCCTGCGACCACGACAATAATGAACGTTGCGGTTACCAATCCCCGCGATCCTGGCATATTCTCCGGCCAAGATAATGTCGACGTTGAGGACTGGCACAGCCTGTATGAGCGTGTTAGCCAAAATAACCGCTGAGACCCTACCATTGTGCTAGCCAATGTCTTATTCTACTTGGGCGGAACTCTTCGTGTCTGGTTCCGGACACACGGGGACGAGATCACTAGCTGGGATGCTTTCAAGGAGAAGCTCGTCGACGTCTTTCGAAATCCCAGTGGTCGGAAGCTGGCTGTTAGAAGAGAGCTCGCTACCCGAGTACAGTCTTCCACTGAATCATATGTCTCGTACATACAAGACGTGCTCACTCTTTGCTGGAAAGTAGACGAGAAAATGGCCGAGGTTGACAAAGTCCGCCACATAAGTTAAAGGGATCGTGGACGACGCCTTCAACTTGTTGGTCTTCAACAATGTGTCCACCATCGACGACATTGTCAAGGAATGCCACCGCTTTGAGCTCGCCAAAAGCCGCCGCGTCATTACACAGTTCGCCCGGATCCCTAACACGGCTGCGACGTCATTTTTCATTTTGCGTTGACCTTATCGCTTCATCACATTTTAATGAGCCCGCCACACGTATCGTTCGGCACGAGCTCGAGGCTACAAGTCCTCAGCTGTTCTATGCACGCCCACTTGAACCCACCATTGACCAACCAACCCCAGCGATGTCCCTCATTTAGGCAGTTGTACGGCAAGAATTTGCAAACCCAGGTTTTCCTAGGTTTGTTTGTTTGTCCTCACAGGCGGACAAACCACACATCATAATCTTACAAGAAACTTTGGGTAGCGAGGTGACCCTGCCCGTTTACCGGGCCGCCTCGTCGAAATTCGAAAAGGGTAAGCGCGGAGTGGCGACCCTCGTCGTGAACAAATGCTCTTTCCAGGAACTAGATTTGAAATTAGGCAACACGAAAGCGGAGTTAACCGCGACTGAAATCATGCCGAACGGTTGGCTGAAAAACAGCATATTCGTAGTGAACGTGTACAGCCCGCCCTCTTACCACAGACAGTCATTCGCATCGATAATAACGAAGGTGGCCTCAATGGCCAGGGCGGCCCCGCTAGGAGTGGCGGGAGATTTTAACGCGCTACACGAAGCCTGGGGTTACGCAAGGCCAGTGCCTAAGGGAGAGCGGCTATTGGAGGCAGTCACTAAGTGCTCGCTAGAGCTGGTGACGGACCCCCGCTATCCATCTCGACTAGGCACGTCGGTGGCGCGGGACACGACGCCCGACCTGACTTTCGTCCACAACGAGCGAGTGGCCGAGTGGCGCAACCTACACGAGAACCTCGGCAGCAACCAATGCATACTGGCGGTAACGATTCTCTCGGTAAGTTCTCTCGGTAACCGAGAGAACTTAAGGTCACCGACTGGGACGCCTTCCGCAAAATAAATAAGGAAGACACAAGCGAATACGCGGACCTAGACAGCTTTTTCAGAAGGCTCAAAGAGGACGTTAGCACCACGACGAGGGTCATCCAAACCGAACTGAACGTGGAAAGGATGGACGCGGGATTGGCACACCTATTAGAGGCAAAGAATTCTATCACGGCCAGGTGGAAAACGCAAAGACTAAATCGCAGACTGCTAAAGAAAGTAGCGGCACTAAACCGGTAAATCGAAACTCTCTCGATCGAGCTTTCCAAGCAACAGTGGAACGAGGTGTGCGCGTCGGTAGACGGACAAATGAGAGCCGGAGGCAAATGGAACCTCCTAAAGAAACTTAGACGACAGGCAATCCAGATGCAACCAGAGATTGGCAATCGATAAATATTTTACACAAGAAAAAGAAGCAGGGCAAAAGGGAGAGCTAGCTCCTAAAGGAGCTGGCGGAGACGTATCTGGCACTGGGCTTGTCAGGCGACGGCGCCTATCCACAATACACCGGCGCAGAGATCGAAGAACTCGACGCGCCCTTCACGGAATCAGAAATTTGGGCTGCCTTACAAGGCCTCAACGGACGCTCGGCGCCAGGTCCAGACGGGGTCTCGAACAAACTGTTGAGAAACCTAGACGGAAAGTCGGTCGACAAGCTCACCGAAGAAGTCAACAGAGCGTGGGAAACGGGACGGGTACCAGAGGTCTGGAAAGAGGCCTCGGTCATACTAATGCCGAAACTCGGTAAACCACTTGCGACGAAGAACATGCGGCCGATATCGCTAACCTCGTGCGTGGGCAAGACGGCAGAATATGCCATACATAACCGGGTATGGCGGTACATAGAGAGAGAGGGCCTCTTCCCACATAACATGGGGGGCTTTAGACCGGGCCTCTCCACACAGGACGTAATGTTACTAGTCAAGAAGCATGTAATCGACGGCATGACAAGAGACACCAGGGGCATACTGGCCCTGGACCTAACGAAAGCCTCAGACACGATCAAACATAGATTTCTAATGGAAACGATCTCGGTAATGGGGCTCGGCCAAAAATTCCACTCTTACATAGGCTCCTTCCTCAGAGACAGAAAGGCCACGATCAATATGGACGTCAGACTCTGGAGTTTTGCAAGACGCGTAGCGCCACCTGCCGCTGCGAAGAGAGAGTAATTGAGTAGTGCGAAGCCCGACTCTTTTGCTAAGTTGCCTATGCAGCTAGCGACTGCGAAACAACGATTTAACTAGATTTTGGTCCATATGGGGAGTTTTTTGGTCGTTTAACACCCAGACAGAGAGCTATGAATTTCTACTCTAGTCGGACGTACCGCCGAACTGGCATAAAGCGCTTGCTGGCTCACTCATCAGACTGATGACGGAAACAACGGCAACCGCGATAGCTCCGCGCGCTACGAAGAAACGCCTCAATCGACGCTACTGTTGTGTTGTAAATTGCCATGAACGTGAAGGACGGAATAACAACGTTCAGTTTGACCGATTTCCATCGCGATCGTATAATAATAATAATAATATTTGGGGTTTTACGTGCCAAAACCACTTTCTGATTATGAGGCACGCCGTAGTGGAGGACTCCGGAAATTTTGACCTCCTGGGGTTCTTTAACGTGCACCTAAATCTAAGCACACGGGTGTTTTCGCATTTCGCCCCCATCGAAATGCGGCCGCCGTGGCCGGGATTCGATCCCGCGACCTCGTGCTCAGCAGCCCAACACCATAGCCACTGAGCAACCACGGCGGGTATCGCGATCGTATGAAGGGGAAAGGCGAGAGCGCTGGAAACGGGCCGTTCAACCTGTTGGGTAATCGGATTACGTGCATTCCCTACAACACAGCGGCTCGCATGAGAAAGTGCGACAACTTTGTTCTTCTGTAATTGTGTTGCGTAGCCCTGACGGAGGACCGTGGTAACCAAGCGAAAACTCAAGAATCTGCAGCCGCCACTTCGTTGGTAACATAAAAACGACGTTGCGAACCATCCTGCTTATATGCCATCGATATCTCTGCCTTTTACCAGACGTCCGCTTCCGCTTGACTCAACAAGTGGAACGGAGAGATTTGGCAGGTAAGCTTAACCAAACATTTTGGTTCGTTTATGAATTCAAGATCCTGCTCTGGAGCATCGTTGTATCGCGAGCTCACTTCTACTTTCGGTATTTTGTATGTCCTGCACCGATACAACAAGCACGCTTCGCAATGTGCTGAGCCTTCTCGACTGCGTTTTTCAAATGTGAGCTATAAAGTTGCTGCAGGAGCACTGGATGAGTAATTGCGAAATAACGCACGTGTGTAAAGAAAATAAATGTTGCGTTTATTTACATTTATGCGTGCGCGCTTGCTGCTCGAAGCGTCTGCAAAAAGTTCAAATTAAGGTAATGAGCGATGCTGTAGCTACTGCGAGAAAGAAAGATGCAGCGCGTAGGCACTGAAGGAAGCTTACTTTCGTTATGACCGCACGCTGTTTGCTGCCTTGGAAAACGTTTTCTGTTTGCTGCCCTGTAAAAGGCTATGAAAGGATTTACGCTCTGTAAATAATTGCGAGACAGAACGTTACGATAAAATACATAAAAATATAGGAGATACTTAATAAGTCTTGTGTTCAAGACATATTCAATATGAACCAATTTGAAGTGCTTATATTTTTATGCTGATATGCCTATAGACAAACCTGATGCTCTCTGTACTTGCGAGTTGCAGCATGCCGAAATAACACTTGAGACTTTATTTTATATTGTACACGTACTTCGCCCTGTTGAGCTTCCTTTCCGAAGCGTGGATGGGCGGAAGCCGCTTTCCAGGTCCTTGATTTTTAGGAAACCGTGCCTCAACACAAACGAAAGAGAAGGGTCCATTGTGGCCTATGCACCTTCGCTTGCGGACAGCTCTCCTTGCACTACTCAGTTCGCGCCAAGGCTCCGATGGGGGCGCTGGTGACGGGCTTTTTCGCAGCGCCGCCTGGGCAGAGTCTGAGGTCTATAGGACGGGTCACGTCCGAGTGGTACACCCTGGGCTTGAGGGGCACCCAAGAAGGGGCGGTGCTCTCCCCACTATTATTCAGTCTAGCAATAAAAGGGCTCTCGGACCGGCTGACGATTGTGACCAAGCTCAATCATGCCCTGTACGCCGACTACATAACGGTGTGGCTCCGGGGAGGATCCGACGCAGAAGTCGAGCGGGCTCTTCAAGAGGCGCTGGACACAAGGGAAGAGCACCTGAAAAAAACGGGACTCCGCCTGTCACCCAGCAAATCGGAACTGTTGCTGTAGAGGCCTCGAAACAAGGCATGAGGAATTTGACGCCGATCGACAAAATACCCATCAAATTACACTCGAGTGACGGCCAGCCGATCCCCGAGTGGTGAGTATAAGAATCCTGCGGTTGCTAATTGAAGCTAAAGGCAGTAGCGTTAAACTCACGTCCAAAACGGAGAACATGCTCCGGCTGATCCTCAGGGTGACCAACCGCAGGGGATGGCTCAGCGAAAGCAATCTCATCAGACTTTACCATGCCTTCCTCATGAGTCACGTAAATTACGTGGCCTCAGCGCTAAAATGGACCAAGAGGGACGCGGCCTAGATAGAGACACTGATGCGCAAAAACACCAAAAGAGTGCTAGGTCTTCCGATCACTACAACAAGCACGGAGCTGCTCGATTGGTTAGGGGTCCACAATTCCCTAGCAGAAATTTTCGAAGCACAGACCAAGGCACAGGTCGTGGGGCTGTCGACCACCAGGGCGGGCAGACGGATCCTATGAGAAGCAGGCATAAATGCAGAGGCAGAGTGCAACGCACGCAAGGTCGTGCTCAACACGGCGGTTAGGGGCACTTTCAAGGTAGAACCGCTTCCGAGAAACGTCCACCCGCAATTAACCTGCAATTCAACGAGGGGCGCCAAAAGGCGAGGACCCGAGCACTGCTGAAACCGGCCGCCAACTGCCCGGGAATGGCGGCATTTGTAGACGCGTCCCAGTACGAACGCACAGACCGGTACGCGGCTGTCTCGATACACTGGGATAGGACAATCATTAACACGGCATCGGTCAAGGGGGTAACGTCGGAAGTGGCCGAGCAGGTGGCAATGGCCATGGCAATCTGTGTACACGTAAAGACCCCGAACGTCCTTACGTGTACACAGATTTGCGATCGGCGGCCAAAGCATTCGCCTCGGGCTCGATATCGCGAGAAGCGGTGGCAGTCCTCAGCAACGAGGCACCCGCAGGTAATCACATCGTCAAATTGTTTCCGGCCCACATGGGGGCGGTCGTGCACGCCGACTTTCCCAACGCCAACGAGCTGGCGCACGGTTGCGGGTGAGGACTCACGCACTGCAGTGATCGTGGCGAGCGAAGCGGCGGGGAGGCAGGGGAGCACCGAGACCTGCTGCTCACCTTCAACGAAATAACAATACACTATCAGCTGTCGAGGAGGACCTTCCCGCTCCCACACGCTAAGCTCACTAGACCACAGTCATCGATATTCAGAATGCTTCAGACAGGGTCGTTCCCCTCGAGAGTCAGACTGAGCCTTCATTCACCAGAGGTAGAGCCGCAATGTGCGGCTTGTAGCGAATCGTAGTGCTCGCTAGCGCACATGCTCTGGGAATGCTCCCCGTTAAGCGGCACCGTATTCAGTAAAGAAGATTGGGTGGACGCCCTGCGAAGCGACGACCACCAGACCCAGCTCCGGGCAGTCCAGAGGGCTCACGAAAGGGCGGAGGCTCACGGGATTCCCGTCCCAACGTGGGTGCGGCCCGCGACCCCTGCCGACCACTAAACCAAGAGTGGATGGGCAGGGGTCCCTCAGGACCCAATAAAGTTATTTCCGCCTCCTAGCCTTTCCTGCTGCCTGCTACGTCTCCCGTCCTGACGCTCGACCGTTGCCGACGGCTCCGCCTCACGGGGCTCTGTATTCCTCTCCGAGATAGCGCAATCCTGCCGAGTAGAGAACTGCGGAGGACAAGCCCATTTGCTTCCATTTCCCACGCATTGGCCAACTTGCTCGCCACTTCCGCACCTCCTGGACGTCGCCATATCCGAGCTCCTTTTCCCCGTCTGCTCGGCCATATGCCGACCCGCGCCGTTACTCGCCTCGCCGTATGCCTCCTACCTCTGACGTATACGTCGATTTCAGTCGTCCTGCTCGCTCGCCGTCACCTCAGCGCCGTCGGTCCTCATCAGCTCAGCCACGCCGCTATCCGTCGCCGACCAATTATGGACCATCCCGAACGGTAAACTAGGTCATGCAGCTCTTGGAGGTTGTGCTGCATCACGTTCGTCCTGTCCAAAGCCTCCATTGACGCTCCTCACCAACACGAACCTAATCGAAGTAGACGTAGATGGTGTTCCGTTGACCGCATTTATTGATACTGGAGCCCTAGCGTCCATAATGAACGCTAACCTATGTCGTCGCCCCAAAAAAGTTCTTACGTCTGCCATCACTCGAGCCGCACGCGTCGCCAATGGCGCCACTGTTGCCGTCAGGGATATGTGCACTGCTCGCATAGGAATTGCTGGCCGCCAAGTTCCAGTCCTGTTCACAGTGGTGACCAGTTGCCCTCAGGACCTTATGTTCGGCTCGACTATCTGACGACGCATTCTGCCCTCATCGACTGTTCCACCGGTACGCTGTGCCTCGAGCTTCCTCTTCTTTCAAACATTCGCCCCGAACCACCGAATACCCTTTGCACTACAGCGTTTGTTCGCTTACCTCCAAAAGCCCTAACCTTCGTCGAATTGACCTCAACGGCAACCGTGCCTGATGACGACTATGTCGTCGCACCTACTTGTGATGTCTTCCTGGCGCGCGACATCTCTGTGCCGCACTCCGTCGTAAGCCTTGCCGCTAATCGGATGTGTCTCCCCTTTATCAATTTTGACTTGACGAAGGAAGTGTTACCGGAAAGAATAACAGTTGGCACGCTCCGGTCAGTGACAGGCGATCACGTCACTGCTTTTGCAGCCGACGCGTCTCGAGATCCTCCTGATTACCTGCAGGATGTCTTGAACTTCAACGGCCCATTACGTCTCATGGTCGCTCCGGACTTCACACCTGACCAATCAGCCGCCCTATATCGCCTTTTGCTTTCCTACCGCGACATATTTGACACTGACAATCGACTACTTGGTCAAACGTCCCTTGTTAAGCATCGTATAAACACTCGTGATGCAGTTCTGATTCACCGCCGACTATGTCGCATGTCCACGGCAGAGCTGCAAGTTATTCAGCAGGTAGTAAACAAGATATTCACCAGAGGTATTGTTGAGCCCTCGTCGAGTCCTTGGGCGTCGCCGGTCGTGCACGTCAAAAAGCAAGATGGCTCGTGGCGTTTCTGCGTTGATTGCCGTCACCTGAACCGAATTACTAAAGAGGACGTTTACCCTTTACCACGAATCGACAACGCTCTTGATTGTCTTCACGGTGCCAAGTACTTCTCGTCCTTCGACCTTCAATCTGGTTATTCGCAGATTTCCGTCGAGCAATAATAAGAAAAGACCGCTTTCATCTCTCCAGGTGGCCTCTACCAATTAAAGGTTATGGCGTTCGGTTTCTGCAATGCCCCCGCCACGTTCGAACGGATGATCGACTCCCTGCTTCAAGGTTTCAAATGGTCAACTTGCCTTTGTTACTTCGACGACGTCCTTGTGTTTTCTCGTATATTTGAGACGAACCTTGAGCGCGTCGCACCTATCCTTGGCGTCTTCCGCAAGGCTTGGTTCCAATTAAACTCATCGAAGTGCCACTTCGGGCGCCGACAGATTGCAGTGCTGGGCCATCTCGTTGATGCTTCCGGAGTACAACCCGACCCGGAGAGTGTTCGAGCAATAACGGCTTTTCCTGTATCTCAGTCAAAGACCTCCGGAGTTTTGTGGGGCTCTGTTATTTCCGACGGTTCGTGAAAGATTTCGCAGCGATCGCTCGACCACTCACTGAACTTCTGAAGAAAGACGTGCCTCCTACGTGGGGTTCCCCTCAGGTTGCTGCATTTTCACGCCTTATCACGATTCTCACCAATCCCTCGGTCTTGGCCCGCTTTGACCCGTCCGCACCTACTGAAGCCCGAACCGATGCCAGTGACTATGCGATCGGCGCCATCTTATCGCAACACCAACACGGACACGACCACATTATAGCCTACGCTATCCGCCTCCTGACAACTGCAGAGCGTAACTATTCGATTACCGAGCGCGAATGTCTTTCTCTCGTCTGGGCTGTTTCGAAGTTCCGCCCATACTTATATGGCAAGCCCTTCTCACTAATCACAGACCATCATGCGCTCTGTTGGTTTCGTCGCTCAAGGATCCTGCTGGCCGGCGCGGTCGTTGGGCCCTCCCACTACAAGAATATCCCTGCACAGTGACTTACAAGCCGGGGCGCCAACACCAGGACGCAGATTGCCTCTCTCGCTACCCAGTCGCTGCCGCGACCTCTACGTCTGATACTGACACCGACGTTTGCGTTCTCTCTGTTTTTCCACTGCTCCATGTCACCGACGAGCAGCGCCACGACCCGTCCTTGCGTATCATAATTGACCGCCTGGAATCGTCACTTGCCGACAGTTCCCTTCGCTTATTCACGCGTCAAGATGGCGCACTCTACCACTACAACGTTCACCCCGACG
Source organism: Dermacentor variabilis (assembly GCF_050947875.1). NCBI lineage: Eukaryota > Metazoa > Arthropoda > Arachnida > Ixodida > Ixodidae > Dermacentor > Dermacentor variabilis. The sequence goes on along the minus strand of NC_134569.1, from coordinate 216,219,625 downwards.
GCCCTGCATTACTCCTTGTGATCCTTAAACACCTTCGCTCGGCTGTTCTGCACGAACTTTACGACCTCACCAATGCCGGTCACCTGGGTGTGTCACGTACCTACGACGGATCCGCCGACGCTTCTTTTGGCCAGGGCTTGCTCGCTCCTTTCGAAGATACGTAGCTGCGTGTGAGAAGTGCAGCGAGGCAAGGCACCATCGACGCTCCCTGCTGGGTGCCTTCAATCACTCGACATTCCCTCGGAACCGTTATTTCGGGTTGGTTTGGACTTAATTGGCCCTTTTATTCTTTCTACTTCTGGGAACAGGTGGATCGCTGTGGTCGCGGATGACGCCATGCGCTATGCCATCACCCGAGCACTTCCTACAAGCTGCGCCACAGATGTCGCCGATTTTCTTCTACGCGACGTGATTTTATTACATGGAGCTCCGCGACAACTTCTCGCAGACCGTGGCCAGACATTTCTATCAAAAGTTATCGCGGACATTCTACAGTGCTGTGCCGTGAGGCACAAGCTCTCCACGTCATGCCACCCGCAAACACATGGCCTCACGGAGCGTCTCAATCGCGCTCTCGCAGACATGCTCGCGAAACAAGTCTCTTCAGACCACGCCGAATGGGATCTCGCTCTACCATTTGTCACTTTTGCTTATAAGTCCTCGCGCCACGACACCGCTGGTTATTCCCCATTTTTCCTTCTGTTCGGCCGAGAACCAGCACTGCCCGTAGACACAACCCTCCCTGTTCATGCGGCACCGACCAGTGAATATGCTCTTGACACCATTGTCTGCTGTGTCCACGCAAGGGAAACTGCCCGTGACCGCCTTCTTAACTCCCAATAGAGTCAAAGGCGTTTGTACGACCGGCGACAGCGAGACGTCCACTTCCCGCCTCGTTCTTTGGTGCTCGTATGGTCTCCGTGGCGTCAGGTCGGCCTGTCCGAAAAACTGCTGTCTCGTTACACAGGCCCACACCGAGTGCTTCGTGCCGTGACTCCCGTCACCTACGAGATCGCCCCTGACACCCCATCTGCTTCCCAGTCAAGTGATATCGTGCACGTTACACGACTGAAGCAGTATCAACCTCCTAGTGATGGCATTGAGACGCTCCGGAATTTCGCTATTGCGACCGGGGAATTATGCTACAAGCGTGTGATATTTGATTGTTTGAACGAGGCGCGTGGGTGCCATCACTCGACAAAAGAGGGGGAAGAACAAATTGGGCTCGCGCTGTGAATCTAACCAGTCAGCGCTGCAACCGCTGTTGTAAATAAAACCTGTAAATAGTTGCTCGTATTAATGACTCGTCCTTCGCGTAACAATATGAAGTCTACTGGGCCAGATAATAAGCCAGATATGTTCTTACGGCGATATTACGAATGCAGTTCTCGGTATTTGTCCGTAATTTTTTCAGTTTGTTGAATAATCAACGGTTCCAATACTCTGAAAATGTGCTAAGGTTCCTTTCATTCCGAAAGCTTGCAATAACCAGGTATTCTCTAACTACAGAACTATTTCTTTACCATCGACGTCTCGCAAACTATTGGAACATATTATTGATAAATACATCATTCAGTACTTATCTGAACATAATATTCTCTCGAATGCTCAACATGGTTTCCGTTCTGACTCCTCGACGGTAATACAACTCCTTGAATTCTCCGATGATATTACATCCACGCTTAACCTTAGAGGGTAACTTGATGCCATTTTTATTGATTACAGCAAAGCTTTTGATACAATGCGTCATAAGAAACTTTGCATTAAACGGAAAACAATAAATAATGGTTCTAAACTGCTGGATTGTATACAGAGCTACCTAGGGTCAAGAACCCAGTTTGTTGTACTCAAGCATGTTCACTCAACTCGTGTCAATTTTGCATCCGGTGTACCACAGGGGCCTTGGGTCCATAGCTGTTCGTTTTCTGTATAAATGATGTCGTTGAAGTAATTGCGAGCACTTCTGGTAAAATAACGCGATATGCTGACGACAACGTCCTTTATTTTCTATAACTAGTACGCATCATTAGTTACAGTAGAATGAAGTCTTGGCCTCATTTTGCGAATGGAGTTGAACGTGGCCTATGCCACTTAATTTCAAGAAAACAGTTCCAATGAGTTATCTACACAGAAACCACTGTTGCAATTTGCACATTTTATTGAAGCTCACAAGCTTGCTTGCGTCCATACGTACAAATACCTTGGTGTCATTTTCTTCCCTGATCTATAATGGCATGCCCACACTAAATGCATAACCAATAAGGAAGTCAGAAAATTGCGTTCTCCTGAAAGCAACTTAGGAAATGCAACTAAGGAATGTAAATTAACGGCGTACAGATCATTATTAAGGTCTCTACTTGAGTAGGTGCCAGTTGTATGGTCCCTATATCATTGGAATGATAGACACATGTGTGAGTATATTCAGGAAAAGCCATTAGATTATTATATAATCGCTAGGACCACCATTTCTCATCGACAACAGATGATAATAAGGTGCTACTAAACTCTCTGGTGCAATAACGTACCTGTGACCGTTTTGCTCAGCTACATTAAGTTGTCCATGGGAAAACCGATATCAATGCACCAATTGTGGCACATGTTGCACAAATTTCGAACAATGTTGCACCAATGCAACATTGTTCTGTTTAGTTCATCGATTGATTCGTTTAGCTTTTCCCTTTCTTCCACATACAATTGCGATTTGGAATGACTTTAAGAAGCCGCTGCGCGAGTTATAAAATGATGAATTCGCCGACGATTTGCCTCATTATGTTTATTAATAAATTATTTCTTGCTGATATGGCTTTTTCTATGTAGCTTCTTTCCTTTTTTTTTTGCATCGAAGATTTATTCCTCAATTGTTTGAGAACATGTATGAACTCACTCCTGCAATATCTTGCTAGACAAGATGTCAGTATATGTAAACAAATATATTATGGAGTACAGTCATTAATCAAACGTTGTTTTTACACCTAGAAAAAGGAAACGGATCACTAACTTATTGTTTCAACCTCAGCTTACAGCATGCAGTTTTAGGCCGTACTTGGATGGCTAAGGACAAAATGGTCAAGCCACGGCGCATCGCAGCCGAGCAGCGAAGGTCGGCGCACGTCTGAGCATGTGTCCCGTTGTTGTGTGCCCCTTTCCTCAAACGGGTGCGACGCGTCGCGTGCCGAAAGATGCCGGTGATTGGCCCTTCATTGCAGCTAGCTTCCTTCCTCGCCCGTCTTTTCCACCGCCCCGATGCGCGGCACGTAACATGCGGACGTGGCAGCAACCGAGCCAACAGATTGCGCTCTGCACGGGTCGTAAAACGCCGGCGCATTACGACCGGCGAAGCTGCCGCAAAGCGTGCCAACACGTAACCGTGTCGCCGACCGACAAGGTGGTTCGCAAGGAATACGCCGCTCTGAAGTGACACTGCGCCACCCAGTCAGCCGGTATGGAGACAAGTCGCGCCATTCGTAGGTCTTTGTTTTCTACGTGCGACCCGGCCGTGTCGACCGTCGGCTGCGACTGACTACTTTGACCCGCACGTAGGTCAGATGGGACATCTGGGCTCGCCTTCGCAAAGCAAGTCTTGCACGACAGAACCGTCCTTTGGAAATGGCGTTGTTTGTTCAAGTCAAATCAACGTTTACTCAACGTCTAAATATGTAGAGGCAAAGTACCACGTTCCATGGGCTCGACGGTGACTGTACCTCACGTGACCTACCGCACGACACCCGATGCGTACAGAGAGTCACCCGAAAAGAAAATATAAATGTCTGTATACAAGAAGAGAAATAACATCACAATGAAAATATTACCATTGAAATAGGCGTATCGAGTTGCTACATGAGCAAAAATAAAAGTTAGTATGCTATAAGCAGAGAAAAGTCTTGCGAACGCAACATATCGTACTCAAAATCTTTAAGAAAAGCAATTGCCATGCTTGGAAGTACGACGCAACGTAAAAAAAAAAAAATCCAGACTGGTAAAACAATACCAAGAAGGAAACAAATGGTGCACATGAAGTTATATTTGTGAAGGCAAACGTGTCACTGGCGAATACATTAGGTGAGTAATGAGTAGTTTATGGCTGCTTACAGAATGATTCCTCATTATCTAGTCCCTCTGAAATCTCTCCCGACGTGATAACAGAAAGAAAAAAAATGTTGACAGATCTCGCCGAAATGTTTGGCATATCAAAGAAGAAAATTCATTGGGACTCCTACTGTGAACAAACATGCAATTAGTGTGTTTTGTTATCTTTCTTCTGAGATACTTTCGGTGACTGCTAGATACGCAGCGCTCAACATCTTTTTAAGTACAGACCAGCTTTTTATTATTTTTACATCTGAAAGGATTGCGGAAAATTAACAATTCCCGATGCAGCTATTTCTCAAGCTGTTGTGATGTTTTCAAGACACCGACAGATTTTGGCTGTCGATGTAAAGAAAAGTGTACTTTTAGTTTACTGTTGTCACACATGAAGCATCATACACTTATTGCCAGTTCCTCGGGATAGGTCATCGAGCACTTTCCTCGCAAAAAAACAAATTATATAGCACGGAACAATGTTATACACAATACAATATTTTTGAGCACCGATCGACTGGGAATTAAAAAAAATGAAGGTGAAAATTTTTTGAAGGCTGAAGAAGACGGCCATACCCCAATGCTAAATTTAATAGCTGACGCTTCGAAAATGCTTCGAGTGAATAGGCAACACAGAGTAAGAAATGACAGACAAGGCGCTGAAGACAGGATGTTTCACGCATCAGCGCAAACCTTAAGTATAACTCTTTTTCGCATGTAATGGCGAGCGCCCTAAAACAGTAGTCTGCGGTAAAAAAATCGTCGCCGCAAGGCATTTATACCAAGCGAGGGCTATAGTAGATACTCGACTGACCGTAGGACGCACACTCGCTCGACACAGCTTCACCGGAATACGGGATCCAGTTCGATGAAACGGAGATGAAGGGGTGCTTGGCGAAGGGTATCAAATGTACGCAGAAATAATTTCAACGCAGCCGAGCAGTCATTGAATCAATCATTGTCATGTGAAAGACATGCCTTTGGAACAAAAAGCTTATGACACAAAAGGCTTGTAAAGCACGCTCAATAGTTTTTGAGCACGCAATAAAAAAGTATACGCCATGGCTTGTGCGGAACGAACCTTATTCTTAGCGACTTGGCTTTCTTGCTCTGCATGTGACAGATATTTAACACGCCATACGTCGTACATCATTGAGAACCACAGTTAAGCTGTTGGCTCTGTGATAATAGTTTGAGAAGCTCTCACCCTCTATGACATCTAACGTTTCTAGAATATCAGGGCATATAATGAGTTCGCGCCTTTACCCTCAGCAAACAATGTCCTCCTGCATAACAAGCATGAACTCAGGAATGGTCTTTTGCGTGAGAGACAGCTCGTTATAAGAACTGATCTGAATTTGTTATGAATGCTAACAAACCCAGTGCGCCATCCTCGATATTGTGAAAGTGCCAGATCGTGTTGCTATCTGCAGCATAATCATGCTGATAAATCATAATCATGCAGACTGTTAAACATTACTTTTGTTTTCTGCAGGTTAATTTTTATATCCACCCTTTTGCTTTGCCTCTCCAAGTCAGTGAACGTGCATTGCAATTGGTCTCTTGAGTTACTAAGCAAGGCAATGTCATCAGCCAATCGCGAGTAACTAAGGTATTCTCCATTAACTCTTATCCCCAATTCTTCCCAATCCAGGTCTCCGAATACCTCCTGTAAACACGCCTTGAATAGCATTGGAGAAATCGTATCTCCCTTCCTGACGCCTTTCTTTATTGGGATTTTGTTGCTTTCTTTATGGAGAACTACGGTGGCTGTGGAGCCGCTGTAGATATTTTACAGTGTTTTTACATACGGCTCGTCTACACCATGATTCCGCAATGCATCCATGACGGCTGAAGTTTCGACTGAATCAAACGCTTTCTCGTAATCATTGAATGCTGTATATAAGGGTTGGTTATATTCCGCACATTTCTCTATCACCTGATTGATAGTGTGAACATGGTCTATTGTTGAGTAGCCTTTGCGGAATCCTGCCTGGTCCTTTGGTTGACAGAATTCTAAAGTATCCTGTATCTATTTGCGATTGCCTTAGTAAATACTTTGTAGGCAACGGACAGTAAGCTTATCGGATTTTCATTTTTCAAGTCTTCGGCGTCCCCTTTCTTATGGATGAGGATTGTGTTAGCGTGCTTCCAAGATTCCGGTCCGCTCCAAGTGATGAGGCATTGCGTACAGAGGGAGACCAGTTTTTCCTGAAAAGTGTGCTTACCATCCTTCAACAAATCTGCTGTTATCTGATCCTGCCCAGCTGCCTTACCCCTTTGCATAGCTCCCAAGACTTTCTGTACTTCTTTCGGCGTTACTTCTGAGATTTCCAATTCCTCTAGAGGGTTCTCTCTACCATTATCTTCGTGAATGCCACTGGCACTGTACAAACCTCTATAGAACTCCTCAGCCACTTGAAATATCTCATACATATTAGTAATGATATTGCCGGCTTTGTGTCTTAACACATAAATATGATTATTGCCTATTCCTGGTTTGTTCTTCACTGCTTTTAGGATTGCTCCGTTCCTGAGAGCATGTTCAATTCTATCCATAATATACGTCCTTATATCAGCTGTGTTACGCTTTTTGATTTATTTGGAAAGTTCTGCCAGTTCTATTCTAGCTATAGGGTTAGAGGCTTTCATCATTGGCGCTTCTTGATCGGATCTTTCGTCTCCTGCGAAAGCTTATGGCATGCTGTCTAACGGAGTTACCACCGACTACTATTGCACACTCCTTAACAATGCACATAAGATTGTCGTTCATATCTACAACACTAAGGTCCTCTTCCCGAGTTAAAGCCGAATACCTGTTCTGTAGCTTGATCCGGAATTCCTCTATTTTCCCTCTTGCCGCTAACACATTTATCGGCTTCCTGTTTACCAGTTTCTTCCATTCCCCCCCTCAACTCTAGGCTAATTCGAGTTGTTACCATCCTATGGTCACTGCAGCGCACTTTGCCGAGCACGTCCACATCTTGCATGATGCCAGGGTTAGCCCATAGTATAAAGTCTTCTTCATTTCTAGTCTCGCTATTCGGACTCCTCCACGTCCACTTTCGGCTGTCCCGCTTGCGGAAGAAGGTATTGATTATCCGCATATTATTCTGTTCTGCAAACTATACTATTAACTCTCCCCTGTAATTCCTAGAGCGTATGCCATATTCCCCCACTGATTTGTCTCCAGCCTGCTTCTTGCCTACCCTGGTGTTGAAGTCGCCCATCAGTAAAGTGTATTTTCTTTTTACTTTACCCATCACCAATCCACGTCTTCTTTGAAGCTTTCGACTTCCTGGTCATCATGACTGGATGTAGGGGCGTAGACCTGTAAGACCTTCAATTTGTACCTCTTATTAAGTTTCACAAAATGACCTGCCACCCTCTCGTTAATGCTATAGAATTCCGATATCTTACCAGCTATATCCTTATTAATCAGGAATCCGACTCCTAGTTCTCGTCTCTCCACTAAGCCCCGGTAGCACAGGACGTGCCCGCTTTTTAGCACTGTATATGCTTCTTTTTTCCTCCTAACTCACGCCTCAATATTTGTGCAGCGGTGGCCGTATCTTTCTTCCATAGCCGCCATGTTGGTTTGGAGATTGTTTATGTTAGTGTGTAGGTTGGCTACATTTGTTTCCAGACGAGCGATATAACATTGCATGCCGGTTACGGACTCCGTTAGCTGCTTGACACTGTCACTGAGCGCACTCATGATCTCGCGGATCTCGGAGCGAGCGCACCCGGCCGCCGTGGATTCTTGTTCGCCATTGAGAGCCCTGCGTTTGGTCGGTCTCTCGCTATCGATTTCATCATCTACGTCGTTACTGATAGGTTGGGGTTGGGATGTAGGCTCGAAGGACATCCTAACCGTATTGCCGCTCCTAAGTTCATCTGCTTCTCTCATGAGGTTGTGATTTACTGTTCGCATATGCGCGTTTACGCTTTCTAGCTTAGCCAGCCTGTCATTGCTCACATGCCCCGTTGTTGTGCCCCTCGTTACCTCGTTTGGGCCGGTTGCCCTCAAACGATCGGCCCACGTTGTGCCGGTTGTCGTCGGTCTGCCTCCTGGGTGGCGGTCCTCCAGGAACTGCACCCCGCTACTTCCGCTGCTTCTGGGTGCTGAAGTCGAGCGCCCCCTGGATTGGGAGCGCCTTCTCGACAGGGATCTGCCGCAGGGTCTGCCTCGAGACCTGGAGGGCCCGTGGGCCTGAGCGCCCCCTAGATCTGGAGTGCCCCCTGGATCTGGAGCATCCCCGGGATGTTGGCTATCCCTCGGCTCCAGTGTGCTTTGTCCGCTGGTCCTCCACCGTGGCCCGGCCTCGATGCTCTTGGGACCCGGGGTTGCGGGTGGTGCCTCGGCGCCACTCAAGGCCGCTACCTTGCTCCATCTTCTGCGTCGTGCCATGTATGGTACCTGATATCCTTGCTTGCACTGGCGGTCCGCGGTTGCGTGCGCGCCTTCACACCGTTTGCATTTTGGCATACAGCGATCCCCTTCTCTGGTTGAAGGGCCCCACACTGTCGACATGCCTTGACTTCCGGCGTTGGGCATACATCCGCGCGATGCTCCAGCGTGCCACATAGGTAATACGTGTTCACTTGCTTGCGATATACCGTACATCTAACCAGGGTAGGATCATACTTGACGAAATTGGGCATCCTGAGTCCATCGACGGCCACAATCAATGTGCCCGTGTCATCGATGCGTTTAGCTTCGAGGCATAGCCCCATCTAAAATGGGGCTACCGCAGATAACGACTTTGCAAGTGTTGTGCGGTGCCGCTTCATAGGCTCTGACCTCGTATAGCGTGCCACATAGCTCGATTGCCTTCGTTCTCGTACAGGGTAGCGTTCTCCCTCTTGGGTGTGCTGACCGCGACGATAATCTGGTGGCACTTGGGACTGGGCGTACCGTCAAGGACAAAAATTTCTGGACCTAGCCTATATAGAAAGCGAAGAAATTCGTCGAATTTTGCGTGCACTACTAGCAAGTTAATGATGCACTACAACTGTCCAATGAATAAATTTTGTTCACCCTTCTCATTTCGAAGTTTCACGCATCGGTCGTAGAGAAATTAAGCGCTTCTTTTCAGGGCTCGGTCTACAAACTTTTGTCCGCGACTGTACATGTTTTTTTTTTATTACAACAGCCATTTTGAACTACAATGAACGGGCCTGTCACGTTCAATGGCGTCTATATTCGTGACACTTTGATGACAGAGAACTCACAGGCACTACCAGTCGCGACACAATGACAACGATGAATAAATCGACTGGGGAATGCACATGACGACGAATCGGTTATGACCGTGTCACGACGGCGCTTGTCCCATGGCAGATAAAACAGCGGCGTGATGCGAACTATACCCGACGACAGCCACGATTATGTCGGCACGACTACGATGGTGTCTGCAGAGCGAAGGCGGCTGTGCGAAGATAAATAGTTCGGCAAAATCACTAATGAGTCCACTCACTTATACTGAGAGTCACCCGTGAGGTTCAGACAACGCGGCTGGTGAGTCTGAGTTAGAGTCAGTCCGGATGAGTGCAATTTCAATCAGTCTAAATCTTAGTGAGTTGCAAACATAAATAAATTTTTCCGTGCAACTCTCAGTGAGTCCGATCATTTTGCCACCCTATGCCAACAACATGGCAAACCGAGGACAAGGTTCACTGCGCCGAATTTGTTTTGCGAACTTAAACTGGAACCTGACGTCCTCACTCAAGCTTACTACTAGTAGATACAACTGACGCCACTAATGAACACACAGACATCGATTCATAAGGAACCATGCAGACTTAGCTTCACATTAGGTCTCACGTAGTACAAAAGACGAGGATTTAAATATCTGATACGGACTCGCCACCCGAGAGCCCAAGAGTTGGAAAAGCCATAATTCACATGGTCTCACTAAGGTGACACCCGTTCACAATTACCGAGACTCATTCAGACTCAAGCGCACTGAGACATCCTAGAGTGATGGCGATCTTTCCAATTTAGACTGAGTAGGTAGGTGTAAGTGTGAGGAAGTAAGCATACCTGTGGGTGAGCGTGATTGTAGTATCTGTGAACGTGACTTGATACTGACATGCACGAGTGCGAAAAGAAATCAGTGCCGTCCACTATGAGCCTACGTTTTCAATATGAATGAACGCCGAAGATTTTGAGCACACAATATTATGAGTGCGAATGAGTACACTTGACTGCAAGTAAACGAATGGCCTATTGACTGCGTGGCATTTAGTATCTACACAGGGGAGTGTGACTTTGACTATAAGCTAGCTCCCGTCTTACGCTGAATCCAGTGAGCGTTTTTGTGATCTGGTAATTCAAATTAGTTCTAAATCTTTGAGTTCGAATGAAGTGAGTTAAGGGACAAATCTGCGACAGTGAATGAAGTCTAATCCCATATTTTCCTTGGAGTACCTTTGTCCGGAAGAACGTATCGGAACAGTTGTCTGCAGAAGGGTTTCAGAAATGCTTGTAGGTTTCTGTAGCCGACGGTTCACTGAAAGGATGTCGTGTAGATCATATCACTGGTCACAGCAAATAAACAGACCCCTAACGAACGAAAGGTCGCGGTTGTGCTCTACCTGCACAGGACCGCACACTGTCTTAAAAAAATGCTTGTTACGTTAACAGAAAGGTTGTTTTTTTCGGCTCCAGGTAAACTTTGCAGAGGGTGTTCGTTGACAGACCGGTGTCGAAAATCTGCGGTTGGGTGTCCCAAGAGACATTGAAATTCTTTTGTGGATTGTTAAGATGTAGTGGTGTAAAAGCTGCCGCTGTCCTGTGGTAAGAAGTATATAGGGCCGACAGGACGGTGTCATTGTGACCGCTTCAGAGATCATAGTTTAAATGTGACAAGTTACGGTGACGGTCATTTACCTTTTCAGCATAATAAATGCAGCTGCGCTCCTTTACATGGTAGTTGCCTGGTTCTGGCCCGGCACAGAGATAAAGATGCGCGCGAAATTAGTGAGGCCGAGGCTATCAGTCTGAGTGGTCGAATCTGTGTAGTAAGGAACCCGTCCATTGATGTGTTAGATTAGGAAACGGTCTTTTTTGGAAAGCTCAGTTTTATGTATTGATTCCATGCGGCGCTACCGTACCTGGTGCATAACGGTGTTTTTTTTTTAGGAATAAACTGTACGAGCTAGCCCATTGTGGTGTCCACATGTTCCTTCCGCCCATGTCTGCTGGTGCTGAAAATGTTTCCAAGGTAGAGCCCCAACATGCCCAGCATACAGCAGTGGTATATAACGTCTGTCAGTGCTTCTCGTCGCTTTAATTAACAGCTTCGCTGTAAAACAAGTCAATTAGGAATTATGGGCTGTGTGAAATTCGGTGAAGAACAGGCATAGCACAGTGAACGCCAAACCACATCTGTGAATGTCAACAACTAGTGATGGGACACTACACCATAGTATCGTGAACGTCACCTCAATCAGCAGAGCTTTACAGATTACTCTGCCCAAGCGAATCGCAGGAGCTGATATTCAGATGAGGATGTTTGACCGAATTCTGTCGTTAAAAGAATGCACATTCGTAGTTTTGCTGCAGTAATAAATATTTTAGTTAGAGTTATGGCAGCTGTGGTTATACTACATCGTCGTACTTGCAGTTTCTATTGTAGATGGCGCAAATGCTCCTGCAAGAGAAGCTTTAGCCAAAGGAGAAGTTACTTGCTTAAGAAGGAGAACTTTGTATCCACCATCCATACAAACCTTAGGAGACGCAGATGAGGGGGACGGGCAGAATAGGTGTTGAAAACATGACAATTACGCAATACAGTAAGCGAATGACACAAGGACATGAAAAATACAGAACTGAATCGGGCAGTTGAACAAAAAAGAAGCAATACCAGGACAACGAGTAAATTCCTACTTCGCCAATTTTTTACCACTGAGGAGCATCGGTAATTATTACAATGTTATTCTGAAGGTTCATCTAGTGATCCAAGCATAGTGTTCTCATTGTTGTGGAATCGCCTGTTATGCGATTCTAAATACTAGTGTTCGGCTGGTTGGGGCTATGGTATCATATATAATCGAAGCCAACGGATCGAGTATCGAGTGCGCCAAAAGTATCGGCTGTTTAAGAAAACGATGGCACTGAACATTAAAAACAATAAAGGCGTCTTACAAACCAAAATTTACAGCAACTATCTCAAGTGATAATCGACGCATTTTTAAAAGGGCTAGTACAATAAGTTGAAAATTCATCTTGAATAAAGGTAAATGTGCTTCCAGGTAAATACAACATTTTCTACAAACGTGGAAAACTCCAAACACATGCAGAGCCCTTCTCGTTGTTAGAACCGGCTGCCGCGTATTATAAACCACGGAACAAGAAAATATTATGCGCCTAAGCTCCCCGATGGCTGGGACACGTCTGATATCTGTCAATAATGGCATCTAACCCTTATGTTCCTTTGACTATTGCTCGCTGCTTTCAATATACCCACGACAGGGCTACCCTACGTAGTCATTTGCTCAAGATACCACTGTCAGATGTGCTTTTCCTAATAACACGTCTAAAATACATCATCATTTTTATTTACGAAATGCCAGCTTGATTTAACGAAAGCGGTATTACACTGGATATATGTTAAAAAGTAATAAAACACGCTTATCTGCAATGTACCGAAGAACCTATAGCCTTGCTTCTAAATCATATAAGTATTCCTTGCCAGTGCCCATATAATCAGTTAATTTTCCTCACGGACGCAGAGCAAGCAGTATCAACAGCGCAAACGTATGTGCCCATTATTTGAGCAGCCGAGATATAAGTGATTAAACTAATAAGTAAATATTGGAAATAACACTGCGCCTTTAGGAGTCTTTCACGCCTGTCGAATAAACTCAGAGTAAGCGCGGCTTTGAACATACCTAATGTAGCTGTTCTGCAAGAGCTTAGACGTGTACACAATAAAGTATTGTTGACATTTTACTTTCATTGCTTGTAATCCTTTACTTTCAGAAAGATTACGTGTGCGACACTATCGGACGTGGCCTTGCACTCTGTTACTTCATACAGCAGTCCAAACAACTTTACACTTTACTATTATTGTTGGCGTCACACTTCTTCAGACCTTCTGTTCCATAATCTTAGGCTTTGCTATAGCGGATGGACTTAGTCCGACAGAGCTGCAGCTGCAACAGTCTTATGTCATGTGGCACTGGTAATCTGCACATGCGCAAGCCTGTTACCGCTTTTTATTCATAATGCGATCTATTTGAACCTCTATGCACTAGCAGGGCAACTGAATTAGTCAGTGGCGTGGTATCCACCGCAAAGGCAGCACTTCTCATTTTGCAGAGCGCTCACAGGTAGAATGGCTCTCGCTCCAACGGAGCAGTAAAAACTATACTTACACCCTCCTCAGCTATGACGAAAGCGTCAGCAACTGCAGCACTATAAAATACGAGACTGTAACTGGGCCTGCTGTAAATACCAATTGCCAAATTCCTACTTTGATAGGCAAAAATATCTGACAGCGATAGCCCCTGACACGGAGATCATCCTAAGCCTGTCAGATTGACTCAAGAACAGGGTAGATACTACGAAGTACATAGACTTGATGCAGGACAGCTGCAGTGAATGAAATAACTAACTCAAAAAATTCTGAAAGACGAGCACGTTGCGCGAGTACTCAAGCAAGCCTGGTTAGACATTCCACATACAATCCCACCTCGGCTTAACTGGTGGTCGTGCGTAATAATTATTTCTTTATTTATTCATTTACTTATTCATTTAATTTCATACAATCAGCCCCGGTGGATTTCAGAAGGGCGCGGTACAAAATATGGTACATAGTAAACAGATGCACCAATAAAAAACAAGAATATAAACAATGTCAGATGGAAACGTTTCTTGCTAGACAGTATTGTGTCATAAAAATACGCAGAAAATTCATAACGTCCCTGAGTATGCGATGCTAGCTAAAATTTCACGAAGAAGAACGTTATAGCCATAATATCAATGAGAAGGTGGTTCCAATGTTCACACATACGAGGCAAAAAGACCGCGATAAAAGCTTTGCGTCACATACATCGTACTAACTTGGTATAAATAATGCTGTGTTGTAAAGACCCGGTACAGACAGTGTATTATGATGCTAAAAGCAGTTGAAAAATGATAAACCTGCAATGTTACGGTGAAAGAACAGCAAAGGAAGGCCAAAGTAGGATTTCATTGATGTAATGCTCGCGGTTCTGCTATAAGTAGAAAAGATGAAGCAGGACTACTTGGTCAAGTTGTAAAATGGTAACTAGATTATCTTGTTTGGTATCCCACACAAGGGTAAGATATTCTGACTGCGCCAGTATTAAAGTTTTATGTAACTGGTATTTTAGATCAGATGGCGCGTAAGAAAATTTACGACACAGATAACCTAAGTTACGGTTAACTTTGTTAATGGCATCCTCGAGGGGAATTAACCAGGACTGATTTGTGGACACCGATATACTTGTACGAGATAACTGCTTATAGATGAAAGTTATTTATGAGGTGAACGTTTTGATGGTTAGCCTGCCGGGACAGGTAGAGCACTTTAAACTTGTTAACATTGAGTTCATTACACCATTTAGCTATAAAGTTAACTTTCATTAATTAACGTCCATGAGTTAGCGTTCATTAACTTCGGCTTTCTTGCTTATTTATCGAAGTAACAACAGTCAGCGAACAAGTATATGTCAGAGAATGCTGTATCGAGAAGGCTGTTAATATTAAGGAGAGTGCTCAGATGCGAACCTTGCGGCACTCCAGAGTGAAATTTACTAAAAAGAGCACTGGATTCATTAGGTCTTCCAAATTGAGTGCAATTCTTTAGAAAATGCCTAATTCACGCGAGGAAATTAGAATCGAGATTTACTTAAAATAATTTGAACAACAGAAGCTTGTGACAAACCTTCTGAAATTGCTTACAAAAATATAAGAAAACACACTTTGCACAATATGTCCAATCTCAGATTCGATGTAACTTATCAGCGAAAGAAAGTAGTTCCGTTAACATGAAAGTGTTCTTTTTTCGAAAGGATCGTTGTGCTGAAGTTTAAAAATTAATTGGACTCAAGGAAATTGGCAAGGTTAGGAAAAATTATATGTTCCAGAGGCTTACAGAAGCGGCTTATCGTGGAACTGTAACTATTAGGCGAGTTCTTGTTACTTGACGGAGCACCCTCCCGATGGTCCATTCGATAGGCAGTGTGGATGTATCTAGAGATTGCAGAAAAAAATGTTTAAAAGTATAATTTAACTAATAACACTAGTACTTTTTAAAATTTTTTGCTAACAGCTGAGACACAGTCGGAAGAATTTTCACTGAGATAATTAACTATTTTAGAACGCCAGTCATTTCAACACTAATTGGTCGTATTTGCACAGAATCAAATTCAAGAGTGGTCGGCAAAACACTCCTACACGTTGTTTAAAAACATTTTCCTTTATGTTCTTTATAGCTGTAAGCTGTTCGGTGTACCTCCGTCCTTACGGGACTGTGAATTCCCGGTAAGCGGTGAAAGTTTTTCTTTTTCTCATTTTCTATTTTTTTCACGCTACTTTTAGGTGGTCTTGAAAATCACCGAAGATATATCGTGTACCTAGCCGAATTCATGGCCGCATGCGTAGGGGAGACTCCGAAACCATGAGTTTAGAACCATTGAAAGATACTACGTTGTACCACCTGCCGCGATCAGCAAAACCAGTATACCGCGGATAATTCAAACGTGTTTTCAGGCATTCGAGATATAGGAAATTGACTTAGACTGACTCTACCGACATGCCCAGGGCTGACTTTCTAGTAAGAACCCGCCCCCCTCCCCATAAATATATATATCTGTCACGCAAAAGGAAGAGAGCAAAGTGATGAGAAGGTTTGTAGTATCACGCAGAGAATAAGGAAAAAAATAACGTAGCAACAGCAGTTGCAAAGTTCACATACAGATTTTGACCACGTAAAAAAGGTCGTAGTTCGCGACCATTTATTTCTACATTTGCGCTTATATAGGCTTTCGAGTCTTTCCGTTTGTACTCCCGTAGGTCATGAGCATTTATTTGCAACTGCTAAATTGCAAGTATCGCAAGACGAGCGGAAAAAGGGACGTCAATAGCTTTCCCGCGCGAAGTGTACAAACAATGCCTAGCTGATCTCAGACGCATTCGCTGTAGCCTAAAGGAGGCATCGTATAAGCGCTTTCCAAGCATAGGCCAAGGCCGCTTCCAAGGTCGCCTATTTTATGTGCGGCTCAGAAGCGTATTGTTCTGGCGGCCCGTCTCGCTGCTCTGAGGATTTGCCCTTTGAGCGAAAGTATCTGCCATTGCGCCTTCCTCACATGCGACGCCTCAGCCTTAGGCGGCACTTCACTATCAGTTCCGTGTCGTTTCGAAAGACTTTTCCGGCGCCTGAGGCAGGCAGACGAGACTGCTAGCTGTTTGGTGTACCTTCGTCCATACGCGACTCGTGAATTCCCGAATGCGCTGAAAGTTGTTCTTTTTTTATTTTCTTTCTTTTTAACACTACCTTTAAGTGTTATTCAAAATTGCGGAAAATATATCATGTATCTAGCCGCTTTCATTGCCGAACGCGTACGCGAGACTCCGAAACCACGAGGTTAGAACCATTGAGAAATGCTCCCGTGATCATGTTTTCAGGCACTTGCATCAAGCATGTTTTCAGGCGCATAGGATCGTCTGGCTGGAATTCTCCGACATAAGGTGGCCTGATATCCCGCAGGGTTATCTGACTCAGCTAACTTGGATGCTCGGTCGCAATAGTCAGAAGTTCGAATACTTGGACGTTTTTTCCCCCTAACGGTGGGAAGCTCGAATTGACCTCCCCCACTACACTACCATGACCGGGTTAGTTGGAGAAGCATGGCAGAGGCCTTTGACCTGCAGTGGGCGTAACCAGGCTGATGATGATGATGAAGACTAAACTACCTCTCGAGGCTTGGAGTGGCGCCTGAAACCAGCAAAAACGCTTGGAGCAAGTGGGGCTATACTAATCCACGTACAACCAATTTAGGAAGACCCACTGAGCTTCAGCAAGACACTCCCTCACCAGAACAGGAATGCGCCTACGTCGCACAGCATTGGGCGGCTCCTTCCGAAATGACTCGTTCAGTTACCCAGTGTCTCTCAGTACCCAGCAGCTGCGGAGCACCTGACCAAGGTCGCGGTAAGACCTGTAACGCAGCAGAGGGTGCTAAGAATTTGTGGACCGGAACAGCCCGCCAGTGGAAACTGAACCGTGCAACGTTTAACACCTGAACCCTCTCGAGTGAAGCGAGCCTTGCAGGACTCTCTGAGGAACTATCAGGTATTGTTTGGTATATGATTGGCTTTAGTGAGGTTAACAGAACTGGTGAGGCTTATACAGCCCTGACAAATGGCCACGTCCTCAGCCATAGCGGTCTATTGGATAAGAAACAATTAGGAGTAGGATTCCTAATCCATAAGGACATAACGGGCAACATTGACGAATTCTGCAGCAATAACGAGAGGGTAGCACTAGTCGTAATCAAGCTGAATAGGAGGTATAGAATTAAGGTAGTACAAACGTGCGCTCCAACCTTCAGTCACGATGATGAAGAAATAGAAGCTTTATGAACATGATGAATTAGCGAAGCGAAAAGTGCAAACTCAGTGTACTGTAGTCATGGGAGACTTCAATGCAAAAGGGGGGAAAAAGCAGGAAATTGGCAACTACGGCGTAGATTCTAGGAAAACTTGAGGAGAGATGTTGGTAGAATCCGCGGAAATAAATAAGCTGCGAATCATGAACAGCTTCTGCAAGAAGCGTTGGAACAAAAACTGGACCTGGAAAAGCCTTAATAGTGAAACAAGAAATGAAATTGATTTTATACTTTCTGCCAATCCCAGCATAGTGCAGGATGAAGAAGTGTTAGGTAGGGTAACATGCAGTGATCATAGGTTAATGAGGGCTAGGATTCACCTCAATTTGAAGAGAAAGAGTAAAATTGGTCAAAACGAAACAGGCCAACCTAGACGCAGTAAGGGTAAAAGCAGACCAATTCAGGTTCGCACTTGCAAACAAATATGCAGCCTAGGAACAGAGATGATGGCATGGAGGCAATAAATGAAACCGTAACTAGGCTGGCTTCAGAAGCAGCAACTGAAGTGGGAGGTAAGGCACCAAGGCAACCAGGAGGTAAGCTCTCCCAAGTAACAAAGGACCTAATAAAGAAAGGACAAATAATGAAAATGCCCAATTGAAGAGATCCGATAGAATTCGCGGAACTGTCGAAACGAATCAACAAGGATAAAATAAGGGATATTCGAAATTAAAATTGAGAAAGATAGCTAGAATTGGAGGGAGCCTGAAAACAGTCAGAGAAGGAAACAAGGCATCGGACAACCCAAGATGTATGCCCTGAACGATAGGCAGGGCAATATAAGCAATATCGGAAATATTGTAAAAGCGGCGGAAGAATTCTCTACTGATCTGTACAGTACCCAAAGCGGCAACAATTCCTCCATTCGTAGTAACCAACAGGTTGCAGAGCCTCGTTCTATAACTAGCGATGAAGTTATAAGGGCCTTGCAAGACATGCAACGGGGAAAAGCGGCAGGAGAAGATGGACAAGTCAATTTAATCAAAGATGGTGGAGACATAACGCTTGAAAAGCTAGCGATCCTTTATATGAACACTCTATCGACTTCAAGGGTCACTGACAACTAGAATAATGTTAACATTATAGTAATCCACGAAATGGAGGCATTAAAGAATTAAAAAATAATGCGCCCATTATCTTACTTCCAATATTACATAAAATATTCACCAAGATCCTCCCCAATAGAATAAAGGCAACACTGGATTTTATTCAACCAAGGGAAGAAGCAGGTATCAGGAAGGGTTACTCTACAGTGGATCACATCCATGTCATCAATCAGGTAACCGAGAAATCCGCAAAGTAAAATCAGGCTCTTTATAGCTTTCATAGATTACGAAAAGACATTTGATTCAGTGTAGATACAAGTAGTAATAGAAGCAGTACGTAATCAAGAAGTACAGGATGCTTTCGTAAATATTTTGGAAAGCATCTACAGAGATTCCAGACCTACCTTAATTCTCCACAAGAAAAGTACGAAGGTACCTATAAAAATAGGGGTCAGAAAAAGAGACGCAATCTTCCCAATGCTATTCACTTCGTGCTTGGAAGAAGTATTCAAGCTATTAAACTGGGAAAGCTTAGGAGTAAGGATAAACGGTGTATATTTATTTATTTTATTTATTTAGTCATACTGTTAACCCTCACTTGAGGGTCGTTACAGGGAGGGTCGGTAATTGAATTGTACATAGAACAAACACTGAAGATCATTTGTAGTAGAACATTTGTAATACATAGAACATTTGTAGAGAAAAAAAAACACACAGCTACATGCAAGGAACAAATATAAGCTATACAATGTGAGCGAAATACTTATCAAGGCCAACCTCAAAATCACTCATAGCATTTTTTTGTACCACATCATTCGGTAATTCATTCCACATTTTAATAGCGTCAGGAAAGAAAGAAAAGCGGAATAAGTCTGTTCGAGCTACTATTGGTTGCACGAATGTACTGCGTGTTGTTCGTGGTAACCTTTTGTGAAAGAGCGTCAGATAATCATCCTTGTTTATTTTCACATCTGCGTGTAGTATTTGAAAAAGCAATTTCAATCGCTGCTTCTGCCTTCTTGATTCCAGTGGTTCCAAGTTACATATTTTTAACATTTCAGTTACCGAGTCACGTCGTCGATATCTAGAGCAGATAAAGCGAACTGACATTCTTTGAATTCGTTCTAGTTTATGTTTTAAAACCTTTTGATGGGGGCTCCACACAGCACCAGCGTATTCTAGGCTCGGACGGATATATGTCTTATATGCAATCAACTTGACTTCTTTCGTCGCCTGGCGTAATTTCCTTTGCAAGTAGCACAACTTCCTGTACGTTGATTGACAAATATTTTCAACATGAGGACGCCAGTTCAATTTATCTGTTATGGTTATACCTAAATATTTGAAGCTACATACTTTTACCAGTATATTATCAGCAATATTATATGTGAACGAGATCACTTCCTTTCTTTTTGTTATGTGTGTGTAAGTGGTTTTTTTTAAATTAATTTCCATACCCCATTTTTGACACCATGAGCTTAAGTTTTGAAGGCACTGGTTGAGTTTAAATTGATCTTCCCTGCATGTTACCGGACAATAAATTAGGCAATCATCTGCGAAAAGCTTAATTTTTACAGGTGATTGGACAACCGCTGAGATATCATCAATGTATAGCAGAAAAAGTAGTGGCCCTAGTACGGAACCCTGCGGCACGCCCGAATACACCTCACGATTTCCTGAAATAGTATCTGCCACTCTGACTGCTTGTTGGCGATCAGTTAAATACGCTCCTATCCAATCGAGAACATCCTCACTAAGACCGACATTGCGAAGCTTGTAGAGCAGTTTACGGTGTGAAACTTTGTCGAAAGCCTTCGCAAAATCTATGCATATAACATCGACTTGTACACAGGCATCTATAGCAACACAGAAATCATGAATCGTTTCTATCAACTGCGTTACAGTTGAAAGGCCACTGCGGAATCCATGCTGAAACGGACATAATAAGTCATTTTGTTCCAGAAATTGTCTGATGTATTTTGCCACTATATGCTCAAATATTTTACAACACACCGATGTGAGAGACACAGGCCTATAATTGCTCAACATTGTTCTATTGCCGCCTTTGAAAATTGGGACCACAATTGCTCTACGCCAATCTTGAGGTAGCGAGTGGCATTTTAAAGACTTCTGAAATATAATTACTAGGTAATACGACGACCACTCCGCGAATCGTCGCAGAAATTCATTCGGTATACCGTCAGGCCCACATGACTTTTTCGTGTCCAGAAGGAGCAGCTGATCAAATATGCCTTCTCGGTTAATATTAATATCACCAGCTTGAAGTGGAAATGTAGGAGCCGATTCATATTCTTTGTTATCATCCTGGTCCGTACAGAACACTGACTGGAAATATCGATTGAATCTGTCAGCGATATCAGGCTTTTCCGTAATTACTTCCGTTCCCTCTACAATCTGTTCAATTCCTTCATTCGCTTCCTTAAAGAACAGCCAGAACTTTCGTGGAGAGCTCTTCAGAAAGTTAGTGAGGGTGTTATTAAAAAATTGTTTTTTAGACTGCGCCATCTCTGCCTTCAAGTTTTCTTTTGCACGCGATATTTCCATCGGGAACCTTTTATTTTTGCGCAATCTTTTTATTCTGCGCTTCATCTGAATTATTTTTCGGCTTATCCATGGGTTTCTTCGTTTTGTTTTTTTAGTGCGAGTAGGTACGTAGTTATCTAAACAGTACTGCACAATTTTCTTAAAACGTTTCCAAAGCTGTTCAACCGACTCAAGCCTTGATATCATTTCAAATTCGCTAAGCGATGTTTCTAAAAAGTCAATGATTGTCGTATCATCAGCACGACCGTAGTCTTTAACATGTGCATGAGCGTGACGCTTTGCTCGAATGCTGATGCCACAGAACACGTCAACCACAACCATTTTGTGGTCCGATATACCGTCCTCAACTGATACGGCGTAATCGGCCACTTTACTTGATACGAAAACCAAGTCTAACAATGACTGTGACGTAGGGGTGATTCTTGTGCAGTCTTTTACAATTTGTGTGAGATTATGAGAAAACATTAGCTCTAATAGCCTATCAGCGCTACGGGTTTCTACATGACCAGTTGAAAAGCTTTCCCAGTTAATATGCGGTAAGTTGAGGTCTCCAGCCATTATTAGTCTTGTGTTTCCATTTACATGATCACACAAAAACATATTTAAGTCCTCCAGAAACTCGGGCGGAGTGCTTGGCGGTCTGTAGACGGCCCCAATAAGATACGTGATGTTGGCGTAATTCACCTTGCACCACACTGTTTCTCGTAAATGGCAATCCACTTTTATTGCCACCATTGTGCTTTTAGTTATCACCGCTACGCCACCACCTCGAGTGTCCCTATCCCATCGAAAAATGTTGTAGCCCGGCGGTACAATGGAGTTATCTGTTATGACACTATTCAGCCATGTCTCTGTTATGACCATAATATGGGGACTGTATGTAATAAGTAAGTATTCTAAATCTGTTACTTTGTTTACAATGCTTCGCGAATTTATTGAAAGAATTTTGAGCTATGATCGCGCCCGCTGAGGTGGGATCCCGCCCCCGCTATCCACGGCTCCAGACATACGCGATCCGCGATGAGCGGAAGCTTCAGAGCCGTCGTGACGTTTTGGTTTATCTTGTCTATGCTTGCACTGACAACGAATGTTGTGTTTTCGATCCCATTCGTAGAGCTCACCGTTTACTTTAAGCTTGTCATGAATCAGCTTCACTTTTGCGCCATTTGCTCTTTCTGCTTCGCCGCTTCGCCACAACTTCTTCCTGACATCGACGGTTTCCTTCGCGTAATCATTGCTGATGCTAATGGTAGACCCCTTCAGCTTTCCACAGTTTTTAAGAACGTTTTCCTTTTCCGAGTGATTATAAAAATTCATAATGACTGGTCTTGAACTATTTGGTTTTTCCTTACCCAGCCGGTGAATTCGGTCTACTGATTTCACTGTAACGCCCAATTTTACTTCGAACAGATTACTAACAACGGCTCCTCTCAAGTCTGATTCGGTTTCACCAGAAATTTCAGGTAGGCCGAAAACGATAAGGTTATTACGTCTGCTCCTGTTTTCATAGTCAATTAATTTCTGTTCCTGTTGCCGAACAATAGTTTCCAGGCTAGTAATACGCTCACCCATTTCCTCAATAACTTTAAGATAGCCGGTCAACTTGTCAGTTTTAGTATTTAACCCGGATACCTCCTCCTTTATAGCATCTATCTTAGATTCAAATGTAGCCTGATTTTGCAAGATTTGCTCCAACATCTCAGCTGTCTTTGGCCCGGGGTTTTCCTCAACGTCACCTGACATCAAAAGCATCAGCACTGCAGACCAGCAATCAATGACACTAGTAATACAGTTGTGAGGGCACGGCAATACCAACAAAAATCGATTGTCACTTCGGTAACATGCAGCATTGGAGTGGTAACGAACCTGCATAGACAGTAATGCCAGCTTAGGCATGTTTTCTGCAGGCCATGTGCCGTGCCCTCTGAAGGCTTCCTGGATGTGCTGCTCCTTTTGTAGTCGAGCCAGAGGTGACGTCACCGCTGATGACAGCCGATCCTCCCACACATTGCTTGCAGTATCCAGATAGCAACCATCGATTTGCAGATGACATTGTCCTGTTCAGCAACACTGGGGACGAGTTACAACAAGTGATTGAGGACCTTAACAGAGAGAGCATAAGAGTAGGGTTGAAGATTATTATGCGGACGACAAAGATAATGATCAATAGCCGGGCGAGGGAACAAGAGTTCGGGATCGCCATTCACCTTCTAGAGTCTGTCAAGAGTACGTTTACCTAGGTCAATTACTCACAGGGGACCCTGATCGGGAGAAGAAAACTTACAAGAGAATAGAAATGGATTAGAGCGCATTCGGAATACATTGTCAGATCCTGACTGGAAGCTTACCATTATCATTAAAAGGAAAGGTGTACAATCAATACATTCTACTGGTGCTGACATACGGGGCAGCAAATTGGTGACTGACAAAGAAGTTTGGGACAAAGCTTGGGAGTGTAAATCGTGATGGTAAACCCCACGTCATGGGCTCAACCTCAAATTAATCTGCAGCCTTCCTGCTTCCTCTTCATCGTGAATGAGGCCGCCATTTGTGGCCATGCAGGTCAAGTTGCTACATACTTCTTCACCTTGATCTTCATCTGCTTTGTTTGTTTTTCTCGGCATTGTACTAGATTCCGTGAAACTGTAGGCAAAGAATGCAGCAGTAGCAGCCTCCTTAGCTCAATAGAACCAGCGGAATTTGTCAGAATATTTTAACTTGAGGTCCTTCGGCTGTACCTTTAGCCTAAGAACAAATATGGTCTAGTGCAAACATTTTCGAAACTTTAGGCCTTTCTGGCAGCTGATGCAGCTGACGTATTACATGCCCTTGCCCATCAGTAGGAGGTTCAGAGGCATGCACAAGAACTTGTGCTAACAAGGCGTAAATAACACGAGCCTTGATGAAGCATCCGCGTTCTACGTTAAGTAGAATAACAGGGCAGAGGACAGGACGATAAAGAATAAATACGCATGAAGTGCTCATTTTTATTTCTCCTCCTGTGCTATGCTCCTCCTATGCATGTTGATTCTAAATAGCGCTGATGCGCTGTTTACAATCAACATGTACCAGCGGGCGTAGGTCAGCACTACTTTGTGCTTCCCGTGTTCCGATACTGTCACCTTAAGTGCTATGCCTTTCTCGAAATACCGCTTCTACCTAAGAAATTTTAGTGTCCGCTTGTGGACATTTTTTCGACTTTTGTGTTGTTTGCATTTCTTGAGTGATTATTAATATGACATGCAAGAGGCTTCAGACAACTAGCTACGTAGTAGGGCACACGACTTATAACACCTTATTGAAGAGTTAAATGTTTCGAGTGAAAAGGTTACACGGAGGAAGAAATGAAACACAACGCACTGCAGACAGGATGTTTCACGCATCAGCAGAAACACTAAGTATAACTCTTTTTTTTAAAGTAGCGGCGAGTGCCCTAAAACAGTCGTCTGTAGCTAAAAAATCGTCGCAAGCCGTATAACCGAACGAGGGCTATAGTAAAAACCGGACGGACCATGGGACGCGCATTCGACACAGCTTCTCAGAAATACGGGATCCAGTTTCATGAAACCGATGTGAAGGAGTGCTTGGCGAAGGGTATCAAATGTACGAAGAAACAAATTCAACGTCGCACAGCTATCATTGAATCAATCATCGTCATCTAAAGGAAATGCCTTTGCGAGAAAAGGCTTATGACTATAACGGCTTGTAAAGTACGCCCATGCGTATTTGATCATGCAGTAAAATATGTATAGCAGAGAGCTTGTGTGTAATGAACCGTATTCTCAGCGGCTTGGCTTTCTTGCTCAGTATGTGACAGATGTTTACCACGCCGTACATCGTACAGCATTAAGAACCACAGTTAAGTGGTATGCTCTGTAATAATATTTTGACAAGGTATCATCCCCTATGACATGTATTTGTTCTAGGATACCGGGGCATGTAATGAGTTCACGCCTTTACCCTCACCAAATGGTGTCCTCTTGCATGATAATCACGAACTCAGGGATGATTTTTTGTAGGGCAGAGCACTCTGTACATCAACTGATCTGCATTTGTTATGAATGCTAGCAAACCCAGTGCCCCTTCTTCGATATTGTGAGCTCGCGGGATAGTGTTGCTATCAGCTTGAGTTTGAAACTATGTACGGCAGGATTGGAATCTGTACCAGTTTCATGACTCCCTAATTTCCCGAAAAAACGGCAGCCGTCCAGAGTTATAAAAAAATCGGTCTTCCGTTTGTTCCATCTCCTTTTGTTATGTAATGGTTGTCATTAGTGAATGCTGCAAAACATAATCACCGACTTCGAGCGTTTCTAGAGTCGCGTCTGGTCTGGCCATAAAAAATGATAACTCTAAATTTTTCTGGCACATGTTTCTACAACTCGCGCTTTCCTATTTGGAATGTTGCAGATCGAACTGGTCCAGTCTATGACGTTGGCACCACCATATCCTCAAGGACTGCACCATCACCAATGTAAGCTTTAGTGCCCTTGAAGTGGGCAGTTTAGCTTTAGTTCGTCTTACAATTGAAGTAGCCTCTTCAATCTGGTGCCCACGTCTTCAATATGCATTTTTCGCAAGGGCATGTTACAAGACTTTGCCCAATTCCATGTCCCGAAGAAAGGCAAGCAACAATCGTAGCACTCTCTTTCTGATTACTGTGGCTCCATCGGGGAATGCTAAATGCTCAGCCGGAACAGTTGCCGGCTACAAATTTCAGGCTAAACTCGTCTGCTGCAGCTAGACGGCCTCCGCTACCGCCACCAGAACCACTACCAGGTATTCCATATTTAATAAATCCGACAGAAGCAATAGGTCTGAGAGACTCAACGCATTTACCAAAATGCATGCTGTAAATATTTTAGCAAACATTTACCCTGATATAGGGGAGCATTACTTTACAAACTTCCCTTGCTCATTTTCCATACCATCATTCTTCAATTACCTGTACAGTGCCGTCAGTTCTTTTATGTTTTGCCGCCTAATTATTTAAGATATTTCTTCTGTGCTCTGACATGCGATGTACTTTGTGTTTACTGCCAATGCCGGGAATGCCCCTTTTTCATGAAAGCTTGTGCATTAAAATGGTGAACTCGGCTCCAATAGTGATGCTGTGTTATATAGATTATAATTTTTGAGTATTATTTAGGTATATTATTGAATAACAATACTGTGGAAGTTGATATATTTATAGAACTGTCGATATTGAAATTATCATTATTATTTTTTGTTTACTGGCCTTCTTTATCAATGCGCCAAGCAGGGCCTTTGTAAGATTTTGTTAAGTAAGCAATGAACAGGAAAATGCCACATCGTCATAATTAAGTGCTTGTATTGTGTCATATCTTACCGCGGTGCACAAATAGAGCCAAAGGCCGGTACTTCACCGATGTGCAAAATCGTGCGGCGGTGGCCTAATTAGTCACATCTTAGCTTTGAACGCCGCCAGAAACGAGGACTGTGAAAGAGCTCCTCGTGTGGTGTCTGTCTGAGGCCGCCATTTATTGTGCCCCTGCGCGCTTATGAAATGTTCTAAGCTGGGCTAGTTGGTCTACGTACAGCATGATGCATAGGAAATGCGATGGGATAATTAATCATCCTGTTAACTCGCTTGTCTCATCGGCATGCTCTGCTCGTCGTGCTTAACGTACGACGAGCACCATTTCTGAGCGCGCCGACACCTTTTGGGAGTGCTCAGAAATGGTGTTCTATGAGCAAGTGGTGCGCTGGCTGAGGTCTGATACGCAGCTTTCTTTTTTTTTTATTGCGTCAAAGCGCTGCGAGATCAACTTTCAGAGCTCTTTTTTTATTCGCCGTCGGCGCTGTGAGAATCGCTTGCGCGCTACAACTCATCGGTGCTAGCAAACAAATTACACCTTCTGTGCAACATTCCTCACCAGTTTACAGCATCTGCAGCGTACATGTGCGTAAGCTGTAAGATGTTGTTGCCCCTGTTACGTTACGTAATCAATTATGTTTTCCCGCGATATTACGCGGAATGTAACACTCGACGAAGGAGAAGAACATAAATAGGCGAATTCAATGAAAATGACGTGGTATGGCTGAGATATAGCATGCTAGGCTACATTACTTAATATCAGTGTGAGCACTTTAATGTACTTTGTGTCATGACAATGCAGTCATCTAATACCTCCGAAAAAAGTCAGTCGCAATCACGCAGAAAAAGAGTATTTACCGATCTTCGATACCCTCCAGGTAATCCCGCTGGATCTAATTGAACAGAGCAAAATGTACTTGTACATGCATTCATGCATTTAATTGGTCGGCGCTTTCTCGTGCCATTCGATTGTGGAACGCTCTTCTGATTTCGTCGTCTCCGAATCTAATCCCGATAAATTCCGCCAGCTCATCAGTTCCTATTCCCCCGCCTAAGTACAATAAAGTGCATGATGCTTTTTCTTATTTTTCCAGTTATGTGCTCTCTTGTTCATGAGCTCATCACTTCGCTTATTATTCTTGTATTTTTTTAGTATTGTTTAGTATTTGTACTGGAGTGGCTACATTCTTTTTCATTGTTTATTGAAGGAACTGTGTCGTTTGTCTTTTTCTAATATGTACATTACGAACCCTGTTATTTTTGTACAATGATTTAATGTTGGATAAGATGTGCATTCATTTTTCCACTGTCTATTAATAATGTATATCTATTATGTTTTGTTATAGTGCCTACATACTCTTTTAATCCTACTGTAACGCCCCCCTTAACCGATGCCTCATAGGAGGCCTGTAAGGACATTTTTTAATAAAAAAGCATAACTTAGTTGACTATTCTTATACCACTGGGCAATCATTTGAAAAAAAAATACATTTCCCTTTTACAGGGCACCCCGTTAATCGCAACGCAATCGTGCTTAATACCTAACGCGCGACTGACCACGCTCCTTATTTCAATGTTTACGGCTTTGGGAAGCAGTTGTTCTTTCCTCTCCGTAGGCGCACGCAGAATCTAGGACAGCGTCCTTGCGAAGTTTCCTTTCGACTCCGCGCCCCAACCAGATAGTCCTGAAACGACGGGGCGCCCCAATTTATTCCTGCGTCTCAGGCGATCTCCTTGTGAAAACGGCGAGCGCTTTCAAGTTCTCCCTCCACCTCACGTGCGTCTGCGCGCTGTTGCCATCCAGTAGACCGAGGCGGGTTGCGTGCCGACACCGTGCTGTGACAATCCGAGAAATTATCGGTGCTGCGCCGTTAAACGAAGACAGTCCAGTGAGCAGACAGCGACGAGCGCGGATATATTGCGACGCCCAGAGTGAGTGAGTTTGCATATGCTGATAGCCAGCTAAGGCACCGACGTAAGGCTTTTTCAGCACTGCGTAGAATAGGAGAACCTAAAATGACGCCTCATAATCACTGTAGAATAAATAAGGTAACGGTGTTGACATTTCTTTCTTTTAGCGTTTTGCAAGTGCGTCATTCGAATAATGCTGGCCGAGAAGTCTTACTTGACAATTTAATCCAGTTGTAAACCAATTCACTGTTATTTAAATGGTGCGGAAAGTCGTTCACTAAATTCCTGGCTAAGTTCGGCACCCGATCTCGGGAAGGGGATATTTTAGGGTGACAAACGCGAACGGTGGGAATGTAAAAAAAGGCGTAAAAGTTAACGGCAAGGACGCTCACCCAGTAGCAACACCAAACTGTGCGAACACCACGTCGTTTCTTTTGCGCTTTGTTTTTTGTAGATGCAAAAACCCCGCACATTGTCCTATTACAAACACAGCCAGTCTGAGTATCTGCAACGATGGCCACATGGGAGTTGGTACTCACCGCCTCGGCCGCGCTGGTGGTGATGGTCGCCATTTCGTGGGCCATATCGCGCCGTCGGCAGCACAGCCTCTTCTCTGGGCTCGGATACCCGGGACCTCCGCCGGATCTCGTCTGGGGCAGCTGGAAGCAACTGCAGAAGGACAGGATATCGGTGCGTACACTCGTTCAAACATTATTCCCGTCCACCTTTGGATACAGTACTGTATTGCGAAGTACCTGATCTCACTGTGGCTTCTTCACGTTAGCCCTAGCGTAATGCAATGAATGCTCTAGCTTATGCTTGACGCATGACATTGTTCGAACAAAAACACCCAGATGACTTGTGGATGGCCGCTAGGGGCATGGAAGTTGTGCTGCTTGGAAGCTATGTCAGAGAGGCTGAAATAATCTCATGGGTGGCAGCAATAGAAAAGAAATATGCCATGAGTAACTACTTAAGAGGAAAAAACGAACTGAGGTAAGGAACAATTTGTGGTAACTCAAAGGGAAGCTCATTTCTTTTTGAAACGAGATGAGGATGCCTTAGGTCGCACACCTATAAAGCGAGATATAAGAAGACAGAAGAAGCAGGTGCTTGTTGCGGTAAAGCTAGTGAAACGAAGGAGCATGTCTTATTGGAATGTGAAGACAATCTGCCCAGTGGTCGATTTAGGCACCATTGGCCTCGTTGAAGGCCTTGGGTTCAATGAGAGCAGGGGAAGGGTAAATGTGTCCGCAGTAGAGATTTGTAATAGGCGATTGCAAGATTCCTGGTAGAAAAGTAGCGAAACGTCAAAAAAACGGATAAGTACAAAAGCAAGGTTCACAAAAGGGGGTAAGAAAATTTGGTTGTGAGAGTTCATCGTGTTCTTTTTCTCTTGTTTAACCTAGGTAGGACATTGGACAGTATAATAGCAAGAGTTTGTTCGCGCAACGTACCGCCCCGCTTCAAAGGGGCGCTCATAACATACATACATACATACATACATACATACATACATACATACATACATACATACATACATACATACATACATACATACATACATACATACATACATACATACATACATACATACATACATACATACATACATACATACATACATACATACATACATACATACATACATACATACATACATACATACATCCGTCCGTCCGTCCGTCCATCCATCCATCCATCCATCAATCCATCCATCCATCCATCCATCCATCCATCCAACCATCCAATGGCACTTCAATTTTAGAGGGTACAATTGACCGTAATGCATTGCTCCTAGGAAATGAAAAACGTAAGCTTTCTAGGCTCTGTAGAAGTGGTTGTAAACTCTTCCGCCTACGGGCTTAAACATTCGTATAAGGGCCAGTTGCATCTGTGTATAAAAACCTAGTTTGTCTTAGTTATATAACTATAAAGTTAATATCTAGGGCCTATTGGTAAATATATGCCGTTGCTTAAAATAAATTCACATGAGATTGTTTATTTTTCTTACTTCTGGACATCCAAGAAACTTTGAGCGCACTTTGTGAAATGCGCAATATAAATGAAAGCTCAAATGGCGTCAGTAACATATTGAGACAGTATCCTCAACCAAAATGTGCATAACTCGATATGCTATTAGCGGTTATGTTGTATTTATGCGAGGAAGTATACGTCTTCGTAGTGAAAGAATGAGTACGAAGGAATTCTTTATTGTTTCTTCTCAGTTATTGAAGTCGTGTAAAGAACTGCAAACAGATTTTAGTTTATAACTTGCGAATCATCAGCCAGAATGTTGCTCCAGCAATCTTCGTCATCATTTTATTCCGGCGCGCATTTCAGCTAGTACACCTTTGAACAGTATGAAATATTACGAACAAATTTATTTCAAGATATCGTATGTAATGGCTAAACGAAAATGCTTCGCATAAAAATGCTTAATGAAATTAAATCGTTGAATCGAAGATTCACTTGCTGCGCAGTGAGGTGTCGAATTCCGCTTCGGGCATCACGATCCATCACTGCCTCAAAACAAATTCAGCATTCCTTCTCACATTACTGAATGCTTTTAGGTGCAGACACGCTTATCTCTCTTTTTATCATATTGGCAATGGTGATCGCACTCTGGAAACGAGCAGACACAGAGCGTTATTTAGGATAGCGTCACTTCTTAGCTCGTCTAGCATTAGAACACATCGTAATCATTTGCAGGCTCCACAGAGCTTTGTACATCGCAAAAATGATGTACAATATTTATAGTGTAGTGGTGCTGTCTCTGCGTCATTATCGCTTGTAGCAGGAATTCCGGCATGACGCCGGTTAAGTGCTTTTGCTTCCGTGAAGAAGTATTTCTATATTTGCACCAAATATATGCCTACTGTATTCAGTAATGGGCAGTGCACGAATAATTAAATGTGTCACTACCACGCAGACGGGCAATGCAAATTAAGTTTCCTACAGCACAGATCATTCTATGTGTATGAACCTGTTGGCTACGTGCACTCTGTACCATGGCTCTCTACTGCGCGTGTACATTGAAAGGGACTGACAACCAATTTTCACGGTACCCATTTCTTAGTGCAATGAAAAATTTGCCGGTCAGAGTGTCTAATCATGGCATGCTAACGCGGAAAACGCCATAGAACAATTTTTATCAGATATTTTCGAACTGCAGTAAGGATGTAGTCGTTCACTGAAAACGGTTGTAGCGGAGCGCAATAGCAATAATAGGCCGGCATTAGTGGGAGACAGACGACAAGTGTGGTCAGGCCGTAAAAGTATGATTTTGTTTATCAACTCGATGTTTCTGTGATTCATGTTTTCCGAATTGTTAAATGATTTCTGCGATAACAGCTGCGTGTTTTCGCGGTTTCCTGTCCAACTGCTTTGGTATTTAACCAGCAAAAATCAAACCAATCGTGTCGCATACGAAACGACGCCTTTTACACGTGACACGGAGTTCAGCGTGTTGCCGTAGTCACGCATGCGTTTTTGATTTCCGAAACATAGAATGATGTGCCAGTCTGTAATAATATACCAACTGCAATAATAAGCAATAAGTATGATCTACTTAATAACAGTCGACTTAGGTACAGTAATCTCATAGAATGCATCCTAAGTATCAAGATTTCACCGCCACGTGTCACCACTTACTGGTTTCTGAGACTTTCCTTGCCAATTTAAAAATATAATTCCCACTTAAATCGCGAACAGCGTGCTGGATTCTATAACTATAAATCACGGTCATTTTATTTCCATCAACATCTCAAAACACATACTGGCCAGTTGTTAGTCCCTTGAAGATTTCTTTTTTATTCGTCGGATTGTTTTTCATGTTTCGTACGAACAACTGCACACGCATATGTCCGCAGCAATACATTGTGGGAAATGGCTGTCCAATGACGCGACGACAAAACATGGGTGAGCAAAATGGTGTAGGTACTCTTCGCCCTTCGCATAGTCACGGGATGACTTCACTCTTATAATGAGCATCTTTCTTTGAGAAAAGAAAGATGAAAACAGTGAGACAGAAATTTAAGGCACGAAATACGCCTTGACCTGGCATTCACCGAGCTCTCTGTGAACCCTAAGAGGAGCATGCAGTGTAACCGCTCTTACATCCCACAGCCTCTAGCGCAACATATTTCCCTTCGGTCCAGTGGTTAGAAGCAGTGCATACCGCCCATTTCTCTGGCAAGCATTAGCACTAGATGATTATCGTAGAACTTTATAGTAGATGTTTGGTCTCACCTAAGGCAGTGGGGGTCAAGATTATGTCGAAATTTTTTGCCCCTCACCGAGCTGGACACTGTCCATTACTTTAACATACTGACCATTCTCAGGTGGATTATTCGAATGACAGTCGCATTAGCTGCAATACCATCACTGTTGTCTGTCACCATCGTACATCCTTCAAGAAGGACTGAAATAGAGCTAGTTATTATAGATTCGTCATATTGTCTTATCAAATAACAAACTGAAAGACAATGTCGCATTTGTCCTCTTCTTAGGATGTGGTGTTTGGTGCATAAGACGACAGAATGCATACATCCCTCTATAGTCTCTCTTGGTCCTTACCAGTGCATAGCCGCGGGATCTACAGCACAGGAGCTCTGGCTTATCTATTTTCCTTAATGTGAACGCATTTTCTCGGCCTAACTCTTCCTGCTCCATTTTTATGAAGTGTTCACTAATTGTTCACGAAGTTTTACTTATCTATGCAATATGTCCTCTTCTTGCGCATGATTTACGGCTGTTCTTTCTATTGCTTTTCGCGTTAGACAGTTACGTCACTGAAGCTATTACCCCTTATTTGCCCAGTTTGCAACTTGTCGTGGCTGCGGAGAACAGAACATCTGGTATAATGGACAGAACTCTAGTCTAAGGGTGCCATCAGCACCATTAGTGATGTACCGTGTGGTGTTGCTGTGATCAAAGAAAACGGAAAATCATATATATTTCTGGCACGTATATATATATATATATATATATATATATATATATATATATATATATATATATATATATATATATATATATATATATATATATATATATATATATATATATATATTCATTTATTTATTTAATAAAGAATACCCTACCGGCCTCAAAGTGAGGCATTGAGTAAGGGTACCGTACGTAGAAAATACACAGAATACGAGACATCTATAAACCGTATGTGTTTACAAACTACAACAGCACGTGCAACCGAGATGAAAAAAGAATTATTTAGTTCACGATTCACTAGGAAAAAGCGTACCTGAATCCTGGAAGAACGCCAACATAATCCTAATCCATAAGAAAGGGGACGCCAAAGACTTGAAAAATTATAGACCGATCAGCTTACTGTCCGTTGCCTACAAAGTATTTACTAAGGTAATCGCAAATAGAATCCGGAACACCTTAGACTTCTGTCAACCGTAGGACCAGGGAGGATTCCGTAAAGGCTGCTCAAAAATAGACCATATTCACACTATGAATCAGGTGATATAGAAATGTGGAGAATATAATCAACCCTTATATATACCTTTCATTCATTACGGGAAAGCGTTTGATTCAGTCGAAACATCTGCAATCATGCAGGCATTACGGATCAGGGTGTAGGCGAGCCATATGTAAAATACTTAAAGATATCTATAGCGGCTTCACAGCCACCGTAGTCCTAGCTACACAATCCCAAAAAAAGCAACACAATCCCAATAAAGAAAGGCGTCAGGCAGGGAGATACGATCTCTCCAATGCTATTCACAGCGTGTTCACAGGAGGTATTTAGAGACCTGCACTGGGAAGAAGTGGGGATAAGAATTAAGAGGAAGCTTTAGCTCGGGTGCCCCTACCTAAATACAGGTAAAAGGATAATTCGTTTTTATCGGCAACCACTGCACCAAATTTGACGAAGTTTGTTGCATTTAAAAGAAAAACTTAAAATCTAGTGACTGTTGGTTTCGAATTTTTTAGTTAGGTCTTCAATTTTTTATTAAAATTGGCAAAAATCAAAAATTTTCAGAAAACGAAACTATCAAGTTTACAACTCTGTAACTCAACAACGAAAAATGGTAATACAATTCTGTGAATTGCATCTAATAGTACATCTAAAGCGGACAAAATTGATATGTTACACACGAATATAAAGAATATTAGTAATAGAGAAATGCAACTTTTGCAAAACCCTTGTAACCAACGTAGAAAATTCACGTAAGATGTAAAATGACATATTGAATTTGTCCGCTTTGAAAGATCTAATGGATGCCGTTTACAGAACCGCGATATGAGTTTTTGGTGCAGAGCTATGAATTTGTAAACTTCGTGCTTCTATTTTTTTCAAACGGTCAAATATTTGAAAATCGTTTTAAGAAAATTCAAGCCCTAAATCGAAATTCGGCTTCCAACAGTCACTCGAATTTAACTTTCTCTTTCAAATGCAACAAACTTCATTAAAATCGGTCCAGGGGTTATCTCATAAAAACGTTTTTGCGTTTTACATGCATTTAAATAGGCCGCGTCGGAGTTTGGCCCAAGCTAAAGCTTCCTCTTAAGGGAGAATAGCTTAGTAACTCGCGATTGGCTGATGACATTGCCTTGCTTAGTAACTCAGGGGACCAATTGCAATTCATGCTCATTGACCTGGAGAGGCAAAGCAGAAGGTTGGGTCTAAAAATTAATCTGCAGAAAACTAAAGTAATGTTTAACAGTTTTGGAAGAGAACAGCAGTTTACGATAGGTAGTGAGGCACTGGAAGTGGTAAGAGAATATATCTACTTAGGACAGGTAGTGACCGCGGATCCGGTTCATAAGACTGAAATAACAGAAGAATAAGAATGGGCTGGGGTGCGTTTGGCAGGCATTCTCAGATGATGAACAGCAGGTTGCTATTATCCCTCAAGAGAAAAGTGTATAACAGCTGTGTCTTACCAGTAGTCACGTACGGCGCGGAAAGCTGGAGGCTTGCGAAAAGGGCTCTACTTAAATGAGGACGACGCAATGAGGTATGGAAAGAAGAATGATGGGTGTAACGTTAAGGGATAAGAAAAGAGCAGATTAAGTGAGGGAACAAACGCGTGTTAATGACATGTTAGTTGAAATCAAGAAAAAGAAATGGGGGGGCGGGCGGGCATGGGCAGCACATCTAATGAGGAGGGAAGATAACTGATGGTCATTAAGGGCTACCGAATGGATCCCAAGGTAAGGGAAGCGTAGCAGGTGGCGGCAGAAGTTAGGTGGGCGGATGAGATTAGGAAGTTTCCAGGGACAACGTGGCCACAATTAGTACATGAACGGAGTAGTTGAAGTATGGGAGAGGCCTTTGCCCTGCAGTGGGAATAACCAGGCTGACGATGATAATTATGATGATTATGATGATGATGATATCTATCAGGGGCGTAATCAAGGTGGACTTATGGGGCTGCAGCCCCTCCCGAAATTTTTTCTTGCTGTCATGCACCGCCGACCGAAACAACCCCCGGCGCCGAAAATCACTCTGCATTTTGTCTAGAATGTATTTTTCCCGCTCGAAAAGACATTTCGGCGCGAATATTGTGAACTAAGGTTGGATTTCGTGGCAACGTCCATGCACCTGAAGTCACATAAGGCAAGGAACGCCATTCGAGCACAAAGTTTCAAGGGCGTTTTGATGGCGAGCGGGCTCGTCGCGGCATCTCGTGGAGGCTGAGGAAACTACGGAGAGCATGGATTTGAATTCCGAAACTTCATGAGTATCAAGTTCACATAAACTTTCGATGCGAAAGGTGCATTGACATTTCCAAAGTCGTGCTTCAGATTCTCAACTCCAGATCTTTGTGGGTTTATTGTTCGCATAAACATTTGACTCCAAAGGTGCATTGACTTTTCTAGAGTCGTACATCGAACCATACAAGAAACAAGCGAAATCAACACACTATCAGACAAGTTGACAAAGTACGCAGCGTGGTGCGATGAGACGAAGCGTTGTAATGGTTCATTTGTTCCGTCATCCCACAGAAAAGATTATCAGCATTTTTTTCCACAGCACCGAAGCATCTATGTCGAGACACTGTATAAAGCCAGGAAAGGTAACTGCGTTCTTGTTTATTTTTATACTTTGACTTTTATTCGCGAGGACACATTGAGCCTCTTCAATTGTCTTGTTGTCACTAACCGGCGGATGCCACACCCAGCCAGAGGTGATGCGTTTTTTACATGTTGCCCTGACAACCGCGCGGCGCACTTCGGTGCGCGTTCGTTTTTCACTGGCCAAGTGGATTTTCGCCTAGCACAGTTTTGGATGCTTTCTGGCTAGCCGACGACAAAAAGAAGCAATGGTCGCTCACCGCCACCACTGCGGGGACTCGACTGATTGCAATGTATTCGCTTAAGGTCATCACCTTCATTTCGATGTTATCGCAACCTCTCCGGAAAGTCTTTTGTCTCGCCAGTGTAGGATAACGAGCAGCATGCATATTGTTCTCTGTGGACCAAGCGTCTCACGCTTTCTTCGATATTTCTTCGGCAGCCACATTAGGTGTCCAAAGCAAGGATTCGATAGTGGCCAACATGCTTTCCTTCGCGTTTTTTTTTTTTAATTTTCGCTGCCCCCACCCCACAAGAGAAAATAAAAAGACGTTGTTGTGGAGCAGCGAATCCTCGCATGGTGAAAGTTCGATTTTGTTACTTCTTCTTTTGCGGAAAGGAATAGGCCACGGCACTCTTCAGTTGCCGGGTACTCTTACTATATTATTGCCATAGCAATTATATGGACACTCAAGGCGCATTCCTGTCATCGCCGTTGCCGTCATGTTCCGTATAAAGTCCATGGGCGATAACACCGTCAGCGCGTGCCGCATGCCTTATGTGCGAGTGAAAGCGTAGGGGGGGGGGGGGTGATCGGGTAAGCCGACGATGGTGGGTCAGTGCGCAACGGAGAATAGCGTGAGGAAGCGCGCCGCCTTCCGTCATGCGCGATGTATCGGAGCGAATAGATGGATGCAGGGGGGGAGGCTCAGGATTCTGTGACCTGTGAATCTGTGATTGCGCAACATGTTTATTTGCCTTGTTTTGCACACTATACAGGGTGTTCCAGAGAACTTTAGCCAGTGTTCAAAAATGTGCCGATGCACTTTAAGACGGCGCGACCAAATGAATGCTGCTCCCATTTGTATGCAGTCTGTCACGCTATTTCTGTATTTTGTTTAATTAGATATTTAGTCAAGATTAATTAAGCAATTTCTGAAGCAACGAATCTAGGAAAAAATTCCACCTAGAAAGTTGCAGACGGTTTTCAAGACGTTCGAGTAAGCAGTTTCTGTCTTTATCTCTAAGGTATTAGTGTTTTTTACGCTTGCGGATGTCTGCGAAAAAGAAAAACACAACGTGACATGCCCGCTTGCGCGTCGTTATTGCACTGCTCCCAAGCGTTCTGCGCACAAACAGCCATAGATGCGCTGCCGCTTAAAAATCGACAGGGCAGCGACGCAAGCGTTGGCTATTAAGACTTATGCGAGCAAGCGTTATCATTTGCGCTGCGTAAAGCGACTGACAGACATGGTGGTGGTAGCTCCAGACAGCGATAAACAGACTATCTTGCATTGGCGCTGTTAGAGCGCGAGCAATTTCGTGATGCCTTTTTCCTACGAGGAAAAAGCAGACAGGATCCTTGACCTAGGAGCTGAAAGCGGACAGAGACGGCAGGGTGCAAGAATATTTCGAAGCTGGCATCCAGGTACGCGACCGAACCGGATGACAATATTCAACACCTATGATAGATAGATAGATAAACTTTATTAAAAGAATAATAAAAAACCGCTAACGATCGGGGCCCTTAGTCCAGGGCGGCGCTGGCTCTTGCCATCTTCTCAGCTCTCTTTATCAGCTTGAGCTGGTCGTCGAGGGCCGAGCTGGACAGCGGTGCCTCCCATTGCTCCCTCGTGGTGTTCGTGTCTGGGTGTTCTATGTTGTGTAGCGTGCACTTCCACGTAATGTGGTATAGGGTTGGTGTGATCCCACATCATGGGCATTCGTCCCTGTAGGCTGTGGGGTGTATCCGATGTAATACGTGTAGGTTCGTGTAAGTGCCTGTCTGGGGCCTACGCCAGGCAGCGGCATCTACTGTCGTTAGATCTCTATGGGGTGGTGGATATTGCAAGCGACGCCCTCTGTGGTAGTTCACGATGGCTGAATACTCGAGGTCGACAGTGTCCCGGTCTTCTGCAGCCGGCGTGATGAGTTCTCGGTTATGTACGAATCCTCGAGCTGATCTGTCGGCCTGCAGGTTGCCTCTGATGCTAGTGTGGCCCGGTATCCAGATGATGGTTTTGGTGGTGAAGTCTTCAGGGTCCTCCTTGAGTATTCCGGCTAGGACTTGTGTAGCAGGTCTTCCAATTCTTTCCTGTAGGGAGTTGTGGCAAGCCTACTGGGAATCCGTGAGGATCGTCAGTGGTTGGTTTGCGTGTAAGCCCTCGCGGATTGCTAACGCGATGGCCAGCTCTTCGGCTTCCGTAGTCGTGCAGGGGCGGGTCGATGCAGCGGAGGTAACGTGGCCTCGGTGGTCGCATGCCACGGCAACTGCGCCCTTGTTGTTCGTTCCATACATGACGGCATCCGTAAAACGGGCCGCGGCATTGAACCTGAACGTTTTCTCCATGTATTGGGTCCTTGCTCTCCTCCTGCCGGAGTGTAGGTTAGTGCCCATGTTGTGTCGTATCGGGACAACGTGAAACCTGTCCTGGACGTGACGAGGTATCAAGGTTCGTGTTGTTATTGCTGGGAACCCCAAGGTTTGTAGAACCTGCCGGCCCGTGCGAGTCCACGGAAGTCTCTGTTGTTGAGAGACGCAATGGGCTTCTGTCAGTTCGCTGAGGGCGTTGTGCAACGCTAGCGCCAATAATTTTTCAGTCGATGTACTCATCGGCAGGCGGAGAGCGGTCTTCAAAGCCATCCTCAAAAGTGTGTCGGCCTGCTTCGTCCCGGACTATGTGAGGTGGCAGTAAGGCAGGCTGTATGTGATTCTGCTCACCACCAGGCTACTGACCAGTCGGAGGGTGTCCCTTTCCTTCGTGCCTCTGTTCTTGGATGTTACGCGGGAGATCAGGGGTGATATCGCCTTGACACTGGTTTTGAGGAGTGTAAGCGTGTGTGTGGCCCGCTGGTTGGGCTGCAGCCACATGCCTAGCACCCTCAGCAATGGCTTCTCTGGTATGAGGCCCCCGTTGAGGCGTACGTCGAGTCTTCTTTTTGGGTCTATGGCGAGTGTGTGGTTACCCCAGCCTCGCCAGATTCGTAGGAGCTCAGATTTCTCGGGGGAGCATTGTAGCCCCCGTTGGCTGACGTATTCTTGGATGAGATTTACTGCACTTTGCAGCTGTTCTTTTTTTTCAACGAGGGACCCTGTTGTTGTCCAGAGTGTTATATCGTCTGCGTAGATTGCGTGCCGAAGACCTGCTACGTCCTGCAGTTTGCTTGCGAGACCGATCATGGTGACGTTGAACAGCGTGGGAGAGATGACACCTTGTGGTGTACCGTTGTTGGGAGGGTGGTACACTGGAGTCTGGATCTCTCGCATCTTCAGCTCTACCATGCGGTGGCTCAGGAAGCTCTGAACATACTTGTATGTTCGCTCGCCGCAGTTGTTCTTGGCTAGCCCTTCTAGGATTCCTTGGTGGCTGACGTTGTCGAAAGCCCCTTTGATGTCGATTGCTAGGAGGACGTGTTCGCCGCTACGGGAAACGTTACTGACGACTTCTTCCTTGATTTGGAGTAGCACATCTTGTGTGGACAGGCCTGAGCGGAAACCGAACATGGTGTCCGACAGGTGTTTGTTATCTTCCATGTGTCTCTGTAGTCTCGTGTTTATAATTTTTTCGTACACCTTGCCGAGGCAGGACAGGAGCGATATGGGTCTGAGGTTTTCAATTGCCAATTTCTTGCCCGGTTTGGGGATCATGATTATTCGTGCGTGTTTACACATAGCCGTAACCATGCC
This sequence comes from Dermacentor variabilis, assembly GCF_050947875.1. Taxonomy (NCBI): domain Eukaryota; kingdom Metazoa; phylum Arthropoda; class Arachnida; order Ixodida; family Ixodidae; genus Dermacentor; species Dermacentor variabilis. Next base: position 216,179,085 of record NC_134569.1, on the reverse strand, counting down.
TTGTTCCCAGTGTTGGTTGAGAAAGGCCGTGAGTGCGGAGACAGACTTGTTGCTCAGGTTTCTGATGATCGAATTCGTGATCTGGTCTGTGCCCGCCGCTGTGTTACGGGTGGTGGCTGCGATGACGGCTCTCATTTCGTTTTCGGTGATAGGTTCGTCCATTAGTGGGTTGGGTTGTCCTGTGTAGGGTGTTCTAGATGGTTGTGTGGGAATGGGATCTCCATAGCACTTGGTCTTGATGGCATCGATGAGGTCTTGTTGGCTGCCTGGGTAGGTGTGTAGTAACCGTTCCAGAGCCTTGTGTCCTTCTCCTTTGGTTTTGGTGGGGTCCAGGATGGCTTTGAGGATGTGCCACGTCTTGGCCGTGTCCATCGTGCCACCGAAGGAGTCACAGAGTCTATACCAGTTCGCGGGGGCGAGTTGCATGGCATATTCTTCTGCTTCTGCTGCTATTTGTGCTCTGGGCGTCTTCAGTTTCCTGTTATATTTGTGTTTTTTTCCAGCGGCGGGTAAGGCCCCGCTTGGCATCCCACAGGTGTAGTAAGTGGGGATCCACCTCTGGGGTCTCTTCCGTTCTGGCGATTTCCTTTGTGTGGCGTTGTTTATGTCGACAGAGGTTGTCGCACCAGTCTTCCAGGTTCGTGATTGTGTCGACGTCCTGTTCTTGGGCTTCCCTGATTTTTCGCCAGTCAGTGAGTTTAGCTGTGCCGATCTGCCTGCGTAAGCGTCCAGTCTGTAGTGTTGTGTTTAATATATAGTGATCGCTGCCTAGGTTTTCGAATGTGTTGAGCCATTTGGCTCGCGTGGTGTGAGTGATGAAGGCGAGCTCGGGAGTGGTGTCGCGTGTTACGCTGTTCCCTTCCCTCGTCAGTGTTTGGGTCTGTGATGAGTGTTAGGTAACACTGTTCAATTAGTGTTTGTAGCTGGAGACCCTTCCAATCCTGCCTCTGGTACCCCCACAACGTGTTCTGAGCGTTGAAGTCACCTATGATTACCAGGGGACTGTCTTTAGCGAGGCGGAGGGTGTCCCCAAAGAGTTTTCCTATGTTCGCCCGCCTTTGGCTGGGGGGCAGTAAGTGTTGAGGACGAAGGCGCTCTGTTTCTGGTTGCTTTTGTATATTATTTCAAGAAGTACATGTAGTATGTCCACGTCCTCTATGGGTTTGTGTTGTATGGTTGTGATGTTTCTGTCTACTAGTGTGGCTACCTTCCACTTGTAGTCTTGAGTTGTGTGGTATTCTTCCTAGCCATCTAGTGTTGGTCGGGTACCGGGCTCTTGCAGGGCTATGACCCCCGGTGGCTTTGAGGAATGAGCGATCAATCAAATTTCTAAGTTTTCTTTGACTTGCCTGTATGGTCTAGGCATTGTTGGACGTTTTCGTCGGTGATGTTACGATTTGGTTCGGGGCTGCTGCAGGTGTGGCATTGTAAAGGTTCTGTCGTAGCGTCTTTCGTAGTTTTATGGAGTGAAGCTGGGTCTTAAGCTTGCTGTCTACATTGGCTTCCATGTGTTTTATTGCTGCATCTGTGCCTTGTATTGCAGTCTGTGTTATTTGTTCCAACGGGGCGCGTGTAGCGTCCATGAAGGCTTGCATCTGGGTGCGGATGGCATCGACATGGGTTTGTAGGTCAATCATGTCCTTGTGTGGAGCCATCTCTTGCGGTATTTGTGTGAGCTCTATCACTTGTTGTTTGAGTTGTCTGTTTTCTTGTGTGAATGTTTGTATCTGTACGCGCATGGTCGCGAGTTCCTGTCCCGATTTCACAGATACTGGCGTCTGTGGTTTTTTATACGAGGGGCTACTGCTGCCCAGCTTACCTCGTGTTCTTTGGTTGTAGTCATCTTGAGTGAGGCGTCCTTCATCTTTCGGGGGCGCTGCTGGGGCCCATTGTCTTTCAGTGCTGCGGTGGCTGGTGCTGCCTCCTGTCCTTGCTTGAGCGTCGACCGATATCGCCGTCTGGGTGGGCGAAAGTGAGACCGGGGGCGAGAGCAGGAGCGGGACCTGGACCTCGGGTTGGAACCGGACCTGGATCTGTAGATGCTCGGAGACTCCGAGTAGCCGAAGTCGGAGTCTTCCCGCTCGGAGCTGAACCAGGTCCGCCGCCTTGGTCGACTGAGTGACCGGGTGGGGCTGTCGTTGGGTTTTGGGTGAAGTGGTGGAGGCAGGCTTCCATCTGGGTGGAATGCGCTTGAGCTTGTTATTATACTATGTTGCGGCCGTGAGATGGGCCACTCTGCAAAGGGCGAACTTTGGAACACAAGTGTGTCCGGCGTCTGGGTTAATGTGGTTGCAAACGTCGCACGCACGAACCGTCGGGTTGGGGCAGACGTCAAGTCGGTGTCCGGTGATTCTACAGATGGAGCAGAACTGCCTTGTCGGCTGGTAGTCTCGGCAAGGCATCTCCCCTCCGTAGTAGTACACAAATCTAGGCACCTGGGGCCCCTCGAAGTGGAATAGGGCTGTCTGGGATTGTCCGAGCATACGGGCCCACACGATGCGGACTCCATGTGTGCGGACCCGAACATTCGCCATAAGCTCTTCTTCGCCGGTGCCTGCGTCGATGCCGTGTACGACACCTTTAAGCAGGCCCTCGAGTGTTGATAGATACGCCTTCACAGGGTGTGATCGTCCGTGAAAGGTGAGGCTTATAATTTTCATGAGGGTAGCCGCCGTGACCTCGTGAGGGGTGCTCACGATGATGATGTTCGAACCGTGTCGCAGGCGGACGATGAAGTCATCCCCCTTGCAGGTCGGCGCACCTCCGGTGGCTTGGACGATCGCCTTGGCCACTTGGTGTGTCTGTAGTTTTCGAACGATGAGGCCCGGGGTCGGGCGGATAATGATTCTCATGTCAGTGCGTGGAAGTGGAGGCGCGCGACGGCGAGGCCTGCTCCTTGCGGCCGCGTCTTCAGAAATAGGTGTTCCGGCTCCGCGCTCTTCGCAGGTAGCTTTCGACGTGGCTTTCGCGGCGGCGGCTGGCTCCTGGGTTAGAGCTAGCCCTAAAGGTGTGGTTTTCGATGGCGGGGTTTGCCCGACTATGTCGTGCTCACCAGTGGATTGTTGTTTTTGAAGACGGCGTTTCCGATGAAGGGAAACGACCGTTTGCCACTGGGATTCTTCAATGTGGAGCTGCTCCGAGAGGACGGGAGACGGCCCGGGCAAATACTCGTCAGGCAGGGGTCTCGGGTGGCTCTCGGATATAACTTCTATAGTTTCGGTGTTGGGGGATTGGTGGGTAATGGTGCCTGGGTTTCCCGCGATCGTAGCGTTCCGGGCTGCGTCGCCCCCACAGCTCACCGTAGACACGGTGGCTGCTTGCGGGTCTCCGAGCTCCCGCGCGTCAGCGTTCGGCGTTAGGGCTAACCCTACCGTCGGCGTGGCCGAACGAATAGGGGCTCTCGTTGGTCCTAAAACTGCGGCTCACCGAAGTTCGGTTCCGTTGAATCCCTTTGATGTTTGCAAATATATTCCATTGTTCCCAGTGGTACCAGGGGGTTTTGGGCGCTTGAAAAATTTGAAAACACGGAGCCGATGCAAAGCACGTCTGCACGCCTCGAGTTTCTTCTTCTTCCTGCTCAACACCTACGAGTAGCTGAAGCAAACTAGAAGCTTCACAAGAAAGAGGCAGAGAGCGTCAGTCATAAATAATGAGGTTCGGTCCAACGTTTTGTCTTTCATGGCGGCTAATCCACACGCTAGTACGCGCAGCGTGGCGCACAGCTAGGTGTGTCCAACTCAACTACCTGGAGGATTTTGAAAACAGCTGGACTGCACCCCTATTATCTGCAGTTGCATCAATGCCTGGAGTCAAGGGATCTCCGAAAGGGACTCGACCTTGCGAATTAGATTTTGATTCAGGAGGAGCAGGATTCTAACTTTCTCACCCAGGTACTCTGGACTGACGAGGCGAAATTGTCCCGAAATTTCAAAGTAAATATCCACAACGCACACTTTGGAGTAAGCGAAATCCCCACTGGCTAGGAAGATCCCGCCACCAATATCAGTGGTGTTTTAGCGTTTGATGCGGAATATGTGACAGCACAGTAATCTTTAGTGTTTTTTAACAACACTCTCAGCGACAATAGGTATGTGAGTTCTTCAAAGGGCCGGTTGAAGACTTCTGCTGCAACATGCCACTAGCCAGGCTTGACGCAATGTGGTATCAGCGCGACGGGGCCCCAGCTCCCACCTACAGTAAAGCACAAGCATGGCTTCGTGTTACCTTCAAAGGGCAATGGATAGGGAGAAACGGGCCTGTTCTGTGGCCGGCAAGGTCACCCGACATCAACCCTTTTCACTTTTTCTTGTGGGGCTATATTAAGGATCACGTATACACGACGACAACGACGACTCCAGAAGCCTTCCAAGAGAAGATAATTGAAGTCTGCCACAGCATTTCACCGACGGTGCTCAAGGCAGCGACAACAAGCCTTCTCAGAAGATCCACGGTGTTCTATCGCTGCAGGAGGTGGCCTCTTCGAGCACTTGCGGGAAAAGATGAAAAATAAACGTAAATAACTAATAAACCTAAACAAATAGCCCGCACGACAAAACTAAAGTATCTTGGTGTCACCATCTCACATAACGTCAATTGGAAGGATCTTGTAAATAACATATGTGGATCTGCCCAGCGAAAACTTGGATTTCTGAAAAGAAAATTGGCGCATGCAACGCCTGCAGTTAAACTTAAGGCGTATACAGCTGTTGTACGCCCTTCTTTGGAATATGCTAGTGTTATATGGGATCCTCACCAGCAATAGTAACCAACTTGAACGCATTCAGAGACTTGCAGCACGGTTTATATCTTCCGCGTATCGCGAAACACAGTCCGTAACCACTTTTCTCGCTAGGGCAAATTTATCGACACTGTCAACACGCAAAAAAATCGCACGACTGAAGTTTTTGTTCCAGTTGTCTACTAATAACTTTAAGTTAGATCAGTGGCGCTATTTTTTACGTCCTGGGAGAGTCTCTCCCCGTGTGAATCACCCTTATGATTTTATGCCTTACAATGCCAGAATTGATGTTTTTAAATATTCTCCCCTTGTTAAGACAATTGAAGACTGGAATGCCCTTGATGTACAGATTTTTGATGACACAATGACTATACAATAATTTGAACGGAAGCTGGGAATGTACCTGTCGTGATGTATTTATTTTGTTTCATTGCTTGATGTGTTGACAAAATGTGTCAATCCTCCCACGCTGTACCAGCCCGAAAAGGCCTAACAGTATTCGAAATAAAAAAATGAATAAATAGATAAATTCAGTGAAAGACGGCGTCTGGCCATTTAACATACTATTATTCTACCACTTCTAGCCTTCTAAAAACTGAGGGTCATTTTTATTTAGGGATGTTCAGTTTCCTTACAGCCATCGCGAAATGACGGACTTCTTGATTCCGGAAGCACTAGCGATAACCGCTGCGTTTGCTTATCGCTACAACGAACTGTTGTGAGCGGAACACATTGCTGGCGTAAATGGCACGGCAAACGCCTACGTTGCTGCCCTGCCGCATATTAAGTGACAGCGCGCCTATTGCTGTTTGTGCGCGGAACGTTTGGGAGCAGTGAAATCACGATGTGCAAGTAGGCATGTCACGCGGTGTTTTGTATTTCGCAGGCATGATCAGTAAGCTGAAATACACTCATGTTTAATGGATAGAAAAACAGAAACTGTTTATTCGGACGTTTTGCAAACGGCTCTGCAACTTTCTAATTGGTATTTGTTTCCTAGCTTCGTTACTTCAGAAGTAGGTTAATTAATCATGACTAAAAATCTAATTAACCAAAAATACAAAAATGTAGCGTGACAAACTACATACAAATGCAAGTAACATGCATTTGGCCGCGTCGTCTTATAGTGCATTGGCATATTTTTAAACTCTGGCTAAAGTTAGCTGAGAAACCCTGTGTACAGTGGCTTGCGTAGATACGTAGATTTATTGGAGACTTATACGCATATTTAAATATCTTCTTGCGAGGTTCTGTGGATACATAGAGTAAACTTTGTTTTCGGTGACAACTTTTGTGCCCTTTATGAAGTTTTATCTTCGCATTTGTGTATTCCATTGTACCTTCGCATTTCTAATGTATATTTTTCAGAACTCTTGCTTCTTATATTTGATCTCTGCTGCAACTATAATTTCGGTGCAATTACAATACACGACTGGTGACAGCTGCTTCTCTGCAATATATTGAAGAGAGGGACAGCGTCATTGAGATTTTTCCCTGGCCGTTGCATATGTACAAAAATGTTAACAATGTCCTTGAATGACAAAGTTTCATTAAATTATTTGTCCTGAACTCGTTCATTTCACGGCCTTAACATTTATAATATCAGTGGCATGCGTTGCTTTGCTGATTTCGCACTGATATAGTTCTAAAGTTCGTGTGACCTTTTCTTTACGTATTAAATAAATAAAAAAACGTGGAAGCATTGATATCAGTTGTTGGCACAATTTTGGGACATACGAATGTATTCGTTAATGAAAAAAAATACAAATTGTACTTGGCTTGACAGTGCGTAGCGTCGAAGAATTCGTTTGCAGCACCTTCGGCAATCGCAGTGCAGTTATTATTCATGTATAGGCTCAGCATCACCTTAGTCGCTTTACCGCTATTAAACACAAATTAACTAACTCTCCATATATATATATATATATATATATATATATATATATATATATATATATATATATATATATATATATATTGTTGCCATGATTTTCTCGGTCGACTAGGTCACCTTGGCTTTTCTCGGTGGCGCGCCTACTGGTTTGTGCCATGCCATCGATCCTCTTTTCGAAAGGGGATCGTAATAAATGACCATGGTTTTATCTGCGGTGACAATCAACTTCAGCACTTCTCCCTTACTCCCACACAAGGCTCTAAAAACTTGAGAGAACAGGTCACAGGATGCTCCTTCTGCACAGAAAAAAAATTCGGGGCACCCATCTTGCACTGACCTTTGTCATGTGAAGCGTCTCATGAATTATGCGGAGCACGGTTGTTACAGTGAGTCACAACTGTGTCGCAATTTCTTTCAACTTGAGCTTCCTATAATTGAACACCTTCTCCTCAGAGAGAGACAATTCCTCCGGTGGTCACCTCTATATTACGACCACTGCGGGGCTCATCCTCAACCGTCTCTCCTCCCATGCGATACTGTTTTGCCCAGTCCTTCACGGTGGAATAAGAAGGGGAAGCTTCGGTGTGCAAACCGCCTAAACGTTGTTTGATAACACTTGTGAAACCTCTTCTGTTTTGAAGAGTTTAATCAAGTATCGATATTCGATTTTTAGCATTATCGCGACATAGCTTGCCTCGTGTTTGTGACGCGAGTGCGCGCTACTGATGAACACGCGTGCCGAGTTGAAACTCCTACGCTGGCCTGCTAAGAGATGGCACTCTGTGTCGGAAGTGGCTGTTTGGAACTCATTGTATGTATTAGATGTCAGGCCGGAATCTTATGGAATATATACATATATATTGTAAATATGTCTATGCTGTAAACTCTAGAAATAGAAGTACTAGTTTCTTCGCTGCTTCAATAGAGATGTAATTTATACTTTTAGGTTCTGTGACTGCGTAGAAAGGAGTAGAACGAACATAGTGTTCCCAAAACGCCATATAGGTGTATGTCTTTATTTGTATTATCCCAAAATGGGGGGGCCACATGCAGCAGTTCTAATGGTTCTTTGTGGATATTTTTGTCCGTTGCTTCGTTATAGTTTGCACTGAGCTACCCGATGAGGGCAATCAGTTACAACGAAATAATAAAGCGCTACTAACTTAGACAGTATTTACGACCATTGCATTTAAACCTATGTGTAGAGGAAATAGTTCCAATGTACGGTGCATCTATGCTATGCTTCCAATGTACGGTGCACCTATGAAAAATCGAAAGTATGAATGTTTCACAACTTTTACAATAGAAACTGAAGTAACTGTTAGCACTGGACACTTGCACTTCACAGACTGACTTAAAAATTATGCTCCCAGTTAGGAAACCGCTGCTTTAGTTCAGAAGCATGGCAACCTGCCATGCATTTGTACCTTGTTGAATGATTTCCGTTCGGTGAAGTTTCAAGGTATAACCTAATCAGTTGCATAAATTCTGGAAACAAAAATGCTAGAAATTATCAGCACGATCCGTGACATGCTTTTTGAAAGTTTTCCTTAAGCGTTCGTGCATACTTCGATCAATAGTTCGTGTAACATTTCTCAACCAAATGACCAGGCTTTTAAAATGTATTCTTTGGGAAAAATACGCTTATATTCGGCAAATTTTCTCAAATAGTGGCGCTAATTAGGATGAGCTACCTTAAAGCTTTGTAGGTGTTTTTGTTTGTCATGTACGTTTGAATCATTTTGCGGCTACTAGTGGCCCCTTTATACGATGCGCTCATGAGCTCCCGAACACGCACCGCACAGGCGTAAGCACATACTTATCATGTGTCAAGAAATTACAATCTTGGCGTCACGTGTGTAGGTTTTTCCTCGCCATTGCCATCACTGTGTACCCGTGTCTCCTCGCTAATATTTTTTTTCGGCTGTAAAGAAATGCAATCTTCTTGCAATTTTCCATTAAGTCACGCTGCCGCTTTTTGTAATTTATTCTCATCTGTTCGGCTCATTGCCTCCTCTGAAGGTGATGGGAGAATGGATACGCAAATATGGCAAGATCTTCGGGTTCTATCTGGCTGAGAAACCCTACATGGTTATCACAGACGTCGATGTGATCAAAGAAATATTCATCAAGGACAGCCGGATATTCCAAGACAGACCATTTTATGCCCTCGACGTGGAACCGATGACAAGCTCAATCTTTTTTGTCACAGGTAAGTCCATGGTCGAGCCCTGTGCGGTTAACGACCTAAAGAAGTCTTTCTTGTGTTCTGTAACGAACCGTATCACACGCGTTTGCAGTGCACTTGTGGTGCCGTGCCATCACGCACTACCTTTAAACAAATGAACCAAATTACACGTACAGATGATGTGATTGCATAGTCATGTAGGCTGCATTGTAATGGTTCATGCTAAAACTCAGTACCGTACATAAATTTACAGGCATAGCTGCCGTAGTTAGCTATTTTAGCACGTTCAAAGTACGTCCACTGTTAACCAAAGGCGTAATGATGATGGTATTTCTGAAGACGCCATATATTGAGACACAATGCTCCTTGGTATTGTGCTCCAGCTATTACTGGGACCCACGGTATTCTACGGTAGAATATAGGGGCGAAAGCCTTGAATATTGCGTTCTTATTGCAGCGTTTCTTTGTGTTGACGTCCATGCTTATCCATATCAAAAACTAATCCCGTTGGTCAGAGTAAAAGCTACAAGACAAATGAAAACAAAAACTGCTAACCGTCAAGGTTATGTGTAGACTCTCGTGATGAAGACTATGGATTTACGTTTTGACGATCATTAAACATTCCCACTTTGCGAAGAGCAATGAGTATCACGTGAAGTGAAACAAAGGCAGAAGGAACAAATCTCTTCCTTCTGAGGAAATGTTTCTAATTGACCGGAGTGTTTTTAGAAAAAGGTACAGCGTAGAAAATGTCTTGTTGATATGGGCCCTGATCCGTGATCGAAAATTAGTTTTAGGCAATCACATACACATCTGACAAACGAAAAGCTTGCTGCATTTCGCCTGTAGTCTGCAACAAAAAAGGCTTTTCTGCACTCTATTCTGTGTGTCCTAAACGCGGTGGTTCTGCTGAAACAAACGGCAAGGGTGCACAAAACGTAGTACCATGAAAGGAGTTGATTCAAATATAAAATAAAATAGCACTTTCATTCTCATAAAGAGAACGAGCAATTTATACTGGTGTCTTTCTTTGATCTCGAATTTAATATTGAGGAGCTTTACAGGTACAGTCTGACAACACATACCTTAGTATTTTGCTGACATGTATAGTGGACAAGGAAAGGTAATGTCGCTTGTGCACAGCCTGTGCTGGCTACCGACAATAATTATAATACAGTGAATACGGCAGTTATCAGAGGACAGTAACACATGTGTTGGAACAAGCACAAGCTGGCGTTGGCCGTGTGAGGAGCGTTAGTACTCAAATGTCAGTGCACCTAGTCCGCGCACTTCATGGTTGCCTTCACGTGCGAAAAGATATCAGATTGTATTACCATGGTTACTAAAAGTGATAAAATTTAAGCTCTTTATGTATACATAGAATCTCATGGCCCAATAAACTCAGTTGGCGCGTCTACGCCTGTGATTTGAATATTCTGTTTAGCATGCTTTCCTGCATGGTTGCTGTGTCCCGCTGAATACAAGGCGCACTCAGTGATCCTTCATACTTTTAGTAATGAGGTTAAATTCATCCTTAAGTAATGAGAACTAGGTCGAGTCTAAGAAAGCAATTTAACGTTCATGTGCTAGGCTGCTTTAGAAAATGCAGCATCTTTGACGTGCGATGCGTTCTGTATGCCATGTGCGTAACTATAAAAGAAATTTCGACTAAACGCCCTAAACATTTCTTTTACCCACGCTTGTGCACGTTACGGAAAAAAGGTCACGATTACAATTAAAACTACTTCATTAGAAAATATAATTGACTGCAGTTACGTATTGCTGCTCGAAGAAATCAATTGAACAATTAGTAAAAATTCCACGTCGGGCATTGAAGTTGGCAACCTGCGAACGGCTAATTGAAATAACGTTAAACAAACTCAAGCAGTGGGCATCTGAAAACGGTGTTCGCTTCTCAACTGAAAAAAATATTAGTGTTGTCTTTTCACTAAAAAGAGAACGTGATCCCATCGTTAAGCTACAGGCAGCCATACTACCGGTGAAACAAGGACACCAGTTTCAGGGTGTTCTGTTTGATAAAAAGTTGAACTTCCTCGCATACATAAATAGTCTTAGAATTAAAGTCAACAATGCACTTAAAATACTCATTGTCCTGTCCCGGAAGCGCTGGGGCTCTGACCGTAAATGCCTGCTACACACCTGCCGCACTTTAGTACGTAGCATAGTAGACTATGGCAGAATCATATATGGTTCAGCCAGAGTCCTACATCCGGTGACTTGGTCCATTTCATAACCTCGGACTACGACTGGTAAGCGGTGCTTACAGAACATCACCTGTCCCGGCCTTACACGTTGAATGCAATGAACCTCCTTTAAAGCAGCGCCAGAATGCTTTTAACTTCTTCCTACATACTCAGAATACAGTCCTCACCACAACACATATGCTACAGCATCGTCATCCAGTGCAACTCACGCTTACACTATAAAAATAAACCGAACATGATCAAGCCACTTTTCCTGCGATATGAGGAATATTGCCAGGGTTATGACATTCCTCTCGAAGTCCTCGAGATTGTCAGAAAGCCACAGCGTTTGGCCCCATGGCACGATTTCGCAGCGTTATGTGGCTGGACAATGACACATTTGAAGAAGAAAGGCACACCACATGAACACATTATACAAGAATTCCGAGCTCTTAAGGACAAATATCAAAATTACATAAAATTTTACACTGATGGCTCCAAAAGAGAAGACCACTTTGGTGTAGAGGCCCTAACAGAAAATACGAAAGCAAGCATTCGATTACCGCAGCATGCCTCTGTCTATACAACCGAAGTCTACGCAATATGGACTGTAGTTAAAAAGGTCATCGCTGAGAAATACGAAAACAAAGTAATATACAATGATTCGTTAAGAACACTGAACGTTCTACACATGAAATTCGAATGAAAACCCCTGTTAGGGGATATTTGAAACATGGTGACTACAAAAAAATACGGCAGATCAATTAGCTTTTGCTGGTCACCAAGCCATGTTGGTATACCGGATAATGAAGCAGCGGATAGATGCGCATCGTTGGCAGCGTGCAAAGACATAACAAACACGTCACTTACATATAAAGATAGCATCAATGCGATTCAGAAGGCCTTGAGGTGAAAATGGCAACATGAATGGGACCATTGCATAAGCAACAAGCAACATCCCTCTAAACACTCAATTCGCCAGTGCAACTCCTGCACTGACGAGTAACTGTTGTATGACGTGATGCTATGTATACTTCGTATTAACAAACAATTTTCTCCTTCGAAATGAAAACCCGCCAACTTGCGAAAAATGCCATGAACCTCTTACAGTGATACACATCCTTACGACACGTCCACACATCGAAACACAGAGACGGAAGCTTTTACACAACCTGTATAATTTACATATACCTATACAACCTGCCATATTGCTGGCAGATAACCCGCTAGTGCCATTTACTAACTTGTTTGACTTTTTAGTAACAACTGGCTATTTACGCCAACTATATTGCAACGCAGGTTTACCTGCTTTAACGTTGCGTTTTCGATTATCTTGTGACTGGCGCTGCATGGCCTGAGTAGCCTTTGTGCCATAAAACCCCACCTAACCAAGCAACCAATTAGTAAAAATTAGTGGATTACAACAACGTTACTTGCCTCCTTACTTTTGTAAACCTTGCACAAATACAATAAATAGAACGAGCTGGCCTATCGTTCTTTCAGTACCTCTGCATGACTTCACACGTTCTTTATATTAACTAAACTTTGCTTTTCGAAATTTGATCTGCTAAATGTTCTTCGTTTTCTTGTGAGGAAATCTGCAGCGACACTCAAAACTCACTCGATGTGCGCGCTGGAGGGGAGGACTATGTTGCAACGTACCAATATCATGCGCACAAGATTGTGGTTACTCAGTGCGCAATGCTCGGGTCTGGGTCCTCTGTGAAGCAAAACGCTACATTGTTGCTGCGGCTAGGGAAAGGCGCTCTCGATAGGGCCAGTCGGAAACTGAGATATGGTCTATAAATGATTTCCTTATATCAATGCCCGAAGTGGCCATCGCAGTCGACACATAGTCGTATAAGCGGCGTATAAGTCTAAATGACTCGTTGGCCATTTAGACTTATAGGACTAATTGCAACGGACGCCTGCAAACGTTCACGTTCCTTGAAAATGGGGTCAAACGTGCAATAGAATTTAAATGTATTATTCAGCCCTCAAAATGGGCTCTTGTGCAACGATCGCACTAAAATAAGTGTATATGAGGCACGTATATATGACACAGATATATCCCACAAACACCATGTTGGTTTCTTTCAAGAATCTCTGTCTATATCGGAGAACTCAAACACGGCAATAAGCGAAAAAGAATTGAGAAGCAGGTTTTACCGCTCGTGAAGCCCGCTTAGAAGCGCTTCCTGGAAAGAGAGAGATCAAATTATTATTGGATAAAGGCTGAGAGGTCGGACTTAAAAGAGAGGTGCGCCAATATGCAAGCCTGCCGTGTTTAGGTGATCGAGGCGTACCTGGGGGACGCTGATTGCGGGAAGGAGGTAACCTAGGCACATGTTTTCATCCCTATGAACACCGTACGGTCCCGCCAAACCTATTGGGTCACACCTGCGGTGCTGTTTGTAACTGACTTCCTGAAAAATGTAAGTTGTTGCATGCAATTGGCTAGCGAAAAAAAATTGTTGAATAACAATAAGCGATACAAGAGGAACAATAGCAACAAAGTAACCCTGACGTTACCAAATTACCAAAAAGCCTAACAGATTTCAAGTAATTACTTGATGTAATTTGTTGCGTACAAGTCTCACTGTAACGCGCTCGTCCTTTTCCGAAAAATGTTAATATGTGCAAAATAGTGAATATACACCTCTAACATCAACCTGACCGACATGGTATCGGGGCAGATACCTCTTGGGAATAACGCATCAATTTTACGTAACTATACGCCACTGACGACAGCAACCAGAATCATCTTTCAAAATGAATTGAACCTTTTCGATCTGCATATGTTTAACAAATCTGGTACAAAAACGAAGCACCTCATTTCGTTATTATGCTCAATATTCTCGAATGCATCAAATTCAGCAAGGACTACGGGTCACTTGAAATAATCACCTGACAGGACCAGAATGGCTCCTCGCCTGCCAGTCGCAACATTCCCATTCAAAGAATTTGTCCCTTAGAAGGATCACGGATAGATAGGTTGCATACGCTGAGGCAGCCCTTCTTTCTCTAAGGTACGCAACCGCTTCCCGCTCATTAAAATTGGTCGACCACAATCGTGTTCGACTACAAATTCGCGCCCGGACACCCTAATAAAAGTGGCGATAAGTCAGAGCGAAGTATTGAAACTAGTCCTTTGGCATGCATCCTTCTACAGGTTCCGAGTGGAGGAAGGTGCGTTCCATCTTGAACCAGGGTTTCACAGCCGCAAAAGTAAAGCTGTACTCCGGCATCGTGAACAAGTGCGCAGACGTGTTCGTCGACCTGCTGGGAGAACTCTGTTCCAAATCAAAGGTCGCCGAGATGTATGGGCTCGCGCAGAGTTTGGCACTGGACATCATCACGAAGGCAGCGTTAGCGTGGGAGGTAAGAACGGATGACGCTGTTACAGACCGATTCTCAAGGAGGCTGTCTCAAGCTACTTGTCGCCTTGTGATGAACGAGATGAAGGGGAACCGAGTGGCTCGAATATCCTTCGCTACAAACACATGAAGCCAGAAACTGATGAAACGAATGAAAGCACAGAGATCATTGAACGTGGTTTTCATTTGTACTTTAATGGTGGAGCATAAGACAGAGAGGAGTGATCCTCGTTCTCGAAGTGCAACGAAACTTATCGCGAATGACGTTGCTTGGAGCGCGGTTTATTCTCTCGAGGAAAACAAATGTGTCTCAGCATTAATTAACATTCGTGACCCGTTATCACAAAATGCACTGAATAATGTTATGTAGCATTGAAGTCCGGACTTCCGGTTTCTGTTCAGGAGTATTTTATTGTTTTCATCTGGCTTTTAGTGTTTTTGTTAAAATTTTCTATTTATCTTTTCACTCTTTTTCCGTTGTAGCCTTTACATCTATGAGTTTTATTATGTTTTCCCCACATTTCCCGCTGTATATACGAGCGTCGCACGTGACAGTCATAAAAATTAATAAGTAAATGTCCGCACCAGAAATTGCATTTCAGGCGCCGGAATGTGCGGACACCCACTATAATCAACAGCTACAGCATTAAATAAAAAGGCGTCTTCCTTTTTCTTGCGAACGTGAGCTTCAAAAGAGACCGGTTATCTTCAACCCTTCAATTTTTTCGTGTTAAATAATGTTCCTAGACCCTAAACCTTACTAAATATACTATAGGAAGCCACAGTGCTCTTTAAATAGCGTAACATAGTAGTTTTTTTATAGCCTGCTCCGATTTTATTTCCCAGGATGAGACTACCTTGATGTCTTGTTGCAGAAGGCGATCACGTGGGAGCAGGCCATCACGACGAATCGACGCTCGCTCCTGCTCTTTAGGTCACGGTTACGCTTCCGCGGTATGGCAGTGAGGGATTGCCACAAAGTCGTGTTTTCCTCTTCCGCGTAGGCGCCTTCTGTATGATGACATCAGGGCACAATCCCATCTTCGGAAAAGAAACCGAAACTGGCTGTAAAAAAGCTTTTATCTTAAACTATTTAAACTTTAACTACGGCAACAGGCCGCACGACTACCAGAAAGCCCGCCTTCGTGCACGGCGGCCGCGAGTGTTTCCCGGTAAACATTACGGTTACGTACGCTGGGGCCGTACAACGTAAAACTATTCCAATATGTTCTTATTCCAATCTCCTGACGTCAAATTTGCGTAACCGCCGACGCAAGCATCGGGCGGTCACCCGCAGGGTTATCTGAACAAACCAATCAAATGCTCCCCTCGTTCAATGGCGGTCACTTTTGTTTGCTTGAAAAACGAATAACATTCCCTGCGCTAAGCGGCTTGTCTTATCTATTGGCTCACAAACGATTAGGAGCATGCTCAAGTGGAGAGAGATTCGACAGGGCCGAGCGACTGCACTGAATATCGATAACCGGATGAAGATGATGGTGCCGGCGTCTGCGATTGGTCCGCTTTCTCCTACTTAGCTTGCGGTGGCTCGTCGACAATCGCGGCGGCGTGCAACGTAAGCTTAAGAATGATGCTAAAACGGATTCTCACCAAAGAAGAGTTGGCAGAACGAGGTCGTAAATGTGTCGAAAGTTCTCAGAAACGTTACACGGCCAGGCAAAAAGTTTTATTACACGCAAATAAACCCATGCTCTCCGGCAGGGGCGAGTAGCCGGTGCCGGAGCGATCGGCGGCAGCCATCTTTTATTCCTTTCGGAACGGGGCAGCCTGCGGCTATTCAGAAGAAAATTCACTTTTGTTCGGCATATTAATGTATCTTTAACGCCTACACGCCACTTTAACGTGGTAAGTTTTTGCGGTTTTGTGGCGTCGCGTGACAAGCAGGTGAAGTGGATGCAGGCCGGAAACTTTTGACCAATAGCCGAGGGCTAATGGCAAAAAGGCGTTGAATCAGAAATAACTATGTTTGTTTTGTTCGGTGAAATTATGCATAATGAGTGTGTACACGTCATATCAGATGGAAAGCTATCGCGCTTTTCTTGACGTCGCGTGTCAGAGTGGTGAAGTGGACCTGGTCCAAAAAGTTTTTGACCAATCGCGATGGGTTAATTGCAGAATTGGAATAGAAAAATTTGGAATAGCTTTACGTTATAGCGCCCCTGCTGTTGGAGGGAAGCGTGAGAAGAAGTCAGGGATCTTTGAATGCTATCGCCTTCCACTCTTACAGGCGAAGCTTGAGCGTCCTTCAAACTTCCGGTTGTAACGCTTTTCCGTTCGCACTTTATTGTACTCATTTGTGTGAAAAGTGTACCGAAAACAGGGCAGCGTATAATACGGAGTGGCTAAGGTACAAACAAAAAAGGACCTCCTGTCTCGTTCTCCGCTTTCGGGATGAAAATATCTCAACTCACAACACAAGCTGTAATACACAGGATGTTTTTTTAACTGCAACCAATTTTTAAAAAATTCCTTCTGGCAGATAGCACAATTCTAATCCTTGAATAAATTACTGGATAGGGTGGCCATTACTTCTGAAGGAAATCTAAATACTTAAATAAATAAATAAATAAATAACATAATTACATTGATTAGCTTTTTTAATTAACAACATTACGGCCGCTATTTCAATCTGCGAAATATAGCGGGTGAGTTGACAAGACTTATTTGCTTAGATTGAATTCGGAGGGCTGCACCTCTTTGGAGATAATTTTCAATGTGTCCGACGAAATGCATTGGCGTTCCAGTTACTTTTGAGCCTCAATAAATAAAGCAGCATTTTCCTAAAAAAAGTAACTGGAACACGAATGCATATCGGCGGGCACTTTGAAAATTAATATCACGAAACTGGTGCAGTCCTGCGAAATCACTCCAAGTCAATATGCCTTATGAATTCAACGGCTATATTTCGTAGATTAAAGTAGTGGCAGAGATGTTATTAATTAAACAGAAGATCAACGTAATTATGTTAATATTTATAGAGATTTCTCATAGATTGCGTAGATATATAGATTTCTCGTAGAAATAACGGCCGCCTCATCGAGAAATTCAAATCAAGGATTAGAATTGTGATATCTGTCAAAGGCAATATTAAAAAATTTGGTGGAGCTAAAAATTACCAACCTCAATTCTTTATATGCCCGTAGCAAAGCCAACATACAGCATTCTCCCAAAAGTTACCATTATGCTGCAGCATTTCGCCTGCGAAATATGACGGCTAACCGGTGAATCTTTCAGATTGACTGCCAGCGAGATAGCAAGGACCCTTTCCTCACCTGGATGCGCAAGGTCTTCGAACAATTGGACAAAACGGCTCTCGAGAACTCATTCGCATTTCCCGCTCTGCGCCCGCTCTTTCTCCTGTTCTACCCACTGTCGTCCTTTGCTCGCTGCATGAAGAAAATGATGGACGACGTGGACAAAATCACCGAGCAGCGTCGCACGGGAAAGAGGCCCCGCAGCGAGGACATGATACAAATGATACTGGACGCCCAGGAGAACGCAAAGAACTGCAATCATGCCGCCGGTCAGAAGGTTAAGACTCTGGAAGACCGCCACGTCAGTTCCAACGCCGTGGTACTTCTTATAGCGGGCTTCGACACCATCGCATCGGCGCTCTCCTTCCTAATGCATCTGGTAGCCAAGCACCCCGAAGAACAGACGAAGATTTTGGACGAACTGGAGGAACGGTTCCCGGGTGTACAAGAACTATCGTACGAGCAGCTACACGAGCTGGAGAGACTGGACATGGTGGTCAAGGAAGCCATACGCCTCTACCCGCCTGTGCCGCTCATGGTGGTGCGACGTTGCATACAAAACACGAAGGTTCTCGGGCACTTCATTCCTGCCGGCGTGAACATCATCGCGCCTCCATGGTACGTTCATCGCGACCCGGAGCTGTGGAGGGAGCCGGAGAAGTTTATGCCCGACCGATTTTCGGAGGAAGAGTCCAAGAAGCGCCACAGCGCCGCCTACTTTCCTTTTGGCTTAGGTCAGAGGGCCTGTCTCGGCAAGCGAGTGGCACTGATGACGTTGAAGACTGCCTTGATAAAGACTCTGCGAGACTACAAGCTGGAAATCTGCGAACAATCACATGATCCCTTGCTCATGACTGTTCCGAGCCTCGTGGGTAACCCGATGGGCGGCGTGCATCTGAAGCTTACTGCACGGCATGCTTGAGCGTGGTAAAAAATTTCTTATATACAATGCCTGCGGTAAGCCTGAAAAAAAGTACATTGTAAGATATCTGTTGTATGCGTACTTCTCTGTTCTCACTCTCTATGATCACCATTAAGATGTGGATGCATTAAAGCCGAATTTCGGCTGATGAGCTTGCCGATTCGCGTTTGGTGGGAGATAGTGCGTACACAACAACTATGCATAGATTAAGGGAAAGCCGTAGTTTCAAATCGTTTCCCTGCTCGTATACTTTGCGCAGCTAACCAACACGAGTCAGTGTGAACGTGGCAGTGCGAATACGTGGCACAGCGAGAAAGGTAAATGACAAGTGAATTTTGGCAATTTAAGCTAAAATATTTGGGCTGCATCTAGCGCTAGCATCCTTAGTTTTTCCTATATTAGTTTTCAGGCTTGTTGACCTGTCAACGCCATTTTAGAATCCTCTTTGCCCGCAGTCTAGCCCTTAATTAATAGAAAAATTGATGGCTGCAACCACCAAAGAAAGGTAGGCTAAGTATCTATAGGACAGCGTTTCATTTCTCTGCTTTATGTGTGTTATTCGCCCGCTTGTAGGATGAGATTACGTTTTTTTTTGTTAGAAAGTGGAATGTTTTCTTGCATCTGCGCTTTCTGCTCGTAATTGTTTGATTCTGCAAGGTAGCTTATGAAGTGTGATTCCTGTGCTGTACATTTCGTAAATATTTCAATATTCCTTCTATATAAGCGTCTCTACTACGCTTTGTAAATATTTCAAATATTTCAATATTGTTGTTAGTCTCTTGAAATTTAGAAGGCACCTTATGAACGTTGGTATCAAAGAAAGCTGAATAGACTGGGTTGGTTGGTAGCAACATTATTTATAGTGCTGCAGAGCTTTGGCCGACGGGGCCTTAGGTATCCCACGTGGGGCCGTCGAGGTGTAGCCACGCCGCCGCTTCGCGGGCCAGCTGGACAGCCCAGATTTGGTCGCCGAGGCTGGGGCTGCGCAAGGCAGCGGCTCACCGCGGCGGAAGGGTTCGGGAGTTAGCACCATGCGGGTTTTTATTACAGTCCCAGAGGAAAACTAAAATTTATTAGAGGTATAAGGGCCCGACAATGGCCCAAACCCAGTGTGGAGGACATTCCAACAACCGCGTGGCATTACAGAAAAAATGAATAAAAAATCAATAGAAACTAATCGTGAATCATATCAAACAATGCCTCTTATGGTAGTTAGCCTTGTACTAACAATGATAAATGAGAAGAAACGAAAAGGTAAAGGGCACAGCTTATTTGGAATCTCTTTGATATCTGCAACATAGGGCCCTATAACGTAAAACTATTCCAATATGTTTCTATTCCAATCTCCTGATGTCAAACTTGCGTAACCACCGACGCATGCACCGGGCGGTCACCCGCGGGGTTGTCTGAACAGACCAATCACATGCTCTCTTCATTCATAGGAGGTCCCTTTTGTTTGCTTGAAAAACGAATAACATTGCCTACACTGAGTGGCTTGTCGTATCTAATTGGCTGAGAATAGGCGAAGAGAATGCTCAAGTGGAGAGGGATTCAATGGGACAGAGCCAGTGCACTGAAAATCGATAACCGTATGAAGAGGGTGGTGCCGGCGTCTGCGATTGGTCCGCTTTCCTTACTTAACTTGCGGTGGCTGGTCGAAAATTGCGGCGGTATGCAACGGAAGCTTAAGAATGACGCTAAAACGGATCCTCAGCGAAGAATAGTTGGCCGGAAGAGATCGTAAAGGTGCCGAAAGTGCTCGAAAACGTTACGCGACCACGCAAGAAGTTTTATCATACGCAAATAAACCCATGCTCTCTGGCAGGTGCGAGTAGCCAGCGCCTGAGCGACCGGTGGCAGCCATGTTTTATTCCTTTCGGATCGGGACAGCCTGCGGCTATTCAGAAGAAAACTCAGTTTTGTTCGGCATATTAATGCGTCTTTAATGCGTACACGTCACTGTGACGCGGTGAGTTCTCGCGATTTTGTGACGTTGCGTGACAGGCAGGTGGAAAGGGTGCAGCCCGAAAGCTTTTGACCAATAGCCGGGGGCTAATGGCGAAAAGACGTCGAATCATAAATAACTGTTTTTCTTTTTTTTTTCGGTCAGGTCTTACATAATCAGTGTGTACACATCACATCAGATGGGGAGGTATCGCGAATTTCCTGACGCCACGTGACAGACAGGTGAAGTGGAGGTGGTCCAAAAAGGTTTTTGACAAATCGCGGAGGGCTGATAGCAGAAATGGAATAGAAAAGTTTGGAATAGTTTTATGTTATAGCGCCCATAATTACAATGCATAAATAAATCGTCAAATATAACATAGATTATTAAAATAGGAACACTTTAACAAGGAAAGCGTTATCTTCCGCAGAAGCAATCATTCACTGCTCGGTGAGTAATGCACGCGTAAAGATACTACGATACGAAATTCGTGAACTTCTGGCACTATCTCCTCCAGCGGTACAAGCGGTAAACTTCTCGCAGCTGTCGGCGTGTCCAGCATGTCTTGACAAAACTGCCATCATGTTCTTAACCTGGCCCTTGCAACATTAAACATGATATTAGCATCAACGTGCTGCCATTTTGCGTTCTATTTTACTGAATGTGTCGGCACGTGGACTTTGCTCTATCACCGCGCATTTCTTATAATAATGCCACAATTTCAATTCGTTGGATTTTGCTTATCGGCAAGAATTCTGGCCGATTTGCCGTAGTTGCTATATTTATTCTCTTGCTTCAACAACTGATGCAGACAGATAGAAAAGAAAAAAAGGGAAAGAAGCAATATGTTTCTTGACTAGGAACAACAGCTATAAACGGACTGCTACTATGATACGTATCCGTGTTTGCACAAATGTCAGGGCGTCTGCCAAGAGGCACAGGAGCGAAGAAAGTTAAATTATGGGGTTTAACGCCCTGTAACGGCACAGCTGTTTGTGGGAGACTACATCGTGAAAGGCTCCAAATTGATTTTGACCACCAGGTGTTGTTTACCGTTGGCCCAGAGCACGGTGCGCAGGCGTTCTTCCATTCCAGCCACATCAGAAAGAGGCCGCCACGTTGGAAATCGAGCCCGCGACCTCATTTTCAGTAGCACGACGCCATAGCCACTAATGACCCGCTGTGGTCGTGTACCAGAGTACTCGCAAAAGTCGGCACTTTCCTGTCTACGCTCGTTGCACCAGCATCGAGCTATGAGAGATCCGTGCTGTTCTAGCAGGGAGATTACTGACGGTTTGAGGATAGTAGCGTGATATATGACACTGGTTCACACGATGCGCTCTTCGAAACTCTTATCATCGTGAACTTCGTTTCAAGATGTTCTATACGAAGAGTCTCAAAGATGTTTGGCGAGATTGCCGGATGGGAGATTATATGGCGGTATTGGGGGCGCAGAATAAATAAATAAATAAATAAATAAATAAATAAATAAATAAATAAATAAACGTTATTAAAAACAAGTTCGCAAACTTATCTAAAAGGTACTGGGCGTTCACTAAAACTTTTATATCAATTATTAAACTAGTTTCTTTATTAATTCCTCGTTGTAATTTCTTGCGTTCACTGCCTAGAAAAGGAGCATATTGATTATTTTAGGATTAGAATTTCGCTTTTGCCGCCAAGTATCCGTGGGTGCATCGATTTGAAGTATTAAACATTCATTGTAACAAACAAGCTTGTTCTCATTTCCAGGTAGCAAAGTTTTTTTTTTTTTTGCTTGTTCGCAATAGTTCTTTCTGCGCCAGAGATATTGGCATGACATTTAGGTGGTCCGGAAACCGTCACCATTCATTACAAAGGGGTATTTGTTTGGCTAGTCTGTCTTCACTGCAATTCCTGCATCTCTGCGGCTCTGTGTTGACTTTTGTACACAGTGTTCGGATTTCTGTTGTGCAAAATTGTAGGCCAGTTTATGTAGTATTGTCATGTGTAAATTAGCGTTGCGCACAGGACATTGCTCGTGTAGTTTCGTCTTCCTCTCTATCTTGAGCAGTACGTTATTTTATACTTGCAAATGTTGACATTTTAACAGCTGCCAGAAATGGCAAGTCGTTTATTTTCGAGCGTACGCATATTGTAATACTTTTTATGCCGTTGGTAATTTAAAAGCCGCCCTATGTCTTTTCTGTTCTCTGTGATCCCAGCAATGTGCAGTTAATTGCTCTTTCGTGCAGTATTCTATTTTTTATCAATAATCATTCCCGTATTGGATACCTTACTTCTTAAGAAGACGAGTTGAACATACGCCTTCAACTACACACAATCATTTTTGAATGTCATGCTAAGCTGATTTTCTTGCGCAGTGGAACCGAATAACCTGGTTGAAAATTGCCGATTCCTAAAAAGTAAGGTTTTCATAGCTGATTTTTAAATAGGGTTAAAAAGTACAACCTGTACAGGTGGTTAGGAGTATAATTTAGGTGGAAACTTGCTGTTAAATAATAAACACATTATCCACATGGGACAAAGAATACACCGAGCATATTGAAAGACCTTCAAGAATGCGTTGCAACCTAAAAATGATTTAGAAAAACAGGAGATCACTCACAATGAAACATGGGCAATGACGCCGTGCTACAGCGTTCATACAAGGCTCAAAACACAATATCATGAGGTCAGAAGAAAATTTATTCTAATAATCAAGGCTTTAAACTTTTGACTAAGAACAATGGCTGCTGACACCAACGAAGTATATATATAAATATTTCACGTAAGGCACAGTGCTATCGGACTGACACCAATCCAAACGGATACACATGCATCATATTATGGAGAAGCAGCAGATTAAAAGAAGTCAAAATTTCGGCCGAAAGGCGAAGCATTGATAGCGATAAGAAGGTATTAGGCAACTACACGAATATGGTTCGTGGTTTATCGGCCTTGTAAATGGGGTACTAAACATTCGCTCACTAATTAAATTAACGATCACGATGCACGTCCGCTCTGTCAGACACAGTGTTTACTCTTAAGGCATATGAGCAGCAAGACATTGAAATCAAAACGCTAAACTCCAGCAATAGAGTTAGTATGCTTCTGTAACTGCGAATTGCTGAAATTGTTTTATATCATTACGTTTCCACTAAGCATAGAACTACGATGCCATTTGACTTCTCGTGCTTTATTATGTGTAAATATGATGCAATATGTACCATTAATTTTCGTACTGGTGTATAATAATTATTTGCTTCCGCCTGTGTGTTTACCCTGTGACTTTAATTATTCACTTTTTGTTATACAGTTATTCGCTTTTTGCTTGTACATTTGCCCTGTCATTGCTGCTATAGCGTGGACGGTGCTTAGTGAAGCTGCAGTATCCGCAGCTTTTTCGCCGTCTCCCCCTTTTCACTGATGTTTTTGTTTGGTGAAAATAAAACACTGACTGACTGACTGACTGACTGAGTGACTGACCGACAGTCATATACGAAAATGAGGAAAGCGCGCACAGCCAAACATGAACAGATTTCACTCGATGACCGCGCACACTCGCTCTCCCAACGATGGCGCGATGAAGAGCCTCTCACTGCAGCGCGTCTCCGAAAGTTGGGCTTGCGCAACGTCCAGGCACAAGGCGTGAGGGGACAGCGCATACGAAGCCACCACCTATCTCGGCTGGTCCAATCTTTGAACCCAACAGACATTACCTGGAGGATAAAGCGAGCGCGTCGAGCATCCACTCGGCATCAGATGCGCAGAAGTGCCATGCGCAATTACAGCGCACCAGAGGAGATAACGCGCGCGCCCCAACCTTCCCCCTCCCCGCTACCTCCCCACACCACCCTGCCACACCTCTCTTGTCCTTTATCAAGGTACAGCGCGGTAACCTCCATAGGCAACGCGCATTAAGGGCGCGAAGAATAAAAGGTCAGTGAGCGATGCGAACTCTTAGAGACGTGGGAAGAAAAACGCTAGTCAAATACAAATGTTTTGTTCATGTACGCGACCATTTTTGGTGACAGAAAAAGGTCCCCTCTCTTTTTAACCCTTGAGAAAGTTCGCTCACAAAGGGAAGTTGTGCCAACATTTGATATGTACCAGCGGAAATTACTTCAGCTTTGGAAATTATCGGAGCCGATAACGGTAGTAAATTCAATAAATTGTTGCGATCGTACTTCAATATATCATTCGACAACACATAAATTCTTTGAAAGTGAAAGGAACCTAGATGTACGCCCAGATAGCAGCTCAATGAATTTAGCTGGGGACGTTTGATGCTTTTTCCTCCGGGCAGAAATGTCAGAGAATCGCTCCCAAAGTTCTGCGTTTTAGAGTTCTTGTCGCAAATAGGTATGTACCGTCTCACCGAGCGCACTGATCCTTGAACCGCAGCGCAGCGGCTGCTGCAGTTCGGCCTGAAGCCTTCTATGTATACATGTACAGCTGACGGATTAGGTGTGCTGTTCCGTGCAGCTTCACACTGCTCTTTGGCATGTGGTTTGGTAAGTCGACGCAAAGGCCAATTTCCAGAGCCGCTCGTAACGGGCCGGTACTTCATCAGGGCGATCCTTTTGCAGAGTGAATTAGTTTTTCTTCCCTAAGGTGAGAGAGACAGAGAGAGCAAGGACGGGAGAGGCAGGGAGGGCAACCAGACGAGCAACGTTAATGAAACGAGACAAAACTTTCCCGCAGCTGAGCTATTAAAGTGCCGAGCGATGCATCACGTATGCGAACACAGATTTTGTCGCCTTTAGAAAATTTGCGATACTGGCGGTGATCAAGCCTCATAATATTAGCAGTTTAACCAACAGGTTTTATAACACAGGACATGGCCGCGCATTTCCCGCAGAGGGCCTTGCTTGTGCATCATGCATTGCAGAAACATTGGCTCTGTAAAATGCCGCAACTTCAGCAGCTTTAACTATTTGCCCTACGAGGTCTTCTTGAACTCCGGATATCTTTGTCCCCCCATCAGTGTTGGCAGATTTTACTTTGTCTAACAACAAGCTGTGCGCGGTCGCACTCTTCGGCGCGTTTTATGGCGTTGTGATTGGGCATCGGACCGCCTCCGGGCTGGGCGCAAGACCTCCGCTAGTGGACACCCCAGTTCTGTCACCCACCCGCGTCACTTCTGCTGCTCGCTGGTCTTCCTATTGACCGGGGAATAAATTATTTACCCATCGCTAACAACAGGAGCTGCATTTTGGTTTCTTGTGTTAGGTATGGATATATCACCCAGAATTCATGTCCGCACCTGATCACTTCAGCCGCAGTCCCCTTCTTCGTTCACATACATTCAGGAACAATGCAGGCCTCTGGGAACAATACACAGTACTGGAAACAACAGCAATGCCTGTCGCATATAGCATACTGGAAAATAAGCATGCTCACAACCATGCATACTTGGGGTTACACTATATGGTAGTGCTTGGGTGTAGCTAGCCGCAATAAACGGTGTATCGTCGTGTTTATTTCATGGTGGGGCAGAAATGAGACACATTTGGGGCTGTACGATAACAATTCTCTCGTTTTGCAATATTTGCGTGCAAACAGAAGAGCTCTCGTAAACGTCAGCAATTATCTTCTACGCTTGCAAAAACATCCTTATCGCCCAGAAGCCTTCTGCGGCATCGTGATTTAAGCATGCTTTTTCTCTCTCCAGAACAGCGTGCCAAGCAGTACTCCAGAAATTTAATAGAACATCTATAATATTCAGCTATGGCATCCAATTTTCAAGGTTTGTAGACCAAGAGATAAGATTTTCAGACCGTAAGGAAGGGGTACAATGTGTTGATTTTGGTTTGTACCCATTGGTGGAGTAGAGAGGAAGGGAAATGGCACACTTTCTGTCACACACCGTCTGTAGCCGATCATGTAACGGCGGAAGACAGTATTGTTTCGTGGTGGTCCGATGCTCAACATTATTATTGCGACATATGCTAGTAATAATTCAACATTCCTTTCATTTTCTGAGGACGCCCTGGGTGTGATTCTAGCGTGTCATCAGGCCAGTTAGCAAATGCATAAATGCTATGATAGCAGTCCTACTTAATTTTAGGTCTCCTCCATTTCTGCAGTTAAGTGTGTGAATTAAACAGAAGAGGTGCGTCCTTCGATAGGCTAGACATTTAGATCATTAGAGAATGTGCAATGCGCCATAGAGGGAAAGCACAGCGAAAGCGCTGCTCTAAGCAGGCAAGCATGTACATGCTAAGCAACTACCTTCGCAAATTTCGAAATGAAATTTATTGTCGCGAACAATGTATTGGGTTGAAGTATATGAAAGGGCTTGAGCAAAGAGGCCAAACACGTTGGGTGGTCGTGTAAGTCGATCATTCTTGCAAGAAGCTTTGTTTTTCAGGAGTATCTTTATATTGTTTTGCGAAAAACTCATTATTCTTTGCCCACAATGAATTAACAGTTGAACCAGTGATTTCAACCAATCTCACTTAAAAAATCAATCCGATATAAAAAAAATTCTCTTGAGGAATTGGAAACGAAAGAATAAAAACCAAATTACTCTCCCCGTACTTTTACGACTGATATACGTTAACATCAGATGCTTTGGTTGGTGCTGCGTTAAAGAAAAAGCTCAGTGAATGTGCACGTCCGTCTTTGTCGTGGGTCAATTCGTCAGTTTTGCCGAAGTTTCCTCATTCTTGGCCCACAACGAATAATTTATCAGTTCAGGGAACGGTTTCAACCGATTTTACCTGACGCACGCAATCGAATACTGGGAAAAATCGCCTTGATGAATTGGAAAAAAACACTATTCACATATTCTTGACTGATATACGTTTAGAACAAATACTTTGGTACGTGTTACACCGTGCCTGAGAACCAACTGTCCCACCACAACACATTAGATGACAAGTCTGACGATAAAGGATCCATCACCTTTCTTTGGTCTATCTTTGGTCTTCGAATGAATGCACTGCTTGTCGTTCACCGTCAGTTGTCATTTCTGCCATATTATGTTGTATTTCCTATATACATTTTCCCACACGTAGTATGCTTGAACTGGTATTTGGTGAGAATAAATAAAGATGATAACTAGCTGTAGAGCCTAGAAAATTACCAGCTGAGCTCAGAGCTCAGAGTATGGCGGTCATACAGCTTCCGAAAACTCCGCGCGTACGCAGGTTGTCCGGAAAACAATGAGAAAAAGAGTACAGGGTGAAGTACGGTGCCTTCGTGGTGTCAATATTCGCTGCACAGTGCTTTCAACGCCGCTGCACAGTCGTTGATGGAAATTTATAACACAATACTAATCGCGTTCATTTTTGTCTGCACTGTGTTGTCTTGGTAAGCACGGCTCACACCTAAATTTAGTTTTCAATACGACCGAAAGCACCACCTGGACTCTTAGCTCCACCTTCACATTCCAGCTGAACTCTGCCGACGCGAGGTCACCCTGCTTCATCAGCTATGGCTAGGAGCGGCTTGTACGAACTACATTTGCTTTTCCCATCGGAGTGGAAGACAACGCCTCGTGTGATGACAGTGGTAGCGGAGACGCTTCAACAAGTGCTGTGTGACTCTCCTCGCAACAATCTACAAAGTCGATCGTTCGCAATTGCGCTAGCTCGCTTTAATCAGAGACCTTTACGAGAGCAAACTATTTTCGAATGCCGACGTTATTAAACCCGACGCTTTGCAATAATGTGAAATTTGAGATTTAGACAGTGAAGGAAAGAAGGATGCCTCAGAGAAGATTAAAACAAAAGCGTGTTGGAATGAGGGCCGTTATACAGGTGTGCGAAAGCGGTGTACCAATGTTTCCCGTCAACCTACACGCTAGAATACATATTGGAATGTGTTACAGAAAAGGAATATGTTGCGTAAAAGTGATCGAACACACTAGTGCGCGCATACCGTTGATCAATGCAAACTGTTCGCAGACGTAAACGCGTTACAAATGCCACTTTTTTCTTTAGAAAGACCATTGAAATTCCATATCTGAGTTGGGCAACAGACTGTGACACTAGCGATGGTAGTAAGATACAAAACTGTTGGGTTTTCGCAAGCATTTATGGCCTCTATTAGACACTGCAGGTCTGTGCAGGAGCATCCATAGAGTCGCCCCTCAACCACACGCCTAGACGTAAAGGCAGCATGGTCACACACTTCATAGAAATTCCACAATATGTCACTCGACAAAAATTGCGAGATCATTTTATTAACGCGACCCATGTATCTGAATTTTAAGAGCGAAAACTAACACGACGGCCTCTTGGTCTGCAGCGCCTTTAACTGCCGAAGTCTTCACAGGCATCGTATATGCGCCTTTTATCTACGACGGCGAAAGCCATGGTGACCAGCCGCCAATCTGCCGTAGCCAGCTGGACCGTACTGACCTGCCGCATAAACAGCGGCACCGTAGCCGGAAGGAGTGCGTCCACCGCTGGCATAACCACCGAATGCCGCTCCAGTAGGGGCGTAGCCGAAGCGCCCGTCACCACCAAATCCGGCTCCAGCACCACGGCGGCCGTAAGGATCGTATCCGTATCCGCCATATCCACTGAAGGCGTTGCTGTAACCAGCGGAGGCCCTGGCGCCGTACGCAGCAGGTGTTGCCGCCCCAGCAGGAACGGGCGGGACCACGGGCGCGGCATTGAACACAACGTCGGCGCTGGCTCCTGGTGCGGTGCCCGGTTCATTGGTGTCTACAGTGGCACGGAAGCCGTTGGCGTCCGCGATGTAGTTGACGCGCCGATAGAGGCCGTTGACGTCCGTGTAACCGTACGAGCCAGTCTTTACGTTGCTGGAGTCACTTTGTTCGCTGCGGAACTGCCGGTTGCCGAACTCGTCAGCCGTGTCGTAGCCGAAGCTGTACGGCTGCGGTGGCTGCACCGAAAAAGAGTGTAAAGAAAATTTTACAACACCAACCGAAATGTTACATCTTAGCGTAAGTGGCGCTTAACAGACATGTGTGATGCCTGCCTCAAAGGAAAATCAGTTCACTACAGGGTAATATAATACTACTGACTAATTATGAACACGGAACACTAGCGAGTTCCAGGAAGCCACATCTTCGAGTGTTACGGGCGTCATAGACGTAGTGGATTACTTGGCGGGATAACGCACTTACAGTAATATCGTACCCACATTTGGCTTGAGCAGAACGCGACACGGGGCTCTGCGTTCTGTGAACGCGACACATATATTATTTAGTTCTCACAGCTTCAATGCGACACTAAAGCTTAACCACTTCGGATCGAATTCCTCATGGCTCCTCGGCCTTTGGCGTGGTAAGGCAAAAAACCTTAAATTAAATGGAAAACTGGTATTTTTTGTGTCATGCCAATTTTGCAACGTATCAGTTAACGCATTTCAATAGCTTCTTATATGAGTTGTTTTCCTTAATGCTATCTCGATGAACGGTGAGCACAGCCGCTGAAGTGGTAGTGTTACAAATTTCTGCCTGCAATATCTTGCCTCTGCCCTTCGCTCCAGTAAAGATTTACTGAGCCGCTCTAATTTACGGAAAGGTGTTGCTTGGTGCCTGTACTGCAATTCCGCCTATTCAAATAGATGTCAATGGCAAAAATATTTTGATGAGACCACTGCCATAGACGGATATGAATGTTTGTTGCATTTAAGAAAGGTATGTTCTAGTGACTCTCTAAATCAGAAGTTTGATGTATTGCCTGACATTTTGTATAACGATTCCCCGAAGTTCATAAAATTAGAAAGATTGATATATGAAACATGCAAACCAGCAATTCTGCACAATAGATGTCCCTGTTTTTGCAAACTGCATCCGTTAGCCATCTAAAGCGGACAAGTTTGACATTTTAATTAACAACTGACGAGGAATTCTTCCGAAGTATGAAAGCTTTTTCAAATATCTCACTCAATATTTCTTATTTCAGAGCGCTGCATAATATATCAGTTTGGTCCACCTAAGACTCATCAGTCGGCAGGAGAAGTTCACAAAATTGTGATATCATATTTCTCGTTGAGTTAAAAAGTTAGCTTTTCTGAAGTTTAACGATTTAAGAATTTTTTTAAAAGTAACGACCTAAATAAAGAAATGTGCTTCCAACAATCACGAGATTTAACTTTATCTTTTATGTGCCACAAACGCCATCAAAGTCACTGCAGCCATTGGTGACCGAGCAATATGCATTATTCATTCCCATGTTTATAAATAGGAGCTCCGGACTGCCAACGTACAGTTTTCTCTTATTGTCGCAGGAAGGAGGACGCAGCTGCTATGCGCACTCTCAATGCAAAGTGCCGCGATGTAGCGTGGAACTGGTGTTAATGGAGACACTATAAGTAGTGTACTGCGCCAACACGGCCATGCGACTGTGTTTCATCAATCTACTGTTGTCATAAAGCACAGTAATGCTTACCTCTAGGAGTGGTAATATGATGTACGAGGAAACACGATGGCTTTAACATTTTCACTAGTCAAATCCTGTGTGTGAGTGCGCGTGTTCGGCTTTAAAACAACTGCGTGAATTTTTATAATAAGAAAGCTCTCCTGGCCTTCACAGGAAGGGGTACTTAAATTTTTTTTTTTGAACCCGCCGCGGTTGCTCAGTGGCTATGGTGGGCTGCTGAGCACGAGGTCGCGGGATCGAATCCCGGCCACGGCGGCCGCATTTCGATGGGGGCGAAATGCGAAAACACCCGTGTGCTTAGATTTAGGCGCACGTTAAAGAACCCCAGGTGGTCAAAATTTCCGGAGTCCTCCACTACGGCGTGCCTCATAATCAGAAAGTGGTTTTGGCACGTAAAACCCCAAATATTATATATTATTATTAAATTTTTTGAGCATGAGACGATTGAGTGTGCATATTCGAAAAAAAGCTCCAACCGGTCTATAACGCCTGTATCCGATCAAAAATATGATTGAAGCCATTTTCTTTTTCTTTTCTTGGAAACCTCTAACTTTACCCTAATGTTGGCTGCCTGAAGGCTAGGGATGGCAGGATAAGAGTTGCTGAATAATGCAGGTCAACATTGCGGCTAAATGTGTGACCAAACTATGATACTGACGAACGCACTACGCATTGCGCATTTTAATCTGATCATCTACTTCACGCTCGTGCAGCGCATTTTGGCAGATAACGACGGATGTAGCGAATTAACTTTTCTCCTGCCCACACTGGGCAGGAGGAAGTGTGTTCATTAGTGGCATCAGTTGGATCTACTGCTAGTAATCTTGAGCGAGGACGTCAGGTTCCCGTTTAAGTTCGCAAAACAAGTTCGGCGCAGTGACCCTCGTCCTCGGTTTGCCATGTTGCTGGCGTAGGGCGGCAAAATGATCGAACCCACTGAGAGTTGCACGGAAAAAATTTATTTATGCTTGCAACTCACTAGGATTTAGACTGAACGAAATTGCACTCAGCTGGACTGACTCCAACTCAGGCTCACCAGCCGCATGGACTGATCCTCACGGGTCAGTCTCAGTATAACTAAGTCGACTCATTAGTGCATTTGCGAACTATTTAATCTGGCACAGCCGCCTTTGCGGCTGTGCCAGACTGTGCCAGTAGCTGTTGTACACAAAGTGTACATCTGCTACTTCCTCAAATTCTTCAGTATAAACAGCATTATTAAAGAAAGTATCTCCAGCGCGTAAGTTTATGCAATTACAATAACCTAATCCGAGGGATAGTGGGATAGCAGTTGCTGAAGGTATAGGTCTGCGTGGCAACCAACTGTGTTACCCAGGTAGGCACTACGCATTCCGCACTTTAACTTCAGTATGTGTTTTATGGTCGCGCAGCACATATTGGATGAGAACGACCGATGTAGCGACTTCACTTTTCTCCTCCTCACACTGGGCGATAGGTAGAGCGTATGGGTACAGCAGCTACTTCCTAAACTTTTCAGTATAAACAGCAGTGCTGAAAAAAAGTATCTCCAGCGCACAACTTTATGCACCTACAACGACAAAGAAAGCGAAATTTGGCATAATCCCAGCTCATGCATTACTTACAGCTGAGTAACCAGCGTATCCTTGGTACGGTGTGCCTGCTGCAGGAGCGTTATAGCCACCGTAACCACTGTAGCCGGGACCCTGGTATCCAGTTGCGGAGTCGTGGTGATTCAGCGCGCACGTCGTTGCGAAAGAGCAATACACGAGTAGTTTCACCTGCAGAGAGAGAAAATGAAGCCCTGGTGAGGCCGTTTACAGAGAGTGACATCGGGCACTGAACCTAGCAAAACCGTCATACATCTTCCTGTTACGGAATAAAATCACCTCAGAAACACATATTGATAGCGATGAAAACAAATGTGTAAAAATCACTACGACAGAAATACTCCCTGGTATGTAGTATTGGACCAGTTCATCTATAATATCCGTATCTAGCTTGATATTCCGATAAGTTTATGCGCAACCATTCTGAAAACGTGCAGACCATGCAAGATAAGGCCTTCCTCCTTGAAAAAAACGAAGAACGTGAAGTCATCTCTGGTAACGGGTGAGTATCGTATGATTAAACTTCTATGTATCGTTTGTATGGCAACGTGTCAAACTGTATAGAATGGTATGCAACAGATTTGACATTAAATAATTTCTGCTCCCCGAATCTAAAAATTTATGCCGTGCATGTGATCAGTTATGGGACTTGCGTAGCATGAAAGAATAAAGTCGTCCGACCGAAAAACGCCTAGCTGTAATTTTACCTTCGAGAACATTTCGATTGTGCCCGGTGCCTTTACAACGTATGGTATGCGACTGCCAGTTGTTCTCTGTGATGTAGTTGAAACAATGCAGACGTGGTTGGTGTTTTGCACTGGGAGCTTGTCCACCGCAGCCAGCTTTTATATCATGTCAAGCGGACGCTTTCCACCAGGTCTCGCGACGACATGTGGAAAGGGTGTACGCTTTTCTGCTTTTGAATATGTGTCTTTTGTGAGGGTAGCCGGTTGCATGAAAGGAGCTGCTCAGCGAAAACGCAACACCTCTGACATGCTTGTTGGCTGCATGCAATGTCAACAACCGTGAAAATTTCGTGCCTTGCGCCATACCAGCCCTCGTAAGAAGTCGTGACGTGCCTCGCTCAGGCTGCGTTACATTCTAAACCTCTCCAAGCAGCCACTAACCAATTCACTGCCCTGTTATTCAGTTAGCTACAATATCCTTTCGTTCCAGGACACACTGGGAGTACTGTCAAGGACAAAAATTTCATGACCTAGCCTCTATAGAAACAGAGGGACTTCGTGGAATTTTGCCTGCAGTACTAGCAAGCTAATGATGCACTACAACTCTGCAGTGAAGATATTTTGTTCACACTCCTCATTTTGAAGTTTCACGCATCGTTCGCAGAGAAATAAAATGCTTCTTGTGAGGGCCCGGTCTACAAATTTGTGTCTGCGAATGTACATGTTTTTTTTATTACGACAGTCAATATGCACTAGAATAATAGGGCCGGTCACGTTCAATGGCCTCTATATTCGTGACATTTTGATGACAGAGAACTCAAGGGCACTACCAGCCACGACACAATGACAACGACGACAAAATCGACAGAGGCATGCACATGACGACGAAACGTTAAAGACCGTGTCACGACGGCGCGAGTCCCATGGCAGGTACAACGGCGTGAGGTGGACGATACACGACGACAGCTACGATCATGTCGACATGACCACGATGGTATCTATGCAGCGAAGGCTGCTGTGCCAAATTTAATAGTTCGGCAAAATCACTAACGTGTCGACTCAGTTATAGTGAGACTCATCCGTGAGGATCTGTCAACGCAGCTGGTGAGTCTCAGTTGGAGTCAGAGCAGCTGAGTGCAATTTGGATCAGTCTAAATCCTAGTGAGTTGAAAACATAAATAAATTTTTCCATGCGACTGTCAATGAGTCCGATCATTTTGCCGCCCTACGCCAGCAACATGGCAAACCGAGGATAAGGTTCACTGCGCCGAACTTGTTTTGCGAACTTAAACTGAAACCTGACGTCCTCACTCAAGCTTACTACTGGTAGATACAACTGACGCCACTAATGAACACACAGACAGCGATATAAGCAAACATGTAGACTTAGCTTCACGTTAAGTCTCACGTACTACAAAAGACGAGGATTCAAATATCTGACATTGACTTGCGAACCGAGAGCCCCAGAGTTGGAAAAGCCATAATTC
Source organism: Dermacentor variabilis (assembly GCF_050947875.1). Classification (NCBI taxonomy): domain Eukaryota; kingdom Metazoa; phylum Arthropoda; class Arachnida; order Ixodida; family Ixodidae; genus Dermacentor; species Dermacentor variabilis. Next base: position 216,144,434 of record NC_134569.1, on the reverse strand, counting down.
GCATGGTCTCACTAAGGTGACACCCGTTCACGATTACCGAGACTCGTTCAGATTCAAGCGCACTTAGACACAATAGAGTAAAGGAGCTCTTTCCAATTTAGACTGAGTAGGTAGGTGTAATTGTGAGGAAGTAAGAATACCTGTGGGTGAGCCTGATTGTAGAATCTGTGAGCGTGACTTGATACTGACATGCACGAGTGCGAAAAGAAATCAGTGCCGTCCAGTATGAGCGTACGTTTTCAATATAAATGAACGCCATAGATGTTGAGCGCATGCACGATATTGTGATTGCTAACGAGCCCACATCGACACATGCCACTGTATCCACACTCCTAAATCAGGTGCGCAGAAAATATTCATGCGTTTTGTCAAAAGAATAAAACGTGAAATTCTGCCGAAGTGTAAAAGCACAGGCAGGATAGCTCTGTGCTTGAGGATATGAAGAAGGTGCCCATTTTCGTAAATAAGCGTTTGACGCAGATGGGCAAGGCTCTGCCTGCAGCGGCCATTCAGAAAAAAAAAGACACTAGCTGGAAATTTGTCTGGACATCTGGGGGCAAAGCGCTAGCACGCAAAGAAGAAGGTTGACAAGCGATACACGTTGCGGATGAGGCAGGTCTGACAAAAATTGGGGAATTGAACACGGAATGGTGAAATACTAAGCTGAAAACAGTTTATTATGCCTGATCTTCTTAAGAAACGCAGGTATTATACTGTTGCAGACTTTAATAGCGAATTTGGCTCTAGGAAAAACTTCTTTTCTGCATTACATATGAGTTAAAGAAGCATTAAAAGAAAGGTCGTTGCCATTGCTGCTTTCCTGCAGTCTCTATCAATTGGGTTTAACGTGCTGGTTTTCTCAGAGACATGGATTACATATAAAGAAGATGCACCATTCCTTACAGGTTGTCGTATTGAAATCCTGTCGCAAACAGCGAAAAGGTGGAGGTCTTGCTGTTTATTTTAGGGATGCGCTTTCTTGTGAACTACTTGACAAATATTTCGTCACGAATGATGATATTGAATGCAGGACTATGTGCGTTGGTGCGTTTTCATTAATGGCATTAAACAGGCCACCGCATGTCCCCACATACAAAAAAAATCATTTCCTTGATATTGTGTTGTCAACTGTTCTCTGGAATACTCCCTGCATAATTATAGGCGATATAAATATTGACCTCTGCTCCAATGATCCCTATGCGAAAGAATTTGAAACGCTTTTTTTACATAGGGAAACACAAATTGGATAACCTTACCTACTGGGATTACTTAAGTAAGCGCTACGCTGCTTGATATTACGGTAAATTACATGCTCTAATGTACCGTAATGCTGAAATAAAATGAATGAATGAATGAATGAATGAAATATATGTGCTTCACATTTAAATTCCCAGAATATAAAAACCGGGGTTTTTTCGGATGATGTAAGTGATGATATATACATCTTTTTTATTGCGTCATTTACTCCACCCTTCTGAATTCTGAAAACCCAGACTCCTCTTCATCGAATTGAAAACAGCATAACTCGAGAATATTTTTTCACTTAGTTCAGAACCTAGTTTGGAGCATTGTTTACAGGCAAGACAACTCTGTTGAAGCTTATAACACCTTTTTGCATTCACTGCGTGCTAATTATGACTCAGCATTTCCACTTCAGAAGTTCTCACTCGGTAGAAATAAGAAAATTGTAGAAAACCTCGGATAAATTCTTATCTTTACCGGTGCATTCAAATAAAGAATAACTCTTACCACTATTTCATCTATTCGCGCGAGACAGACGCGTTCACCATATACAAGATATATAGAAAAGCTTTAACTTCAGACATAAATAAGGTTAAAATGAACTATTATGAAAAGTTATTTGAAAATATTTACAGTGATCAGAAGAAATTATGGTAGGGCATAAATGGGCTCACAAACAGAAATAAAGACTGTCATAGAACACAGGATATAACAATTAATGGCGAAACTGTCAGCGGCTGAAGCTTTGCAAATTTCATGAACGAACACTTTATACACTCGGGCTTGAAGGTTGGAACCGATGGAAATACGGAAAGTGCTCCAACTGCTGACAAGTCTATTGTGCCTAATTCTCTTTTTTTGGTACCCGCAGATCCGGTTGAAATACAATATTAATCATAAAACTTCAAGATATAGTGTTGCACCAAGGAATAATGAAATCGGCTCTCCTGAGTTGAAATTTATATCGCCATTGGTATGTGATGTGTTGGCTTACATTATCAGCCTCACCTTCACTACCGGTGTATTTCCACAACAGTTAAAGGTAGTGAAGGTCACTGCAGTACATAAAGGTGATGATATCAATATGTTAGCCAACTATAGACGAATATCCGTGCTTCCAACAAAATCAAAAATATTTGAAGGGGTAATTTACGATATGTTTGCATCCCCTTTTTTGATAAACATCAAATAATTTCAGAGCCAGTATAGGTTTCATAAAAATAAGCCAACGGAACAAGCTCTAGTGTACATGAAAGATGAGATTGTCGACCATATGGAACAGAAATAAATATACTCTTGGACGTTTTCTTCACCTTCAAGAAGCATTGCTGGCCATTGAATTCCAACTATTAATTCATAAATTATGGAGGGATGGAGAGCTTGGTGCAGCATCTTAACTCTTCAAAAGTTACCTTGAAGATCTTTATCAATTCGTAGAAATTATTAGCACGATATCTACAAAGACAAAGTTAAGAGAAGGAATTCCCCAAGGGTCCATACGGGGGCCGCTTTTGTTCCTTGCCTATATAAGTGATATTGTGGAAATACCGGATTCCCTTGAACTTATGATGTATGCTGATGATACCAACGTTTCCTTTTCATCAAACAATTTAAAAGTACTTGAGGTCACTGTAAATAACTATTTAAGGCATACTTCAAACTGGTTAAGCTAGAATAGGCTACGCTTGAATGCAAAAAAAAACTATATGTTATTCCGACCTATAAACAAACAAACCTATAAGTAAAATAAGTGTAAAATTTGAGGAAAGTTGTACTGCACTCGCCAGGGATGAAAATTCTTTGGTGTGTGCTTCCAGGAGAACTTAAACTGGCATACACATCTGAATCACCTGATTACCGCGCAAGCAGGAATTGTTAGGTGTTTTTACGAAACAGTACACTTCATCCCAGTAAGGTTACAAATATGTATGTACAATGCATTCTTCGATTCAATGGTAAATTATGGGATATTAGTCTGGGGAACGACATCGCAAAGAAATTACCCTAGTCTTATTACTCTGCAAAATAAAACATTGCTTTGTTTTGAAAAGTACACAGGAAAATAGCCGGACCTGCCAACTGCTCCGGTGTTCATAAAAATTCCATGCGCAGTGTGGATCAGCCATGCTATACTAAATTGCTCCGGGTAATTCAACAAAGTAACATAAATGAACAAAGCCCCATCGAAAGACCATATTACTCTTTACGATAACAAAGGAAACGAGTACCTAAATTAAGAACTAATTGTGGAAAACAAAGTGCTACATACCAGACACATCATGTTCTGAAAATCCTCGAGCATACACTGAACTTTAAAGCTTGTAGTAGTGCCTTTAAAAAACAAATAACTTATTAATAACCAAATGTATACAGTACCAACAATAACGAGTGGATTTGCATGCCTCTTCCAATGCTTAAACCATCCACGAATTGGAATTCTGAGTATTTACATGTATAATGTACATTCAGTGTGTCGTCATGCATTCACGTTTCTTATTTTGAAATTTATATTGTTTGGCTGTGTATCTTGCCGCGCGCGAACTTTTCTGTACGATTGTCTAAAAATTTTTATGTAACGTTCTTCTTTTCTTTGCATGATGTGATATGTGTACTTTTGCAAATTACTAGTGGTCCATTTTCCTGAAGCTAATGCATTATAATCCTTTTTTGATTGTGCTGAACATGAAGTATGTCAACTGTCACGAACTCGGGGGCACAGGGGCCTTTGTCAAGCTTGATTGCCTTTAGCCCTTGCCCCTGCAATGAGCTTGGCATATTGCTTACTGTAAATGAAGTACTTACATATTATGCAATAATTACAACATTAATGTGAACTTTTATTGAGACGTAAGCACTTTACATAGCACGCACAGAAATCCAAAGTGCTGGAAAGGCACAGTCCGGCAGTTAGGCACACTTAATCAGATGCTAGTCAAATAGAACGCATAAGTTTTAGTTGATAGCATAGGCGCCTACTATGGGGAGGCTCCGGGGCCGAGCCCCCTCCGGAGTTTTCCGGGGGTGGCTGATCCCACCCGGCGATGCCGAATCCCCCTGACCCCTAAAGCGTTATTACCAGAGTTTTGTCATCCACGTCATTTGAGGTTTCTTCTGACTTTTCTCGACCTTTTCACATCAAATTTCGCTGGGGCTCATAGCTTACTGCATCATTGTTGGCACGGACTTGCACGACTTTTAACTCATAGTTTCGCTTTATTTCTGCAAATCCTGACAATAGGCAGGTTGCAAACCTAGTTCCAACGCCTACTATGGCGACCCTCGCGGCGGCGAGCCCACGCCCGGCAGGATACGAGCGGCACGCTTGCGTTCGAAAAGCCTGTCTGTGCACTGTTTCGCGCGTAGCTGTTGCCTTTTCTGAGCAATGTTGAAGCACAACCCGAGCTGTTGCGTAGTGGGCTGCAACAGCACACACACCAACTCACGAGAAACAAAGTTTTACAGGTTTCCGGGCCGACCGTACGAAGTAGAACAGCGTCTACGCTGATCGCGCTTTTCCGATGGCAGACTGTTTTATGTTCCGGCGTTATGCCAAGTGCGGTAACGCTGAATTCGTTGGTTTTACGGCAGAAATGGCAGCAACGGAACACCTGTAGTGCGCACCAGCATATGCAGCAAACACAATAGTTTGTTTCCGCACTGTACCGAAGTAAAGCTGTGAAACTCTTTCCCAATCCTCTCCCATTCAAACAGCGCCAGGGCTTGCTGGGAGCTACGCGGAGGGGTTGCAGCTGGCTCAGCTGGCATACATCCTTCTGCGCCCAGCATATCAACTAAGGGGCAGTTTAGATCACTAAAATATTTGGCGACGTGGTTTATTGGAACCTCCTATGCGCGCACTGAAAAATCGCAACAACATAAAAAGTCTCGAACGTCCCGTAACTTGGGCGAAAATATTTTCCAAGCGTAGTCTAACGAAACTGGTAAGTTCCCCACTTTTTTGTGTTATGAGAGAGCAACGTTAGAATACCTCGGGTAGGTCTACGAGACGTTGTTAGGTCCCACGTTCTTGGATGAGATGACTGGAGTGACATTTGCCGTCCTGTATGTACAGGGCAACTACCGCGACGTGGTTTATTGGAACCTCCTATGCGCGCACTGAAAAATCGCAACAACATAAAAAGTCTCGAACGTCCCGTAACTTGGGCGAAAATATTTTCCAAGCGTAGTCTAACGAAACTGGTAAGTTCCCCACTTTTTTGTGTTATGAGAGAGCAACGTTAGAATACCTCGGGTAGGTCTACGAGACGTTGTTAGGTCCCACGTTCTTGGATGAGATGACTGGAGTGACATTTGCCGTCCTGTATGTACAGGGCAACTACCGCGGCGTGCTTGCACGTCCCTGCGATGACAGCACGACAATCGCCGCTCCTCGCTAATATTTGTCTGCGGTCGTCGATCAGCAAGGATCTGTCACCTATAATTTCATGCGTCCACATCGTATATAAGGACGTAACTTACGCTGAGCTTCACGCATCGCGTTGGTGCGGTGATTTTCGTTTGTGGAATACACCTATAGCAGTCACTTCCGATCCGGAGAGTTCACCAGTTCGCTCACGTGGTAGACATGCCCCGCTTCAAATAGACGACTTCCTTTCTGAAAATTCTTTCCACGAAAGAAGCTGTCAAGATCTTGTAATTCCCGAAACCTGGCTAAAATTAATATCGGCGTGCTGTTTCGCGCCATCACTACCGTTTGACAGGACGCCGAACACGTAGCGCAAGCTGCTGACCCCGCGAGTAACCCCACCGCATTTGGGCAACTATTCGTCAGATGGCGCTAGGGGTCCGAAACACGGGGCGCCGCCTAGCACTTGCAACATGCCCATAGGACGACGCACGCATTAAAAGCACCAGCGGCAGCTGCCTCATCAGTTTATCTCGCACAAACATTGTATTAAAGTTCCACTGTAAATATCACGCACATAAGCAATATATTTAAATGCACACACAGGTCAAAGTTTATTTTATCTTTAAAAGAGATGCAGGTAGCCAATTTAATATCATTTATAATGGTATGCATTGCCTATGCCTAGACAATGAATATGTTACTGTATATTCACAACGTCTCAAGTTGCATTGCGGCTTTTTGAGCCATGAAAATACCGAGAGACTTCAGTGACCCCTTCGGCAGAGTCCTTCATCGATAGCGTGTAAAATGCACGTGAATGTTGTGTGTCTCAGTATCGCTTCTCTTTCCAGCAAGCAATGCTGACGACTAAGGAAAATAGAAAACATGAGAAATTTAGAACATAGATTAGGGGTGGAAACATCGACAATTGCATGCAAAGCTCATAAATATGTGCGTGGTGTCCCAATTAGCTATCATGCACCAATATTAAAGAAAGAGCAATGCGTTACTCGAATAAAATCTAATGCATATTGTTTAGAGTACAAAGGAGTAGCTGCCAGTAACCTTTTCGTTACTGAGATTTGATTAGGTAATTGTAACTGATTATCTAATTCGGGACGTACTATCCTAATTATCAAAGTATTAATTAGGCATTTGAAGGCACAGCCAACGATATCTAACTCCAGTATATTTAACGATGTACTAATTGCCTACAAATTTTTTTCCAACTGATAAACAAACCCCACGACATATGAAAAAATACCACGTGACTGCACACCCACCCGTATCATAAAGGAGCATCCTGGAACAGGCTCCCTATGAGTTAGCCAGAACGAAATAGAAGAAATAAAGAAAGCATTGTGATCGAAGTAGTGCGTTATCTACCGCGCCCTACAAAAACACAAAGCCCTACAAAGCCTTAGCACGTGTCATAGCACGTGTAGTTAGAACTCAGTTGTCGCCCACTATAAATTTTGCAAGGCCCTAACGGTAAAAGTGTTACATGTGGGACAAAACACCCTCAAGGGTGTAAACATTTTTACAGTGTATAACCCGTCGCGTTTGGTGTTAGTTGAAAACAAGCTGTGACAGCTGCCGTCTTTGCATAGATAAAGTGTACGAATTTTTTTTTTTTGCCACAAAATTCGTCACCACAAAAGTGAATTCAGAACGCCAATGCAAAGGTTTAAAGATGCGTTTTGTTTCGCCCTAGTCGCCATGTCTTTCTTCAATGAGCCGAAAGTAAACATAATTCGTGCCTTGGGATCTGCAAATGGCAACAAGAGGAAGCTTTCAAGAAACGAAGCGCCAACAGTGATGGCGCGCTACGAAGGAACAAACACAGGACAAGGCACCTTGTCCTGTCTTTGTTTTTTAGCGTGCCGTCACTATTGGAGCTTCGTCTTTTGCAAGCGATGCACCAACTAGCGCCCCACAACGAGTTGTGCTGCAAAAGGAGGAAGGCCGCAAGTGTATATATATATATATATATATATGAATGCATGTATATCAGTCAGGCAATTTTGGTGGCAGAACAAACGCAACGACTACCATCAGACGTTATGAAAACCGGAGACAAACCGGCAGCTTCAAGAAACAGCGGCGGAGGACTTCACCTTTATGTCCTAGCCTACGCACAGATGTGCTAGATTTTATGGCCTCCAACCCTCATGCTAGCGACCGGATTGTGGCCGTCTAGGTACCAATTTCCAAGGTATCAGTTTGGAGGATTCTAAATGATGGCTTTAAACCCATACCGCTTTAACGAGCAAAAATGCGTAGAAGATACAGACCTGTAGATTCGTCTAGATTTCTCGAATTGGGTCACCATAAAAGCCGATGAGGCTCCAGATGTTTTGAGCAACATCATGTGCACAGATGTAGCCAATTTTCGCAGAAACGCCTAGGTAAATTTGCATAATGAACACTATTGGAAGACTCCAATCTGCACTTGATATAGCGCAATTGGCAGGAGTACCAGTGGTCGCTCAATATGTGGTTCAGAATTTACGCGGGTACCGTCTTCTTCGATCGCACACTGACTGGACATCGTTACGTAAAGGCAATTTTTGAAGGAGTGGGTGAGTTTCTCAGCGAAGTCCCGCTGTCACGTCTTCCACTTCTGTCGTAGAAGCAAGATGGGGAACCTGCACACAGCAACAGCCGAGCACGGCACTGGCTGGATGTGACTTTTCGTGCGCAATAAACTAGAAGGCATCGGCCTGTAAATTGGCCGTATAGGTGACCTGACCTCTCTCCACACAATTTATTTCTTTGAGGTACTGTGTAACATCGTGCTTATATGATCGAGACGGAAGCCAGATTAGTTCAAGGGAAGGGTAAAAGATGTCTGCCGTAGAATGGTGGCGTCTGTCATCAAGAAATCCACTGAAGATGTGATAACACGGACACAGTACGGCGTAGCTGCAAGAGGAGACCTATTCGAACACGTACTCTAGGCCTGTGTTTAACGGATATTACGACCTCACAGGTAATAACGGAACAATGATATTTGATGGTTCTCGACATTTCTCTTCTTTTTGTGCAGACATCCTTACTGCCAATTCGGCTCATCTAGAAGTTGGACATTTACTTCCTTGAATGCATCGGCTTTGCCTTTTCTCTACACGTTGTTCGCTTCCCAGTCTGTTTAATTCGCTTTTATTTTTTGACACGAACTGGTTTTTGCTGCACATATACCGTATCATGAAAAATAAAACGGTCACTTTGGATTTCGTCCGAAGTAAGTTTCTGGCGCGCAATATGGTTCGCGGAACACTCTTTCAATGCGGTGCGAGCAAAGCAGGGATTTCGAAAAACTTATGCCTATTACATTGTTCTCGCATTTCGTGCGTGGTGAGAGTGGCGCTTTGGCGGATTATCAAGGGGCTTTTGTTATCAATGTCCTCAGCCAGCCTTGAGAGATGGATAATAAGTGTGAGGTAGAAATGCGACGAAGGAATAGCTGCGAAGCCGCGAGACCGGCTGTTGGTGCTCCTTCCGTACCATTATCAAGGTGATGCGCTGTCTCTTCGCGTTTGCGACAGGCAATGCAGTTGTTTTGAATCAGCTTATTTGAGGGCGCTGCATTATGATGCGGGTGAGGGCGCTCTAAGGTGACATCATTCATAGTTCGTGAGGTTCTCTTGCCAGGCAGAAAAAAATGTACGCAATTAGTACGTCGCTGATAACACCGCAGTTGGATATAATTTTTGGATGCCTAGAAATGCCTCATTGACACTTTCGAAATTTGGACAGAAATTCTCGGCTTAGATAATCTCAATAACAAAAAAATTAGTGGTGGCTACTACACTGTACTGAAAAAAATATATGCTAGGTTTTCTTGTAGTAACGCAACTGGTCATTTTTTAGGACTTAGTACATGATACTTGGGGTAAACTATAATATCCCTAGTATAGCTGAAATGAAGCCATGCCGCATTCACTCGAAATCACTATCAACAGCAGTTATGCGCCACAGCGCTTATACTCGGACCCACAGAAGAGAAATTGAACTGTCTCCTACTACGGGGTCTTGTATATACTCATACAACGCCGTCACTTGAGCGCGCAATTCTTCGAGGTCGCACTAAGATTCTTCAAGCGCAAGAAATGTATATATATATATATATATATATATATATATATATATATATATATATATATATATATATATATATATATATATGAATGGGGGCTCGGAAAGCTGGTCGCCTCCGCCCCCCCCCCCCCGCCGGCTGAATGAACACTCTCCTCCTATGATTAATAGCCTAGTTAACAGGGGAATAAGAGACGACTCACGCACTCACGACTAAAGCAATAAACAAAACTAAGTTCTCTGGTCGGGCCACAAGAGCTTTCCCAAAACTTTTCGGGCTATGTATTGCAAAAACATCATTCGTAAATCCGTTCGACACAATTGGCACGTAAACAAGTTGGGCGCGTTCCCGATATTTTGGCACAGCAGGATTTTTCTGCGCAGTTGTTCTATGAAATTTTTCTATGCATTTGCCTATAGAATCATAATTCAAAGATATAGTATAGGCTGGGAAGCAGACTCTGACACAACCCAATGTAGGGAAATGCAAGGCCGCTGCGTTTTCGCGAGCATTTATGGCCTCTATTGCACATTCTCTGCAGGTCTGAACAGCTGCCTCCATCCAGCATCCCCGACCTTCCCACCTTTCTCTGAACATATAGACAGACTCGTCGTACGCTTCGGAAGAATTCAACAGCATCTCACACGAGAAAAAGTGGCTGTCATTTTATTGAAATGCACCAATTATCTCAGTCAGTGCAGGCCCAATTTGATGACCGAAAGCTCACACGAGGGCACGTTGGTCTGCAGCACTCTTTTCCGACATAAAACTTCACAGGCATCGGATGCGTCCTTTATCTACGACGGCGGAAGCCATGGGGACCAGCTGCCAAGCTGCCGTAGCCAGTTGGCACGTATTGACCTGCCACGTAGCCGGCAGAGCCATAACCGGAAGGAGTATGTCCACCACTAGCATAACCGCCAAGGATCGGACCACTAGGGGCGTAGCCGAAGCGCCCGTAACCACCATAGCCGGCTCCAGCACCACGGCCGCCGTAAGGACCGTATCCGTATCCACTCAAGGCGTTGCTGTAACCAGCGGATGCCCTGGCGCCGTACGCAGCAGGTGTTACCGCCCCAGCAGGAACGGGCGGGACCACGGGTGTGGCATTGAACACAACGTCGGCGCTGGCTCCCGGTGCGGTGCCCGGCTCATTGGTGTCTACAGTGGCGCGGAAGCCGTTGGCGTCCGCGATGTAGTTGACGCGCCGGTAGAGGCCGTTGACGTCCGTGTAACCGTACGAGCCAGTCTTTACGTTACTGGAGTCACCTTGTTCGCTGCGGAACTGCCGGTTGCCGAACTCGTCAGCCGTGTCGTAGCCGAAGGTGTACGGCTGCGGTGACTGCATCGAAAGAGAGAGCACACGAAATATCAAGACACCTGTCAAAAGGTTACACCTAAGCATAAGTGGAGCTTAGCGGACATGTCTGCTGCATGGCTCAAAGAAAATTCGGTTCGCTACAGGATAATATAGTAACACTGAATCGTTATCAATACAGAAAACTAGCGAGTGAAGAAACATTCACAACTTGTGGAGTTACGGGAGGCAAAGGTATACAAAGGTTTGCAATAGTTTGGCGGGATAATAGGCTCAGCGCATTATCCTATCCATATTTGGCAGGAGGGAAAAGCGGTATGAGGCTTTGCGTACGGCGAATGTCACGTATGCAATCTGTAGTTCTCGCTGTCAATAACGACATTAAAAAGGTAGCGATTCGGGTCGAATTCCTCGTAGCTTTTCGACCTTCAGCGTGGTAGGGAAAAGGTAACTACAAAAATAGACATGTAGTTTGATGTCACTTTATTTTGCAGGTATCGTTTAAAAACAATTTGGTAGCATCTAATATCAGTTATTTGCTTTAAATATATCTCGGTGAATGGTGAGCGTAACAGCGCTGGTGGGAGTGTTATAAATTTAATCACTTTATATGAATTTGTATCCTTATATGAAAGTCGTTTTTTCTCGTTGAGTTACAAAGTTTAGATTCACGACAACGCACACAAAACAAATCTGCTTCCTGCAATCACTAGATTTCAACTTTCTCTTTTAAGTGCGACGAGCCTCATCAATATCTCTGCAGTGCTTACCAAGAGAAATGATTTCTCCATTCGCATGTATAGAGACAGAAGCACCCGAGCTGAACTTTCTTCTTAAAGGTAGATGAAGTGAGACGCAGCCGTTATGCTTGCTCCCTTGCAAGTGGCTGCAATGTGGCACAAAGCTGATGTTAACGGTGACACTATAAGAGTGTGTTGCGAACAACGCGCTCTTGCGGTTAGTTCCATCAATCTGGTCTGGAAGAGCAGTCATGTTTCTTTTGAGTAGTGCTTATATCGTCTACGAGGAAGCATGATGTGTTTAACCTGTCAACGAACCAAATCATCTATGTGAGTACGTCGGTTGCGTTTTAGAGGAAATGCGCGCGTTGATTGAAGAAGAAAGCTGTCGGCGCGCTGATAGAAAATATTACTTAAATCCTTGGGCAAAAGTCAATTCCTTTGTATGTTGGAGAATGGAACCAGTATTAAAGAGATGGCCTGAGCTATTTCTTATGTTTTCTTCGAGGCTTCAAATGTTATTCTAAGTTTATTGCCTAAAGCCGAGGGATGGTGGGATTGCAGTTGCTGAAGAAGGTAGGTCAGCATGGCAACAAACTGTGCAACCGACGTGGGCACTGCGCATTCCGCATTTTAATCTTATTATCTTTTTCACGCCCGCGCAGCACATTTCGGCAGAGAACGACCGCTGTAGCGACTTCACTTTTCTCCTCCCCGCACAGGTAGATACGCAGTGCGTATGTGTACAGCAGCTACTTCGTAAACTTTCTGGGTTAAACAGCAGTGCTGAAAAAAGAAGCGTCTCTAGCGCCTACCTTTTCAATTACAACGACAAAGAAACCGAGATTCGACATAATCCCAGCTCATACATTACTTACAGCTGAGTAACCAGTGTATCCTTGGTAAGGTGTGCCTGCTGCCGGAGCGTTATAGCCACCGTAACCACTGTAGCCGGGACCCTGGTATCCAGGTGCGGAGTCGTGGTGATCCAGCGCGCACGTCTTTGCGACAAAGCAATACACGAGCAGTTTAACCTGCAGAGAAGGAAAATGAAGCACTGGTGACGCTGTTTCTAGATGATCGCATTGGACGCTGAACTTAAAAAAACCGTCATATATATTCGTGTTAAGGAATACCTCAGGAACACACAATGATACCAATGAGAACAAATGTATATAACCGCTCCAAAAGAATTACTCGCTGGTATGTAGTACCGCGCAGTGTCCATCTGAATATGCGTATCTAGCTTGAGACGTCAATAAGTTTCAGGTAACGGGTGAGTGTCGCATGATTAAACTTCATTATATCGTTTTTATAGCAACGTCTCAAACAATGTAAGACAATATGGAACAGTCTTTACATTACATAAATATGCACTCCAATTGTTAAAATTTAAGCGGCCCAAGTTATCAGTTATGGGACTTGCGTAGCATGAAACAATGATCAAGACGTCCGAGGGAAGATACTGTGCGGTAATTTTACCTTCGAGAACATTTCGATTGTGCCCGCGTCCTTTACGACGTATGGTATTTGCAACTTTCACTTGTTCTCTGCGATAAACTTCAAACAATGCAGACGGTGTCGCTGTTTTGCACTGGGACCTTGTCCACCGCAGCCAGCTTTTATATCCTGACAAGCGAACGCTGCCAACCAGATCTCGCGACATGTGGAAAGGGTGTACGTTTTTCTTGCTCCTTTCGTTGCGTGTAGTCGGTTGCATGAAAGGAGCTCTTCAGTGAAAACGCAATACCTCTGGCATGCTTGTCGGCTGCATGCAATGTGAACAACCGTGAAAATTTCGTGGTTTTCTCCTTGTCCGCTTTCGTAATAAAGAAGTCTTGACGTGCCTCGCTCACGCTGGGTTACATTCTAACCCTCCCCAAGCAGCCACTGACTGAAGTACTGCCCTGTTCTTCAGTTAGCTGTTGTATCCAGCAGAGACTGGGAGTACCGTGAAGGACAAAAATTTCTGGAGCCAACCTATATAGAAAAGAAGGAACTTCGCCGAAGTCTTCCTGAAGTACATAGAAGTTAATTATGCACTACAACTGTCCAGTGACGAAATTTTGTTGGCTCTTCTCATTTCGAAGTTTGACGCGTCGGTCGTATAGACATTAAGTGCCATTTGTGAGGGCCAGGTCTACAAACTTTCGTTCGCCACTGTACGCGTTTCTTTTACTACGACAGCCATTGTGCGCTACAGTGAACACATTTGTTCGTGACACATTTATAAATAAGACAGAGAACTCACAGGCACTACCGGCCAAGACGCGATGACAACGACGACAAACTCGAATGAGCCACGTATATGCTGACGAAATGGTAAAGACCGTGTCGCGAGTACCCTGGCAGATTAAAAAATAAAAGGGCGCTTAAGCTTCGCCTTCAAAAGTGGAACGCGATAACGTTATCGCACCCCTTTCGCCCCGCCCACTCATTCGCTTGGCATGTTCTTGACGAGACGAAGGGGAGAAGCGGGCGAGTGGCGCGCCACCTGTCGGGGCTGTGCCGTACATCGTGAGGAGGGGGTCTTCTGTGTTTGCCGCAAGATGGCTCTGCGTGTGCGCCAAGAGCAGAAGAAATGTAGCGGAAACGTACTTCCCTACTCGTTTAACTGCCAATTCTGCAATTTTACATGCTCATAATTACCGATATACACCGCAGTATACCTTTCTACGGCACGTTTCTAAGGCAACACCGCATTCACTAGAGGCGCTTTTGTCGCGCTTTGCACCATTGAATTCATGGCTGAGTGGTAGTGTCTCGGTGTCACGCTCCGGAAACCCTGGTTCCATTCCTACCCAGCCCATCCTGCAAGTTGTTTTTATTTTTGAAGAGCCTTCCGGGATTTGTCGCTCACGGCTAACGCCGCCGACACCGTAGCTGTCGTCACGCCGACGACAGCTACGCTTATGTCGGCGTGACGATGATGATCCCTGTGCACCGAAGGCGGCTGTGACAAGTTACATAGTTCGGCAAACTCGCTAATGAGTCGACTCACTTATACCGAGACTCATCCGTGAGGCTATGTGAGCACGGCTGGACATAATTCTGGGCAGTCTGAGTTCGAATGAGCGCGCCTGAGTACATTGTTGGTCAGTCAGAGTTCGAGCACCCCCAGCTGAGTACAATTTTGATGAGTCAATCTTAGTGAATCCTAGTGAGTCAATCCTGGTGACACGGGCAACATGACGAACCAGGGACAAAGTTCGCTGCGCTTATTTTCCGAACTTAAGCTGCAACCTGATGTAATCATCATCATGCGCAGCAGCAGCAGCAGCAGCCTGGTTACGCCCACTGCAGGGCAAAGGCCTTTCCCATACTTTTGCAACTACCCCGGTCATGTACTAATTGTGGCCATGTTGTCCCTACAAACTTGTTAATCTCATCCGCCCACCTAACTTTTTGCCGCCCCCTGCTACACTTCGCTTCCCTTGGTATCCAGTCCGTAGGCCTTGATGACCATCGGTTATCTTCCCTCCTCATTGCATGTCCTGCCCATGCTCATTTCTTTTTCTTGATTTCAACTAAGGTGTCATTAAGTCGCGTTTGTTCCCTCACCCAATCTGCTCTTTTTTATTCCTTAACGTTACACCCATCTTTCTTCTTTCCATAGCTCGTTGCGCCGTCCTCAGTTTAAGCAGAACCCTTTTCGTAAGCCTCCAGGTTTCTGCCCCGTGCGTGAGTAATGGTAAGACACAGCTGTTATACACTCTTCTCTAGAGGATTAATGGCAACCTGCTACTCATGATCTCAGAATGTCCGCCAAACGCACTCGAGCCCATTGTTATTCTCCTGATTATTTCAGTCTCATGATCGGGATCCGCGGTCACTACCTGCCCTAAGCAGATGTATTCCTTTACCACTTCTAGTGCCTTGCTACCTATCGCCAACTGCTGTTCTCTTCCGAGGCTGTTAAACATTACTTTAGTTTTCTGCAGAATAATTTTTAGACCCACCCTTCTGCTTTGCCTCTCCAGGTCAGTGAGCATGCAAAGAAAGCTACAAAATCCCAATAAAGACAGGCGTGGGGCAGGGAGATACGATCTCTCCAATGCTAGTCACAACTTGTTTACAGGAGGTATTCAGAGACCTGGATTGGGATTAATTGGGGATAAGAGTTAATGGAGCATACCTTAGTAACTTGCCATTCGCTGAAGATGTTGTCTTGTTTGGTAACTAAAGGGACCAATTGCTATGCATGCTAACTGATGTAATCGCTCAAGCTTAATGCTAGTATATCCAACTAAAGCCACTAATGAACACACAGGCGATTGGGATCCTGTAGATTGAGCTTCACATGGAGTCTCACGTACTCGAAAAAGGGATTTGATTGGCTGATACAGACTCGGCTAATAAGACTCCCGGAATCAGAAAAGCTATACACGTGGTCCCACTAAAATTACACCCGCTCACGATTACCTAAACTAAGAGAGTCGTGTGCACTTAGACACTCTAGAGTGATGGAGCTCTTTCCAATTTAGACTGAGCACGTAGGCTTAAGTGTGGGGAAGTAAGCATATCTGTGGGCTAGCGTGATTGTAGTATATGGGAGCGTGACCGAATACTTACATCCATGAGTGTGCACAGGAATCAGTGGCATCCATTATGAGCGTACATTTTTAATATCAGTGAACGCCGCTGATTGTGAGCGCATGATATTATGATTGCGAACGAGTACACTTGACTGCAAGTTGATGAATGGTCTATTGAGTGGGTGGCATTTCGTGTGATTAGACGGGAGTGTGATTCTGACTATAAGCTGGCTGCGATCTTACCCTAGATCAATGAGCGCAATGAGTGATGTGGTAATTCAGACCAGGGCTAAATCTGTGAGTTCTAATCAAGACAAATCAAATTCCTTGTCATTGAAGGGAGCCTAAACCCGTGATCCTGTTTGTGTGACTTAGCAGTAATTGACCAGACCCCTTAGTGGCAATTCAGACAACTTCTGAAAATGTAAGTTTGAGTCAAGTGAGTTAATAAGAGAAACTAACAGGAGTTAACAAGAGTAAATGTAGTCTAATCCCATGATTTCTTCGGAGTACCTGAGTCCGTAAGAACGTATGGGAACGGTTGTCGGCAGAAGGGTTTCAGAAATGCTTGCAGGTTTCTGTAGCAGAGGGTTCACTGAAAGGATGTCGTGTAGAAAATATCGCTCGGACACAGCAAATGAACAGACGCAAAACAAACGAAAGGTAACGGTTGTGCCCTACGTGCACTAGACGGCACACTATCCTAAATATCTGCTACTCGCGTTAACAGAAATATTGTTTTTTTCTGGCTCCAGAAAACTCTTCAGAAGGTGTTGGTTTACTGACTGGTGTCGAAAATCTGTGGTTGGGTGTTCCAAGAGACATTGGAATTTTTTTGCGGATTCTTAAGATGTAGTGGTGTACAAGCTGCCGCAGTCCTGTGGTAAGAAGTACAAAGGACCGACAGGACAGTGTCTTAATGACCGCTTCAGAGATCATAGTTTAGACGTGATCAGTTAGGGTGACGGTCCACAACTTGAATGCGGCTGCGTTCTTTTGCTTGGTGGTTGTGTGGTTCTGGCCAGGTACAGAGACCAAGATGTGCGTGAAATTATTGATGCAGAGGCTACCTATTGGAGTGATGAAAGCTGTGTCATAAGCAAACCATCCATTGACCTGTTATGTTAGGAACCGGCCTTCTTGGAAAGCTGAGATGTACTTATTGATCACCTGCGGTGCTACCGTGCCTGGTAAATAAAGATGTTTTCTTTTTCGAGGAATAAACTGTTTAAGTTAGCTCACTGTCGCTTCCACATCTTGCTTCCGTCGTCGTCTGCTGGCGCTGAAAATGTTTTCCAAGTTAGAGCCCCAACATGCCCAGCAACAGCAACGGCATATACCATTGGTAAATGCTTGTAGTCGCGTTAACAGCTTGGCTGTAAAACAAGTCACTTAGAAATTATGAACTATCTGAAATTCGGTGAAGAACACACATAGCATAGTGAACGCCAAACCAGATTTGTAAATATCAAAAAAGTAGTGATAGGACACGACACCATAGTATAGTGAACGTCACCTCCATCAGCAGATCTTTACAGATAATTCGGCCCCAAGTGGAAAGCACGAGCTCATATTCAGATGAGGATGTCAGACCGAATTTTGTCGTTAAAAGAATGCGCATTCGTAACTTCGCAGCAGTAAGAAAGTTTTTTAGTAAGAATTATAGCAGCTCTGATTATATTATATCGTCACATTGGTAGTTGCAATTGTAGATGGCGCGAATGACCCTGCAAGAGAAGCTTCGGCCAAAGGAGAAACTACTTGCTTTAGACGGAGACCTTCGTATCCACCATGCATACAAGCCATAGGAGATGCAGATGAGGGCTTCGTGCAGAATAGGTGTTGAAACATGGCATTTGCGCGACACTGTAGAATGACACAAGGACATTGAAGATACCGAACTGAATCGGACAGCTGAACAAAGAAGAAGCGATACCAGGACGACGAGGAAATTCCTACTTCGGAAATTTCTTCCTACTGAGGAGTATCGGTAATTATTACATTTTGAATGTGCATCAAGTGATCCAAGGAAGGTGTTCTCATTGTTGTGGAAGATATAATCTTATGTCATTCTCAATACTAGTGTTCCGCTGGTTAAGGCAATGCCATCAGATATAAGCTGACCGAATGGATCCAGTTTCGAGCGTGGCTAAGGTATCCGCGGTTTATGAAAACGAGGCCACTGAACACGAAAAAAAATAAGGATGGCATGCAAACAAAAATTTGCAGAGGCCATCTGAAGTGATAATCGACCCATTCTTAAAAGGGCTGGTAAAACAATTTGCCAAGTCGTATTGAATAAAGGTAAACGTGTTTCCAGTTAAATTACAACATTTGCTACAAACGTGGGCAACTCCAGGCACAAGCAGAGTCCGCCTCGTTGTTAGAACTGGGTGTCGCAGCATATAAGCCGCGAACAAGAAAATATTATGTGCCGAAGCTCCATGATGGCTCGGACACATGTCTGATATGTGTCCATAATGACGTGGAACCCTTATGTCCCTTTGACTTTTGCTCACTCCTTTCAATATACCCATGACAGGCGTACCCTATGTATTGATTTGCTGAAGGTGTCACTGTCAGATATGCTTTTCCTAATGACACGTCCAACACGCTACTAGCACGTCATTTTTGTTTACGAAATACAAGCTTGATTTAAAGACGGCGGTATATACAATACTGAGAAAAATTTGGTCATTATATGAACACTTGCAGGAATATTGATACGCCTTAGAAGGAAGGCTATGGGTAATTCAGTGCAATGTAGATGAACATGTTGTATTTCTCTTTAATATACAGGTTGTCCCACATAATTTGAGGCAAAGTTTTATAAAGGAAAGGCACTCCAGACGCGAGTTGAACCGAATGCATAATGTTGGCACTGGCCTCAGGCTATTACTCAGGCTATTTTTTATTTTCCACTTCAAAAATGAATTAGTTATGGTTAATTAGTCAACTTTTGAAGTATTGGCTGCTGACTCCAAGTGTGATGCGTAAAGTTGTAGAGTACCTTGACAAACCTCTCTATAAGTTGTTTCCGACACGATATATCTCACTTGGTCCATTTTTCTGCATTCCAAAGAAAGCCCGTGAAATATGAAAACATACGACGGTGACAGGGCGCCTGCGCGCTGTTATTGCGCTGCTCTTAAGCGTGCGATGGATGAACAAGGCTGGCTTGAGCGAGACTGGCCCGCGACAGGGCGTTATAGCTGGTGTAGATATCTGGGCATGCGGTTCTTATCGCATGACCCGCCGGTGTCACCATTATGTATTCGGTTCCACTCACGTCCGGATTGCCTTTCAGTTTCAAAGCTATGGCTCAAGTTATGTGGCAGAACCTACAATTTAAGAAGTAACACAACACACTTATCTACATTGCGTCGAATAACGTATCACGTTCCTTCTGAAGCAGATAAGTATTCCTGCAAGTACTCGTATAATGACTCAATTTTCCTCGCCGATGTAAAAAAAAAAAGAAAGTGTGGCAACAGCCCGAGCGTACGTAAGTGCCCAATATATCAGCAGATGAGATCTAAGGGATTAAACTAATAAACAAAGCTTAAAAATAACACTGCGCCTTTAGGAATCTTTCAGGCCTGTTGGACCATGCCAGAGTACGCGCCACATTGAACATACAGAAAGCTGTTCAGTGAGAGCCTAGACGGGCACAAAATTAAACATATAGGCACACCGATGCAACCTCTATGCAATATCAGGGCAACTGAATTAGTCGGTGGCGTGCCATCCCCGACAAAGGCAGTACTTCTCATTCTGCAGAGTGCTCACAGGTAGGATGGCTGTCCCTCTAGCGCAGCAGTAAAAATTACACGTACACCCTCCTCTGCTAGTGCCCGAGCGACAGAAAATGCGACATTATGAAATACGAGGCGTAAGTGGGCCTGGTGCAAATACCAAATGCCAAATTCCTACCTTGAGGGGCAAAAATTATCTAAGAGCGATAACCCCTGCCACGGAGATCATCCTAAGCGTATCAGATGGATTGAAGAACGTGGTCGGCACTATGAACTACATAGACTTGATGCATGCCAGGAGCAGAGAATGAAATACCGAACTAAAAAACTACGAAGCAGGAGCACATTAAAACATTACTCAAGCAAGCCAGGTTGGGCATTTCGCAGACGATCCCGCCTCAGCTGAACCCGTGATCGTACGTAATATTTATTTATTTATTTATTTATTTATGCACTTATTTTCATACAATCAGGTCGCGGTGGATTTTAGAAAAGCGCGGTACAAAATATGGTGCATAGTAAAAAAAGTGCAGTGATAAAGAATAAGAAAATAAACAATGTTAGATGCAAACGTTTCTTGCTAGACAATATCGTGTGTCATTACAAAAGCTGAAAAAATGCTAAAGTTCCTGATTATGGAACGCTAGTTAAAATTTCACAAAGAGTGTTATCACTGATAGACACATTATTGATCAGAAGGTTTTTTCAATTTGCACATGTACGAGGCAGAAAAACTGCGAAAAAAGCTTTGCGTCACATATATCAGTAATAACTTAACGATAGTGGTCAGTACTGTGCTATAAATAATGTTGTCTTGTAAAGACATGGTATATACAATGTAGGATGATGGTAAAGCCAGTGCAAAAATTCCCAACATGCAATGTTACGGCAAAAGGACAACAAAGGAAGGCCAAAACAAGATTTCATTGATCTAATGCTTGCAGTTTTGCTATAGTTAGGAACGATAAAAAAGAAATACTTGGTCAAGTTTAGTAAATAGACTATCTTGTCTGCGATCCCACAGAAGTCTAAGATATTCTGATTTAGGCAGTATTAAAGTTTTATGCAACTAGTATTTTAAATCAGATGGGGCGCTATAAAATTTACGACGAAGATAGCCTAAGATGCGTAGCCTTTGTTAGTGGCATACTTTAAGTGAGTTAAACATAACTGGCTTGTGGACACCAATAAATTATACGGAATCACTGTTTCTAGACGAACTTTATTTATGAGGTCATAGTTTTGGTGGTTAGCCTCCCGCGATAAGTGCAGTACTGTAAACTTCTTAATATTTAGTTGATGACACCATTCATCAGTTCAATTACTTCGGCTTCATTGGTTATTTGTCGGAATAACAATGGTCAGCGAAGAAGAATATGTCAGAGGATACTGTAGCCAGAAGGTCGTTAATATTAATGAGAAGTATGAGAGGGCCAAGAAGCGACACATGCGGTACTCCAGAATGAAGTTTACTAAAAGAATGACTGTTCTCATTAGGTCTTCCAAACTGAACGCAGTTCCTTAGAAAGCGCTTAATCCGCGTCAGGAACTTAGAATCCAGATTTACTTGAAATAATTTGAAGCACGGAAGCTTGTGACAAACCTTCTGAAGCTGCTTAGGAAAATCTAGGAAAACGCAATTGGCATAGGAAGAACGATTGCAGATACAACGTAACTTGTAAGCGAAAGAAAATAGTTGTGTTTCACATGATAGTGCTTTTTTTAGAAAGGATTGATGTGTTGAAGTGAAAAATTGATTAGAGTGAAGGAAATTCCCAAGGCTAGGAAACGTTATATGTTTCAGTAGTTTACAAGGTGTACGAATCGTGGAAGTGGAACAGTAACTAGTAGGCGAGTTCTTGTTACTTGATGAAAGACCCTCACGATCGTCCACTCGATAGGCAGAGTAGATGTATCAAGAAATCGCAGAAAACATCATTGAAAATGTAGTTGAACCAACAACACAAGTACTTTTCAAAAAAATTTTGTTAACTGCTGAACCACAGTCAGAAGAGGAACTTGCACTGAGATGATTAATTAGTTTTATAGCACCACTCAATTAAACAGTAATCAGTGGTATTTGCAAAGAGTCACAGTCAATGGTGGTTGGCAAAACACTCATACACGTGTTTCAAAAGCTTTTCATTCATGCTTTTTTTTATCACTGTAGCATATCGGTCACGAGGAATACAGGCACCGAAGCAGGCATTCCAAGTAATCTGATCATTGTTCATTTCCCGATAATTTAACATTACTTCTCCATATCTTCAGAATAATGCTGGTGAAGATGTTATTATTAGTAAGCTTGGGTGCAGTTACATAAGCATAAAATGCTGTTTTGTTAGCAGCCTATCTTTATTCTGTGGGAGCTTCTTTAGCCAAACGGGAATAAGCTTTCTTTCGTTTAGTAACGGGCCTGATGTGGGGACCATACCAGGGTGCCTGAGGGTTTAAACTAACTATGCGAGCTGCCATATTTGTATAACTTAGTTCCTTTACGTTAGCTAAAAACAAGGCTCAGTTACTTTGAACTGAATGGTGGCCAAAACCCTGAAAGAATACATCTATGAAAAATATTAATTCTATGTATTGGCATCAGAAACATGATGCTGCGGGTGCTTGTATTGTGTTTGTACCGCTTGAGGGTTGGTGAGCGAAATGGCTACTCTGTGCAAGGACAGCGCCGCCACAAGAATACACTCCTCACCCAGCTGGGAAAGAAAGCCGCGAAAGGCATTTGATCAGGGGAGAGAGAGGCGAATAACAGGAAGGGGAGTCAGCAATAGTTACTGACTGAAACACAAAACTCTAAATCTAGAAATATGAACACACTCCTGAACACAATTCAAAAGTAACCAAAGCTTCCCGATACTTAGCCACTATCATGAGAAGAATAACGTCAGCAAATGCGCGACAAGGGCCATCTTTTGTTTTTCTTGCAGTTGTCCAGGAGCTTCTACTTCAGCTGGATTAAGACTTCCCTCGAAATTCGCGTGAGTGCCTCCACACGTGAGTGCCTCCACACCTGTAGAAGAAACGGTCTCTCCTGCAAGCTTTTCGATGACGTTCCGTTAATTAATTCGGCGGCGGTGCACAAACCGTGCCGATCGTAACACACCTATTGCTTTTGCAGCTCGCTGTCTTCAGCTCAGCTCACGGAAACCGCCCTTATCCCCTTCTTGGACAAACGCTCCACTGAAACTTTGGTCACTGTAGTCCTGCGCCTGCGCTTGGATGTTCTCGTTGGCGAAACGCCAGCTGGTCGTGGAAAATGTACACAAAGACAGTTTCGACGAGTGGGCCACGCAGTTCGGCGGCGGTGCGCAAACCGTGCAGATCGTAACGCAAGTACTGCTTTTGCAGGTGAGGAATACTGTTATATGTTCTGAAATTTGCTTCTGTTCTTGTGCAGTGCTGCCGAACACAGCTTGAAGTGCATTTGCTTTTCGTGAAGTGTGTTTGGTTTTCGTGAAATGTATTTGTTTTTCGTGAAGTGTATTTGTTTTACTAATGGGGTAAAAAATCTGCAAAGAATACCGGAAAGGATGCACGTAGACGACGTAAAACATCTTAAACAGTTGTCAACAGCGTTTCAAAACTTCAAGCGCGATTTTAGAATAGCGATGAGAGAAATGAAGTACAGGATAACCTTTTGCTTTGATATTTGCAGTGAGGTGAAAGATGCAGCCACTGATATTAGGAATATGAGAGTTGAAATACAAGAGCTTATCAGATAAAACAAGGAACTAAAAACAGAAAATAAGCAACTATCACAAGAATGCGATGAGCTGTAGCAATATCAGCGGCTAAACAGTCTTGGACCAATAGTGCACTGATGGGAATGGACCCAGTCGATGGTGTAACAAAGATAGTCGAAGCTGTCGGCACGAAGATTGATTTAGCTGACATCGACACATGCCGCCGGATCCATGCTCCTAAACCAGATTTGCAGAAAAAATTCATTTGTTTTGTCAAAAGAACAAAACGTGACATTCTATCGAAGTGTAGAAAGAAAAGGCTGGACAGTTCTGTGCTTGGGGATAAAAAGAAGGTGCCCATTTTCGTAGATGAGCATTTGACGCAGAGGGGCAAGGCTCTGCTTGCAGCGGCCATGCGGAAAAAAAAGATACTAGCTGGAAATTTGTCTGGATATCTGGAGGCAGAGTGCTAGCACGCAATGAAGAAGGTTGACAAGCGATACACGTTGCGGATGAGGCAGGTCTGACAAAAATTGAGGAATCGAACACGGAATGCGAGATACTCAAATGAAAATAGTTTATAATGCCTGATCTTGTTAATAACCGCAAGTATTACACTGTTGCAGGCATTAACAGCGAATTTCGCCCTGACAAAAGCTAGTTTTCTGCTTTACACACAAATTGTAGAAGCATTAAAATAGTCGATGTCATGGCTGCTTTTCTGCACGAAATTCCAGGTTATCGTAATGAAATCCTCTGTCGCAAACAGCGAAACGGTGGAGGTCTTGCTAATATTCTGTAATGAAGGATAATACTCGTCCACTTTTGGTAATTGCCTTATATAGGCCACCACGTGGCCACACTCACACAAACAAAATGTTTCAGTTCCTCAATGTTGCGTTATCGTCAACTGTTCTTTGGAATACTCCCTGAATAATTATGGAAAATATAAATATTGACCTCTGCTCGAATTATGTCTGTGCGAAGAATTTGAAACGCTTTTACTTACACATGGAAGCACGAATTTTATAACCTTCCCTACTAGGCTTAAATAAGTAATCTCTACGCTGCTTGATGTATATGCTTCAAACTTAAATTCGCCGAATATAAGAACGCGGGCTTTTTTCGTTGACATGAGTAATCATCTGCCCATCTTTTTTCTTACGTCATTTACTGCTCACTTCTGCATTCCGAAAACCCCATACTGCTCTTTATCGAATTAAAAAAGGAAAACTCGGGAGCATCTTTTTCATTTAGTTCAGAACCTAAATTGCTGCATTGTTTACAGGCATGACAACCGCGATGAAGCCGATAACACTTTTTTACGTCTGCTGCATACTAAGTATGGCACAGACTTTCCACTACAGAAGTTCAAATGTGGTAGAAATAAAAAAAATTGAGGAAGCCTTGGATATATTGTGATCTTTAGCGGCGTATTCAAATAAAGAATAAGTTGTACCACGATTTAATCCACTCGCGAGAGACGGACGCGTTCAGCAAATACAAGATATAAAGAAATGCTTTAACTGCCGTCATAAAGAAGTCTAAATTGAACTGTTATCATAAGTTGTTCGAAAATATTTTCGCTGATCACAAGAAATTATGGCAGGTCATAAATGGGCTCCCAAACAGGAATAAAGACCGTCAAGGGACCCAGGACCTAACAATTAATGGTGAAACAGTCAGCGGCGAAAGGTTGGCCACTGTCATGAACGAACACTTTATACACTCGGGCTCTTATGCTGCAACCGATGGAAATACCGAAAATCATCCAACGAGTGATAAGTCTATTGTGCCGAATCCTATGTTTTTTTTTGAACCCGCAGATCCGCTTTCACCGCGAAATTTAATCAGAAAGCGCAACGATAGTGTTGCATCAGGAATCAATGAAATAGGCTCTGCTGATCTGAAATTGATATAACCATCGATATGTGATGTGTTGGCTTATATTATCCACTTCAACGTCACTACTAGTGCATTTCCACAACAGTTAAAGGTGGCGAAAGTCACTGCAGCAAATAAATCTGGTGGTATGAATACTTTAGCCAACTATCAACGAATATCCCTGCTTCAAACAAAATAAAAAATATTTGAAGGAGCAAATTAGGATAGACTTGCACCGTTTTTTGATAAACATAAAATAATATCAAGGAGTCAATATAGCTTTCAGAAAAATAAGTTAAAGGAACAAGCTCTACTGAATATCCAAGATAACATAATCGACCATAAGGGACGGAAAAAAAGTATACTCTCGGACTTTTTCTTGATCTGCAAAAAGCATTTAACTCCACGCTAATTTTAAAAAATGGGGTTTTACGTGCCAAAACCACTTTCTATTTACGAGGCACGCGGTAATGGAGGACTCCGGAAATTTCGACCACCTGGGGTTCTTTAACGTGCACCTAAATCTAAGTACACGGGTGTTTTCGCGTTTCGCCCCCAATCGAAATGCGGCCGCCGTGGCCGTATACTAATTTCAACTATTAATTTAAAAGTTGTCGAGGTATGGAGTGCATAGAATCGCATTTAGTAAAGCAATGAAGGAGGCTAGTGGGTGAACGTTCATTATTATATTGTGCTTTGTATTACACTGACGATTTTAAGGGCAGGACAGGTCGGGGACGTAAAACGCAGTGTACGTAGCGCTACGTACCTAACGCTACGTACGCCCACGTCCTGTCCTTCAGTTAAAATCGTCATTGTAACACAAAGCACAATACAATCATGGAATCGCACTTTAAGTCTTGAAAAGTTATCTTGAAGATCGTTATCAATTCGTAAAAATAATAGCCCAATGTCTACATAGATACAGCTAAACCAACGAGTTCCCCAAGGGTCCATACAGGGGCCACTGTTGTTCCTTGCTTATATAAATGATATTGTAGAAATACCGAATTCCCCTGCGTTTATTATGTGTGCTGACGACACCAACGTTTTCTTTTCATCAGGCAATTTGCAACTACTTGAGGTCAGTGTAAAAAAAACTATTTAAGGCATCTTTCAAATTGGTTAAGGCAAAATAAGCTACGCTTGAATGCAGAAAAAAAGACTTTATGACATTCCGACCAATAAACAAGCTTATAAACTAAGGTAAAATTCGAAGGAAGTTTTATGGCATACGTCAGGGGAAAAAATTCTTGGCGTGTGGTTCCAGGAGGGCTTAAACAGAAGTATACATGTGAATCACCTGATTACCACATTATCATGAATAGGTGGGTGCTTTTACAAAACAGTGCACTTAATTCCAGTAAGGTTAAAAATAAGTATGCGCTATGCACTGTTCCATTCCAAGGTAAATTATGGGATATTAGTATCGGGAACGACATCGCCAAGAAATTACCATAGGCTTATTACTCTGCAAGACAAAACATGGTGCTAGTTTGATGAGCTAACGGGAAAATTACAGGACCAGGTATTCAATAAAATAATCTATATGAACAAAGCCCCACCGAAAGACCAGATTACTCTTTACGAGAACAAAGCAAACGAGCATATAAAATAAAACTAATAATGGAAAACAAAGTGCTGCATATCAGATACATCATGTTCATAAAATGCTGGCAGGTAGACTGAACAATAAAGCTAGTAGTAGTACCTTTAAAAAAGAAGCAAAGAATTTAATATTAACGAGATGTATACAGTACGAAGATAAACGATCGGATTTTAATGCCTCGACCAATGCTTAAATAATCCACGAATTAGTATTCTGAGTATTTCAATGTATAATGTATTTTCAGTGTATTCTCATGCATTGACATTTCTCATCTTGGAATGTATATTGTTTGGCTGTACATCTTGCCGTGCGCAGCCTCTTCTCTACGATTGTTTAAAGGTGTTATGTAAGCTCCTTTTGTTTATGTGTGATTTTATATGTGTACTCTTGCAACTTACTAGCTGACCATTCTCCTGAAACAAATATATCATAATCCTCGTTTGATTGTGCTGAACTCGATGCATCTGAACTGTCAAGAACTGCGGAGGGACAGGGGCCTTTGTCAGGCTCCATTGTCTTTAGCCCCTGCCCCTGCAGTGAGGTTTCTAAATTGCTTACTGTAAATGACGTACTTACCTACTAATTAAAATATTATTATGAACTTTTATTGTCACATAAGTACTTTACATAGCACGTACACAAATACAAGGTGCTTGAAAGGTACAGTTCAGCAATTAGGCACACTTAATCAGATTCCAATCAAATAGAAAAGCATAGGTTTTAATTAATAGCATAGGCGTCGACTACGGGGAGGCTCCGGGGCACTAGCCCACTTCGGAGTTTTCCGGTGGAGGTTCAGTCACCCCGGGCAATGCCGAAGACCCCTCCCCCCTCCACACAAACACACACCTAAAGTGTCATTACCAGAGCTTTTTCAGCCACATCATTTGACGTTTCTCTTGACACTCCTCGATTTTTTCACTTGAAATTTTACTGGCGCTGATAGCTTACCGTATCTTTGTTGGCATGGACGTGCACGACTTTTAATTCATTCTTTCGCTTTATTTCTGCAAATCCTGACAACGGGAGGACTTGCGTATTAGAAGCACTAGCGTCGGCTACCTCATCCGTAATTCCACTGTAAACACGACGTTAAAATTTTGAAAGAGATAGAGGTAGTTAACTTGAAATTATTTATACAGGTATGAATAGCCTATGCCAAGGGAATGAATATGTTGATGTGTGTTCACCATGCTTTGCGCGCATTTTTGACCCCTTCGGCAGAGTCCTTTATCAATGGCGTGTGAAATGCACGTCAATGTTGTGTGTCTCATTATTGTTTCTCTTTCCAGCAAGCAATGCCAATGACTCATGAAAAAAAACAATAATTTACAACTTTTATTAGGAATGGCGAAATCGTCGCTTGCATGCAAAACAATTAAATATATGGAGGGTGTCCCAATTAACTATCATACACCAACCTTTGAAAAATGAACAATGCGCTACTCGAATAAAACCTAGTGCATATTGTTTACAGTTCAGTGGAGTAGTTGCCAGTAATTTTTTCGTTACTGAAATTTAATTAGGCAGTTGTAATTAATTATCTAACTCGAGACGTACTATCCTGATTATCAAAGTGTCAATGAAGCATTAAAAGGAAGAGCCCAGGGACATGTAACTGCGGTGTATTCAGCGACGTACTAAATGTGTACAAATTTTTTCGGACTGGTAAGTAAACCACGCGAAATATGAAGAATACCACGTGAATGCACTCCCACCCGCATCATAAAGTAGCATCCTCGAACAGCCTTCCTCTGGGTTAGCCACAACGAAATAAAAGGAAATACAGAAAGACATTGTGATCGAGCTAGGGCCTTATGTGCCGCGCCCTGGCCGAAGTAACATGTCGCGTTTGGTGTGAATTGGAAGCATTCTGTGATAGCTGCTGTCTTTGCATAGATAAAGTGCACAGAGAGAGGGAGAGAGAGTGAGCTTTAATTAGCACCAGCAGTTCAGTCGGCTGGGCCTAGGCCTCCCACGATGGGAAGTCGAGGTCTTACCTCTTAGCCGCTTCGTAGGCCTGCTTGGTCGTCCAGAGTTGGTCGTCGAGATGGGAGCTGCGCAGGGCGGCGTGCCATCTCGACGAGAGGGTCACGGGATTAAGGTCTGGGTATTGATGTTTACACTCACATAGCACGTGGGGGAGTGTTGCTGATTCAGTTTTACAGAAGACCTTGCACGTCTGGCTCGGGTAGATGTCGGGGTAAATGGTGTGATAGCGTGTGAGGGAGGGGTGTGTATAGTCTGCAACAGGCAAAGGCTGGTTGCGTGTGCTCTGTTTAAATTGCGGTGAGGGGTGGGGAAGGTTCTTCTTGCGAGGTAAAATGACTACGCAAGGTCGTTGTATCTAGCAAGGTGGTCGCGTCCTGCGGGTGCACCTGCACCGTCTCCGGCACAGTTGACAAGTCCTCCTGCTACGGAGTGTGTAACCTCGTAGATGTTGGTGAGGTGTGGGTGGACAACGCCGGCGTGTGCTGGGATCCAGACGAGGGTGATTTGAATTTCAGACGAATGCGGGGCTTGTTGTAAGATACGGAGTGATTGCTGAGAAATACGACCCTTGATCTTGTTGTTGATTGCTGCGCCGAAGGTGACGAAGGTGACGACGAAGGTGACGCCCGCGGTGTTGGCATAAGCTTTTATGAGGGAGGTAGCTCGTGCCTTCCTGCGTTCTTTGTTGTGGTCTGGGTGCATGTTTTTTGGAATAGGGTCAGCGTGTATTCATTGCTGAATGTCGCGTGGTATTCGATGTTTGTCTCCATGTTGACGGTGGTAGGTGATATCAAGCTTGGTTAGAATGCTGCGGCCCGTTTCCGTGAGGGTAAGCCGCTCTAGTTGAGATCAACGTTGGGCTTCGATTAACTCGTCTAGCGTGTTGTGGATACCTAATTGTAGTAGAAGTTCCGTGCTGGTGTGGTTGAGTAGTCCTAAGGCCTGCTTATAGGCTCCTCTCATGATGATGTCCAGTTTAGTCTTTTCAGCTTTATACCAGTTGAGAAAGGGTGCAACGTAAGTAATGTGACAGATGACAAAAGATTGGACAAGGCGGATGAGGCTTTCTTCCTTCATACCCCCTCGTCGGTCGGTCACTCGTTTCAGCAGTCTGGATGTATTAGCGGTCTGTCGAAGGATCTTGGAGATAGCCGTAGAGTTAGCTCCGTTGGCTTCTATGGTCATCCCAAGAACGCGGATGCTAGGGACCACGGGTATGGGTCTGCCATCCCTCAGGTTGAGCTCTATTTCCTGGTATTGGCGTTTATTCGTTGAGCCCTGTGGGGGGCGTCCACGGAGTGTGGGGCGGTAAAGGAGAAGCTGCGACTTTTCAGGGGAACAGCGGAGTCCCGTACCTTCAAGATAATTTTTTACGACGTCAATGGCGTGTTGTAGGGCAGTTTCGATTTGGCCGTCACTGCCCTTTGCAGCCCAGATTGTAATGTCGTCGGCGTATATGGTGTGTTCAATGCCGTCGAGTTTTTGGAGTTGGTGTGCTAATCGGAGCATAACCAGATTAAACAGTATTGGGGAAATGACGGAGCCTTGCGGTGTGCCCGTGCTGCCGAGGGAGAGTTCCTCCGATCGAATGTCTCCACCGGAAGGCCTTCTGATTGGATAGAAAGTCTCTTACATAGTCGTAAGTGCGTTCTCCAAGGTTGAGCAAGGAGATCCGTTCGAGGATGGTGGAGTGCCTTATGTTATCGAAGGCGCGCTCGAGGTCGAGGCCCAAGATCGCCTTCGTGTCACGGGATTTGCGATCTAGGATTTGATGCTGAATTTGGAGCATAGCGTCTTGGGTCGAAAGATGCTGTCTAAAGGAAATTATCGAGAGGGGGGGGTAAGCAGATGTGTCTTCGAGGTGAGTGTTTACACGGGTTAGGAGTGCGTGCTCCATGACCTTGCCTGCACATGAAGTTAGCGATATGGGCCGGAGATTGGCGAGGCTAGATGGCTTACCGGGTTTGGGGATGAGAATTACTTTAGCCGTTTTCCATGGCGGAGGAATGGATCCGTGGCGCCTGCAGTTGTTGATGTATTCGGTGAATTGTTGCACCGAGGGGTCATCTAGATTTCTTATAGTGTTTTATTCGTAACACCATCTGGGCCTGGCGCCAAACGGCTATTCAGCTTGTGCAGGGCAGCATGAATCTCTGCGTCCCTGTGTATGGCCCGTGAGATTCAGTGGGCCCAGATGGGATGTACTTGTGACATAAGCTATTCTTAACGTGGTCCTGGCCATGCGTCTTGTTTACTGTGAATAAAAGCTTGGTGAGGCGATCTTGTTAATATGAGCTGGTGGTGGTGCTATCAATCAAATATTTGAGGATGTTCCACGAGCGGGGGTGGTGCATATATGTTTTTTTGCCACGAAACCTATCACCACAAAACTGAATTCACAACGTGAGGTTTAAAGGTGGACTTTCTCTCGTCCAGTCGCCATGTCTTTCTCTATCAGCAGAAGGTAAACGTGACCCTGGCCTTAGGATGTGCAAATGGCAGCAAAAGAAAGGCCGTAATATATATATATATATATATATATATATATATATATATATATATATATATATATATATATATATATATATATATATATATATATATATATATATATTTATATATATATATATATATATCAGTCACCAAAATGTAGCGCTTGGCCAAACGCATCGACTATCAGCAGAAATTAAGAAAACTGGAGACCCCCGGCAGCTCCAAGAAACAGCGGCGGAGGACTCCATTTTGAGTCCTTGCCTACGTACGTATGTTCTAGCATTTATGGCCTCAATCCCTCGTGCCAACGTGCGGGGGATGTGGCCGCCTAGGTACCAAAACTCCCAGGGCTCTACTAGGACAAATAAGTACCCAAGAAAGTGGACGGGGAAACAGCGCCGTGGTAGCTCAATTGGTAGAGCATCGCACGCGAAATGTGAAGATTGTGGGTTCGGTTCTCACCTGCGGCAAGTTGTGTTATTATCCACTTTCATTTCCAATAAGTTTTCGTTTCTTTATTTCATTTATTAAGCACAAGTAATTTCCCGTATGTTGTCCTTCGTGCCAGTGTTTGTTGACTTTTCATGATATGTTTAATAAAAATCGGGCCCTCAGTTTATCCCCTTTCTTCTCGTTTATTACATAACGAGGGTCACGCATCCGGCAACATTGATGCCTTCAGGCAGCATGTGTGGGTTAGGTTGCCTTCACCCAAAAAGATCACGTTCCCGTGACGCGTGTGGCAGAAAGGACATTCCACGTCCGCCACCAAGGTCTGTGAGTGGCGGCGCTGACTAAGACTCCCAGTGTTCTACTAGGACGCATAAGTACCCAAGAAAGTGGATGGGGAAACTGAGCCGCGGTAGCTCAATTGGTAGAGCATCGCACGCGAAATGCAAAGGTTGTGGGTTCGGTTCCTACCTGCAGCAAGTTAGTTTTTCATCCACTTTCATTTCCAATAATTTATCATTTATTTATTTCACTTAATAAGCACAAGTGATTTCCCCTATGTTGTCCTTGGTGTTAGTATTTGTTGGCTTTTCATGTTATCCGTTTATGTGTTATGATTATGTTTTCATGTTTCAGCGTTCCGAACCTCATTGATATATATATATATATATATATATATATATATATATATATATATATATATATATATATATATATATATATATATATATATATATATATATATATATCAATGAGGTTCGGAAACCGGTTGGGCCCCTCACCTCCCCTTGGAAAGAAGAAAACTCTCCCTCTATGATTAATAGCCTAGTTAAAAGTGTAATAAGACAACAAAAAAGCAATAAACAAACCTAAGTCCCCTAATCAGGCTACAAGAGCTTTCCCAATCCCTTTAGGGCTTTGGATTGCAAAAACATCATTAGTCAATCCGTTCTCAATAATTGCCACATAAAAAGGTTCGGCGCATTCCGTACATTTTGAACGTTCCCGTGATAAAACAAAACGGTCAAGGGGTCGCAGGTCACTGCAGGATTTCTCTGTATGATTGTTGTAAGGAATTTTTCTATGGATTTTGCCTACAGAATCTTAGTTGAAGCAAATAATATCAGGTGGGCAGCAGACTCTCACACCACCCATTGTAGTAAGACGCGCGACTGCTGCGTTTTCGCAAGCATTTATGGACTCTATTACACACTCTCTGAAGGTCTGAACAGCAACCTCCATACACCTTCCCCCCCTCCTCCAACCTTTCCCTGAACATATCAGCAGCCTCGCCGTACGCTTCGCAGGAATTCCACAAGATGTAACGCAACAAAAAATGGCTAAATCATTTTATTGATATGCGCCATTCATCTCAGTGAGTGCAGGGCCAATTTGATGAGCCCGTGGGTCTGCAGCACTCTTTTCGGCATAAAATTTCACAGGCATCGGATTCATCCTTTATCTACGACGGCGGAAGCCATGGTGACCAGCGGCCAATCCGCCGTAGCCAGCTGGCCCGTACTGAG
The DNA here is from genome assembly GCF_050947875.1 of Dermacentor variabilis. Classification (NCBI taxonomy): domain Eukaryota; kingdom Metazoa; phylum Arthropoda; class Arachnida; order Ixodida; family Ixodidae; genus Dermacentor; species Dermacentor variabilis. Next base: position 216,110,724 of record NC_134569.1, on the reverse strand, counting down.
CTGTCAGGTAGCCGGCAGACACATAGCCGGAAGGAGTATGTCCACCGCTAGCATAACCGCCAAAGGCCGGGCCACTAGGGCTATAACCGAAGCGCCCGTAACCACCAAACCCGGCTACAGCACCACGGCGGCCGTAAGGATCGTATCCGTATCCACCATATCCACTCAAGGCGGTGCTATAACCAGCGGATGCCCTGGCGCCGTACGCAGCAGGTGTTGCCGCCCCAGCAGGAACGGGCGGGACCACGGGCGCGGCATTGAACACAACGTCGGCGCTGGCTCCCGGTGCGGTGCCCGGCTCATTGGTGTCTACAGTGGCGCGGAAGCCATTTGCGTCCGCGATGTAGTTGACGCGCCGGTAGAGGCCGTTGACGTCCGTATAACCGTACGAGCCAGTCTTTACGTTACTGGAGTCACCTTGTTCGCTGCGGAACTGCCGGTTGCCGAACTCGTCAGCCGTGTCGTAGCCGAAGGTGTACGGCTGCGGTGGCTGCATCGAAAAAGAGAGCACACGAAATATCAAGACACCTGCCAAAAGGTTGCAGCTAAGCATAAGTAGAGCTTAGCGGACATGTCTGCTGCATGACTCAAAGGAAATTCTGTTCGTTACAGCATAATATAATTGTACCGAATAACTATCAATATAGAACACTAGCCAGTGAAGAAACATCCACAACGTGTGGAGTTAGGGAGGCAAAATTATACAAAAGTCTGAAATAGTTTGGCGGCATAATAGGCTTAGCGGAATATCCTATCCATATTTGGCAGCAGGGGAAAGCGGTGTGAGGCTTTGCGTACTGCGAATGTCACGTATGGATTCTATAGTTCTCGTGGTCAATAGCGACACTCAAAAGAAAGCGCTTCGGATGGAATTCCTCGTAGCTCTTTGACCTTAAGCGTGGTAAGAAAAAGGTAATTGCAAAAAGAGATATATAGTTTTAGTGCGACTTTAATTTTTGCAGGTATCATTTTAAGAAATTTTCGTAGCATATAATGTGAGTTATTTGCATTATATTTATCTAGGTGAGCGGTCAGCGTAGCAGCTCTGGTGGGAGTCTTCTAAATTTAAATAATTTATATGAATTTGTATCGTTACATGACACCCGTGTTTTCTGGTTGGGTTAGAAAGTTTAGTTCTAGGACGAGCTCAGCAAAAAAAATATGTTTGCTGCAATCACTATATTTCAACTTCTTTCAAATACGACGAACCTCATCAATATCACTGTAGCGGTTGCCAAGAAAAGTGCTTTCTCCGTTCCCATGTATATAGACAGAAGCAGCCGAGGTGAAGTTTCTTAAAGGCGCATGACGTGGGACGTAGCCGTTTTGCTTGCACGCCTAGCAAATAGCCGCAATTTGGCACAAAGCTGATGTTAATTGCGACAATATAAGAGTTTAGTGCGAACAAAGCGGCCTTCCTGTTAGTTTCATGTTTGTCATGTTTCATGTTTTCATAACTCATGTTTCTTTTCAGGAGTGTTTATGTGGTCTACGAGGAAGCATGATGTCATTAAGCTTTCAACGAACGAAATCATGTATGTGAGTGCAGGCGTTGCGCTTTAAAGGGAATGCGTGCATTGGTGGCGCCGATAGAAAATTTTACTCAAATCATTGTGCAAAAGGCAATTCCGGTTGTATGTATGAAAAAGAAAATGGAAGCAGTATAAATTGATGGTCTGAGCCATTTTCTGTTTTCTTCGAAGCCTTCAATATTACCCTAATTCTGATTGTCTAAAGCAGAGGGATGGTGGGATAGCAGTTGCGGAAGAATGTAGGTCAGCACATCAACAAAGTGGGTGTGCTACGTATTCCAACTACGCATTCCACATTTTGATCTCATTATCTGTTTCACGCTCGCGCAGCACATTTTTGGCAGAGAACGACCGATGTAGGGACTTCACTTTCCTCCTCCCCACACTTGGCGATAGGTAGTGCGTATGTGTACAGCAGCTAATTCTTAAACTTTTGGAGAAATTCTAAAACAGCAGTGCGGAAAAAAGGTATCTCTAGCGCGCAACTTATGCACCTACAACGACAAAGAAAACGAGATTCGACATAATGCCAGCTCATGCATTACTTACAGCTGAGTAACCAGCATATCCTTGGTAAGGTGTGCCTGCTGCGGGAGCGTTATAGCCACCGTAACCACTGTAGACAGGACCCTGGTATCCAGGTGCGGAGTCGTGGTGATTCAGCGCGCACGTCTTTGTGACAAAGAAATACACGAGCACTTTCACCTGCAGCGAAGGAAAATAAAGCACTGGTGACACCATTCCTAGGGAATAGCATCGGGCGCTGAACCTAGCAAAACTGTCATACTTCTTCGTGTTGCGGAGTAAAACCACCTTGGAAACACATAATGAAAGCAATGAAAAGAAATGTATAAAAAACCACATGGAAAGAGCTACTCTCTGGCATGTTGTACTGCGGAAAGTCCATCTGTCTATGCGTATCCGGCAGGTCATGCGAGATGTGGCTTTCCGCATTTAAAAGCACAGAACGTGAAGCTATCTCTGGCAACGGGTGAGTGTCTTATGAGTAAAATTCAATATATCGTTTGTATAGCAACGTTTCAAGCTGTGCACAATAATATGCAACACTTTTTACATTAAATAATTTCTGCACCCCGATACTTAAAATTTAAGCAGTGCACGTTATTAGTTTTGGGATTTGCATGGCATTAAACAATGATCAAGATGTCCGACGGAAAGAACTGTGCGGTAATTTTACCTTCGAGAACATTTCAATTTTACCCTGTTCCTCAACGACGTATAGTATGCAACTGCCACTAGTTCTCTGTGATATAGTTCAAGCAATGCAAATGGGGTCGATGCTTTACACTGGGAGCTTGTCCGCCGCAGCCAGCTTTTATATCCTGCCAAGCGGACGCTTTTCGCTACATTTCGCGACGACATGGGGAAAGGGGGTACGCTACTCTTCTTTTGAATATGTTTTTCGTGCGGGTAGTAGGTTGCATGAAAGGAGCTCCTGAGTGTAAACGCAATCCCTCTGGCATGCTTGTTGGCGGCATGCAATGTCAACAACCGTGAAAATTTCGTGGTTTTCGCCTTGTCAGCGCCCGTATGAAAGAAGTCGTGGCATGGCTCACTCGCACTGCGTTAGTTTCTAAACCTCCCCAAACAGTCACTGACTGATGCACTGCACCGTTCTTCAGTTAGCTATGGTATCGTTTTGTTCCAGGAGACAGTGGGAGTACTGTCAAGGACAAAAATTGATGTACCTAGCCTATATGGGAAACGAGGTACTTCGTCGGATTATACGTGCAGTACTTGATAGTTAATTATGTACTGCAACTATGCAGTGACGAAATTTTGCTGGCTCTTCTCATTTCAAAGTTTTACGCGTCGTTCTTAGAGAAATTAAGTGCTTTTTGTAAGGGCCAGGTCTACAAACATTTATTCGCTACTATATATCTTTTTTTTTTACTACGACTGCCATTATGCACTAGAATGAACGGTTACGTTCAATGACTTCTATATTCGTGACACTTTGATGACAGGCAACTCGCAGGCAGTACCAGCCACGACGCAATGACAACGACGACAAAATTGACTGAGGCATGCACATAACGATGAAACGTTAAAGACGGTGTCACGACGCCGCGAGTCCCATGGCAGATACAAGAAGGGCGTCAGGTGGACGATACACGACGACAGCTACGATTATATCGGCATGACGACGATGGTGTCTATGCAGCGAAGGTGGCTGTGCCAAGTTACATACTTCGGCAAACTCACTAATCATTCGACTCAGTTGTACTGAGATTCACCCGTGAGGCTCTGTGAGCACGGCTGAACATAATTCTGCTGAGTCTGAGTTCGAGTGAGTGCGCCTGAGTAGATTGTTGGTGAGCAAGAGTTCGACCGCGCTCGGCTGAGTACAATATTGATGAGTGAATCCTAGGGAGTCGCAAACGTAAATATATTTTAAAACGAAAGCGTTAAGGAGCTCGTGTCGCAGAAATCCCGGCGTTGGCGGCGTTGGCCGTGAGCGAAAAATCCAGGAAAGCAATTGATAAATAAAAACAACTTGCAAGATGGGCTGCGTGAGAATCAAACCAGGGTCTCCGGACTGTGAGACGGAGACGTTACCACTCAGCCATGAGTTCAATCGTTCAAAGCGGGACAAAAGCGACTCTAGTGAATGCGGTGTTGCCTTAGAAACGTGCCGTAGGAAGTTATACTTCGGTCTGTATTGGTAATTATGAGCATGTAAGTTACAGAAGTCGCAGTTAAACGAGTGGCGAAGTACGTTTCCGCTGCATTTCTTCTGCGCTTGGCGCACACGCAGAGCCTTGCGGCCTTGCCTTGAGCCTTGCCGTCTTGCGGCAAACACAGAAGACCCCTTCCAAGCAATGTACGGCGCTGCCCCGACAGCTCGCGCCACACGCACGCTTCTCCTCTTCGTCTCGTTGAGAGCATGCCGAGCGAATGAGTGGGCGGTGTTAACGGGGTGCGATAACGCTATCACGTTCCACTCTTGAAGGCGAAGTTTAAGCGTCCTCCAATTTTTTTTGAGCGACTTTGAGGGAGTCTGGTCATTTTGCCTCCTCACACCTGCAACATGACAAACCGAAGACAAAGTTCACTGCGCCAGACATGTTTTCCGAACCTAAACTGCAATTTGATGTAATTGCTGAAGCCTACTGCTAGTAGATCCAACTGGAGCCACTAATGAACACACAGGCAGTGATCCATTGGGGATCCCGTAGATTGAGCTTCACACTGAGTCTCACGTACTCGAAAAGAGAAGGATTGAAATAGTTGATACAGACTCGCCAACTAGGAGTCCCCGAATCAGAAAAGCTGTACGCGTAGTCCCACTAAAGTCACACCCGCTCACGATTACCTAGACTCACTTATGCTCGTGCGCACTTGGACACACTGGAGTGATGGAGCTCTTTCCAATTGAGACTGAGAACGCACGTAGGTGTAAGTGTGAGGAATAAGCACACCTGTGGGCTAGCGTGATTGTAGTATATAGTATGATTGTGATGTAGTATGTAGTGAGCGTGACTTAATACTGACATGCATGAGTGTGAACAGGCATCAGTGCCATCTCGTATGAGCGCACGTTTTCAATATCAGTCAACGTCGCTCATTGTGAGCGCCTGATATTATGAGTGCGAAAGTGTACACTTGACTGCAAGCAGAAAAATGTGCTATTGAGTGCGTGGCATTTCGTATGATTGATTAGAGAGGAATGTGATTTTTCTATAAGCGAGCAGTGATCTTACAATAGATAAATGAGCGCTTTAGCGATGTGGTAATTCAGACCCGTGCTAAATCTGCGAGTTCACATCAAGTCAAATCAGATTCTTTGTCATTGAAGGGAGCCTAAGCACGCGATTCTGTTTGTGTGACTTCGTAGTAATTGACCAGTGCTCTTAGTGACAATTCAAACGACTTCTAAAAATTTAAGTACGAATCGAGTTAGTTAATGGGCAAATCTACGACAGTTAACGAAGTCTAATCCCATGATTTCCGTGGAGTACCTGTGTCCGAAAGAACGCATCGGAACGCTTGTCTGCAGAAGGGTTTCAGAAACCCTTGCAGGTTTCTGTAGGAGAGGGTTCACTGAAAGGATGTCGTGTAGAACATATCGCTCGGACACAGCAAATTAACAGACGCAAAACAAACGAAAGGTAGCGGTTGTGTCCTACCTAGAGAAGACGGCACATTGTCTTACAAAAATCTGCTACACGCGTTAAGAGAAATGTTTTTTTCGGCACCAGAAAAACTTTGCAGAGGGTGTCGGTTGACAGACCGGTGTCGAAAATATGCGGTTGGCTGTTCCAAGAGACATTGAAATTTTTGTGGTAAGAACTACACAGGACCGACAGGATGGCGTCTTAGTGACCGCTTCAGAGATCATAGTTTAAATGTGACAAGTTGCGGCGTTGGTAATTTGCCTGAATGCGGCTACGCTCCTTTCCTTGCTATGTGTGTAATTCTGGCGAGGCACAAAGACCAAAATGTGCGTGAAATTATTGAGGCACAGGCTACATATTGGAGTGATGAAAGCTGTGTAGTAAGGAACACGTCCATTGACCTCTTATGTTAAGAAACGGCCTTTTTGGAAAGCTCAGTTTTACGTAGTCCTCACGCGTGAGGCTACCGTACCTGGTGTATAAAGGTGATTTTTCGCTAAAACTAAACTGTTCAAGATAGCTCATTGTGGCGTCCGTATCTTCCTTCCGTCGTCGTCTGCTGGCTTTGAAAATGTTTTCCAAGTTAGAGCACGAACGTGCCCAGCATGCAGCAGTGGCATATAACGTTTGTCAATGCTGTTAGTCGCGTTAACAGCATGGCTGTAAAACAAGTCAATTATTAATTTCGAACTCTCCGAAATCCGGTAAAGAACACACAAAGCATAGGGAACAACAAACCAGATCTGTGAATACCAGAAACTAGTCATAGGACGCTACACCATAGTATTGTGAACGTCACCTCCATCAGGAGACCTTTACAGATTACTCTGCCCGAAGGGAACAGCACGAGCTCATATTCAGATGAGGATGTCAGACCGAATTCTGTCGTTAAAAGAATCCGCATTCGTAACTTCGCTGCAGTATTAAACCTTTTAGTTAGAGTTGTAGCAGCTGTGATTATATTATATCGTCACACTCGTAGTTGCAATTGCAGATGGTGCAAACGGCCCTGCAAGAGAAGCTTCGGCCAAAGGAGAAGCTACTTGCTTTAGAAGGGGACCTTTGTATGCACCATGCATACAAACCTTAGGAGATGCAGATGAGGGCGTCGGGCAGAATACGTGTTGAACACATGACAATTACGCGACATAGTAAGCGAATGACACAAGGACATTGAAAATACAGAAACCAATCGGACAGCTGAAAGAAGAACCGATACCAGGACGACGAGAAAATTCCTACTTCGGCAAATTCTTCCCACTGTGGAGCGTCAGTAATTATTAAAAATTCATTTTGAAAGTGCATCAAATTATCCAAAGGTGTTCTCATTGTTGAGGAAGATGTAATCTTATGCGGTTCTCAATACCAGTGTTCCCCTGTTTGCGGCTATGGCATCTTATATAACCAGACCAAACGGATGCAGTATCGAGTGCGCAAGAAGTATCGTTTGTTTCAGAAAACGAGGCCACTGAACACAAAAAATAAACACGGCTTACAAACCAAAATTTGCAGTGGCCATCCTAACTGATAATCGACACTTTCTTAAAAGACCTGGTACAATAAGTTGAAAAGTGATCTTGAATAAAATAAATGTGCTTCGAGGTAAGACACAACGTTTCCTACAGACGTAGCCCCTCTGGTTGTTAGAACCGGCTACCGCAGCTTATAAACCGCGGAAGAAGAAAATATTACACGCCTAAGCTCCCTGATGGCTGGGACGCATGTTTGATATCAGTCAATAACGGCATGTAACCCTTATGTCCCATTGACTATTGATCACTGCTTTCAATATACCGATGACTGGAGTACCCTCTGTAGTGATTTGCTCAATAGGCCACTGTCAGATATGCTTTTCCTAGTGAGACGTCTGAAATACATCGTCATGTTCATTTACGAAATACCGCCTTGATTTAAAGACAGAGGTATTACACAGATATGTATTAAAAGTAATACAACGCGTTTATCTACCATGTGCCGAATAACTTATAGCCTTTCTTCTTAAGCATATAAGTGTTCCTTGCTAGTGCTCATATAATCATTGAATTTTCCTCGCGGACGCAGAAGGAGCAGTACTAACAGCGCAAACATGTGGGCCCAATATCTGAGCAGACGAGATCTAAGTAATTCAACTAATAAACAAAGGCTGGAAATAACATTGCGCCTTTAGGAGTTTTTCACGCCTGTCGAACAATCTTTGTGTAAGCGCTACTTTGAACAAACCTAAACTAGCTGTTCTGCGAGAACTTAGACGTGTACGGAAAAAGTATATAGGTACACCGAGGTCGTGCTTTACTTTCAAAAACATGACGTGTGCGACACTATGGGACGTGCCGTCGCACTGTATGTTATTTCGTAGAGGAGTCCACATAACTTCGGACTTTAGTAAAACTGTTAACCTCAGGCTTCAGAAGACCTATGCATAATTCTAGTCTTTACTATTGCGGATAGACTGAGTCCGACACAGAGTCAGGTGCGACAGTATTATGTCGCACTGGTAATTTCTATATCCTCAAATCTGTTGCCGATTTTTATTCATGATGTGCTCTACTTGCACTTGCCGGGCAACTGAATTAGTCTGTGGCGTGGTATCCACCGCAAAGGCAACACTTCTCATTCTGCAGAGCATTGACAACACAGCAGTAAAAACTACACTCTTACACCCTCCTCAGCTATGACTAAAGCGATGGCCAATGCGACATTATGAAGTACGAGACGCAAGTGGGACTACTGTAAATACGTAATGCCAAATGCCTACCTTGGGAGGCAAAAAATATCTGACAGCCATCACCCCTGCCACGGAGATCATCCTAAGCGTAACAGATGGACTCCAGAGCGGGGTCGACACTGCGAATTACATAGACTTGATGCAGGCTAGGTGCAGCGAATGAAATAACTAACTCAAGAAACTTCGAAGGACGTGCACATTAAACGATTACTCGAGCAAGCCTGGTTAGACATTTTGCAGGCGATCCCACCTCGGCTGAAGCGGTGATTGTACGTAATGGTTATTCATTTATTTTCATTCAGTCAGGTCCCGGTCGATTTTAGAAAGGCTCGCTACAAAATTTGGTACATAGCAAACAAACGCAGTAATAAAGAACAAGAAAATGAACAATATCAGATGCAAACGTTTCTTGCTATGCAGTATTTTGCGTCATAAAAGATAAGCAGAAAAACTCAGAAGTTCATAATCATACAATGCTAGCTTAAATTTCACAAATAATAGTGTTATCACTGATAGCGAAAGTATCGATGAGAAGTTGGTTCCTATGCGCACACGTACGAGGCTAAATGACTGCGATAAAAGCTGTGTGCAATATATATCAGTAGTAACCTAAAGGTAGTGGTCAGCACGGTGGTATAAATAATGTTGTGTTGTAAAGAGCTTGCATATACAATAATGGATGATGGTAAAACCAGTGGAAAAATACTAAACATGCAATGTTACGGTGAAAGAACAGCAAATGAAGGTCAAAACAAGATTTTATTGATGTAATGCTCGCAATTTTGAGATAATTAGAAACGATAAAAACGAACCACTTAGTGAAGAGTTAAAGTGGTAACTAGATTATTTTGCCTGGTATCCCACACAAGAGCAATATATTCTGATTTAGGCAATAATAAAGTTTTGTGCAATTGATATTTTAGATCAGACGGCGCACAAGAAAAGTTAAGCCACAGACAACCTAAAGTGTGGTTAACTTTGTTAATTTCATACTTTGTGTGAATTAACCATGACTGCCTTGCAGACACCGATATATTTGCACGAAATAACTGTTTCCAGACGAACGTTATTTATGAGCTGGACATTCTGGTGGTTAGCTTGCCGGTACAGGTGCAGTACTTTAAGCTGCCTAATATTTATTTCATTACACTATTTAGCTATAGAGTTGACGCCACGTGGCAGTTAATTAACTTCGGCTTCATTGGTTATTTATCGATATAATAATAGTCAGCGAACAAGTATATATCAGAGGATGCTGGAGTCAGAAGGTCGTTAATGTTAATAAGAAGTACGAGAGGGCCCAGAAACATACCATGCGGTAGTCCAGAATAAAGGTTACTAAAAGAAGAACTGCATTCATTAGGTCTTCGAAATTGAGCGCGATTCCTTAGAAAACGCTTAATCCAGGTGAGGAAGTTAGAATCGAGATTTACTTGAAATTACTTGAACTACAGAGGTTTGTGACAAACCTTGTGAAACGCTTAGAAAAATCTAAGAAAACGCACTTGGCTCAAGAAGAATGATCGCAGATTCGATGTAACTTATGAGGGAAACAAAATGGTTACTTTGCACATGAAAGTGATTTTTTAAAGGCTTTCTGGGCTGAAGAGGAAAAATTATTAGGCTCAAGGAAATTTGTAAGGCTAGGAAAAATTATATGTTCGAGTAGTTTACAACGGCTACTAATCATGGAACTGGAACGGTAACTAGCAGGCGAGTTCTTGTTACTTGATGAACCAGCCTCCCGATCGTCCATTCGATAGACACTGCTGAGGTATTTAGAGATCGCAAAAAACATCTTTGAAAGTATAATTGAACCAACAACACTAGTACTTTGGCAAAAATTTTTTGGTAACAGAAGAACAACAATCGGGAGAAGAATTTCCACTGAAATTATTCATTGTTTTATAGCACCAGTTATATAAACAGTAATTTGTGGGTTCTGCACCGATTCAAAGTCAAGGTTGCTTGGCAAAACACTTCTACATGTGTTTCAAAAGCTTTTCATTCATGTTTTTTATAGCTAGGGCATATTGGTCACGAGGAATACAGGCACCGAAGGAGTCATCCAATATAATGTGATCATTAGGTGATGAGTTGTGCGTTTCAAAATTTTTTAACATTAATGATCAATATCTATAGAACAATGCTAGTGAAGATAAAAAGTTATTGTTAGTTAGCTTTGGTGCAGTTACGTGAGCACAAAATGCTGTTTTTTAAGCCGCCTTTCTTTGATCAGTGGGTGATTCTCTCGCCAAGAGGGAATAAGGTTTCTTTCGATTAACTAGGGGCCTGATGTGGGGACCATACCAGGGTGCCTGATTGTTTAAATTAACAATGCGAGCTGCGATATTTTTATAACTTAGTTCGTTTGCCTTTGCTAAGAACAAGGCCCTGTTACTTTGAACTGAATGATGGGCTAGGCCAAACTATCACTCTTAACAAATAATATGGCCCAAACGATCAGATACATCAACGAATTAAGAATAACTTTATTTTATTCTCATCATAAACGTGATGTCGCGAATGTTTGCGTTGTGTTTGTACCGCTTGAGGGTTGTTAGATAAATGGCTACTCCGTGCAAGAGCAGCGCCGTCACAAGTATATACTGCTCACCCCACTGGGAATGAAGGCCGGGAAAGGCATTTGATCAGTGGAGAGAGACGCGAATCACAAGAAGGGGAGTCAGCTGTATTTACTGATGAAACACAAAATTGTAAACCTAGAAATATGAACACACAGCTGAACACAATTGAATAGTAACCAAAGCTGCCCGATACTTAGCCACTATCATGACAAGAAAAAGTGAGCAAAAGTGAGACAAGGGCCATTTGTTTTTCTTGCTGTTGTCCAGGAGTTTCCACTTCTGCTGGATGGAGACTTCTCTCAAAATTTTCAGGGAGAACCGGTCGATTCTCAAGATCGCTTAAGTGTCTGCACACCTATAGATGAATCGGTCTCTCATGCCCGCTCTTCGATAACCTTACGTTATTTAGTTCAGCGGCCGTGCACAAACCGTGCAGATCGTAACACACCTACTACTTCTGTAGCTCGCTGTCTTCAGCTCGGCTTACGGACACCACCCTTAACACCTTCTTGGACGGACGCTCCGCTGGAACTTTGGTCACCGTGGTCCTGTGCCTGCGAGTGGATCTTCGCGTTGCCGAAGCGCCAACTAGTCGTGGAAAACGTATAAATGGACGGCTTCGATGAGTGGACCACGCTGTTCGGCGGCGGCGCACAAACCATGCAGATTGTAACACACCTACTTGCTTTTGCAAGTGTGAAATAGTACAGCGTGTTCTAAAATTTTATCCTGTTCTTGTGTACTGCTACCGACAAAAGCGTGAAGTGTATTTGCTTTTCGTGAAGTGCGTTTGTTTTACTAATGGGGCAAGAATCCGCAAATTATATAGGATAGGATGCAGAGAAGGATGCCGCAGGCGTAAAAGATCTTGAAGGGCTGTCTAAAGCGTTTGAAAAGTTAAAGCACGATTTTAGAATCTGGATGAGGAAAATTGTGGACAGCATAACCTTTTGCTCTGATACTTGCGGTGAGGTGAAAGATGCAGCCCATGATATTGAGAATATGAGAGTTGAAATCCAAGGCCTTATCACACAAAACATGAAACTAAAAGCGAGAAATGAGAAACAATCACAAAAATGCGATGCGCTGGAGCAGAATCAGCGCCTAAACAATCTGGATAAAAAGTGCACCGGTGGGAAGTAACCTAGTTGATGTTGTAACAAACATAGACGAAGCTGTCAGCACGACGATTGATCTAGCTGACATCGACACATGCCACTGTATCCACGCTCCTAAGCCAGGGGTGCAGAAAAATATTCATTTGTTTTGTCAAAAGAACAAAACATAACATTCAGTCGAAGTGTAGAGAGAAGAGGCTGGATAGCTCTGTGCTTGGGGATAAGAAGGAGGTGCCCATTTTCGTAAATGAGCATTTGATGCAAAGGGGCAAGGCTCTGCTTGCAGCGGCAATACGGAAAAACGAATGAAAGTAGTTGAAAATTTGTCTGAACATATTGTGGCAAAGTGCTAGCACGAAAAGAAAAGGGTTCGCGAGCGATACACATTGCGGATGAGGCAAGTATGACTAAAATTGGGAAATTGAACATGGAATAGTGAAACACTAAGCTAAAACAGTTTATTATGCCTGATCTTCTTAATAACCGCAAGTACTACGCTGTAGTAGACTATAATAACGAATTTCGCTCCAGCAAAAACTTGTTTTCTGCAATACATACAAATCGTAGAAGTATTAAAAGAAAGGTCGATGACATTGGTGCTTCCTTACAGTCTCTATCAATTGCGTTTGACGTGCTGGTTTTCTCAGAAGCATGGATTACTTATAAAGATGCACCGTTTTTTAAAGGTTATTGAAACCCTCTGTCGCAAACAGCGAGAAAGTGGAGGTCATGCTATTTATTTTAGAGATGCGCTTTCTTGTCAACTACTTCATAAATATTGTGTCGTGAATGATCATAATAAATGCATGACGATGCGTATTGGTCCATTTTAGTAATTGGTTGATATAGGCTACGACATGGCCACACACACAACAAAATTTCAGTTCCTTCAAGTTGTGGTATTGGCAACTGTTCTCTGGAATACTCTGCATAATTATGGGCGATATAAATATTTACCTCTGTTCCAATGATCCCTATCCAAGAAAATTTGAAGCGGTTTTACTTCATATGGAAGCACAAACTTAATAACTTTACCTACTAGGATCACATCAGTAAGCGCTACGCCCTTGATATATGGGCTATGAATTTAAATTCTCAGAATATAAAAACCGGGGTTTTTTGGTATGATATGTGTGATCATATGCCCATCATTTTTCTTACGCATTCACTCCTCGCTTCTGCATACTGAAAACCCAGACTTGTCTTCATATAAATAGAAAGTAAAAATAAATTTCAAAAATGAAATAACTAAAAAACAGCGAAAGTTTGGAACACTTTTTTCACTTAGTTCGGAACCTAGATTGGAGCATTGTTGCAGGCAAGACAACTGTGATGAAGCTTATAATACCTTTCTACGTTTGCTGCGTACGAATTATGACACAGCATTTCCACTTCAGAAGTTACCACGTGGTAGAAATAAAAATTGCAGGAAGCCTTGGATAAATTGTGATCTTTGCCGGCGTATTCAATTAAACAATAAGTTGTAGCATGATTTCACCCACTCGCGAGAGACAGACGCGTTTACCAAATACAGTATATATAGAAGTGATTTCACTTAAGACATATAAAAGAGTAAGATTAACTCTTATGAAAAGTTATTTGAAAATATTTACAATGAGCAGAAGAAATTATGGCAGGTCATAAGTGGGCTCCCAAAGAGGAATAACGACTTTCATAGGACACAGGACCTAGCAATTACTGGCGGAACAGTCAGCGCCAAAAGGATGGCAAATGTCATGAACGACCCCTTAATACGCTCAGGTTTTTGTGTTGCAAACATTGGAAATACCGGAAATGCTCAAACTACAGACAAGTCTGTTGTGCCTAATTCTATTTTTTGGTACCCGCACACCCGGTTGAACTACAAAACTTAATCAGAAAAGTTAAAAATTGTGTTGCATCAGGCATTGATGAAATAGGCTCTGCTGAGTTGAAATTGATGTCACTATTGATATGTGATGTGTTGGCTTATATTATCAACTTAACCCTCACTACCATGTATTTCCGGAACCGTTAAAGGCAACAAAAGTCACTGCAGTACATAAAGGGGATGATATCAATATTATAGCCAACTATCGACCAATATCCGTGCTTCGAACAAAGAAATATTTGAAGGCGTAATTTATGATAGACTTACACCCTTTTTTAGTAAACATAAATAACATCAAGGAGTCAATATGGGTTTCAGAAAAACATTTCAACAGAACAAGCTCTACTGTATATGAAAGATAAGATAATCGACCACATGGAACAAAAAAATTATACTCTCGGACTTTCTTGGCCTTCAAGAAGCATTCGACTCCATACGATTCCGGCTATTGTTTTATAAATAATCGAGGTATGGACTGTGTGGAGTCGCACTTCAACTCTTCAATAGTGACCTTGAAGATCCTTATCAATTCGTACACATAATTAGCACAGTGCCTACAAAAATGAAATTAAACCAAAAAGTTCCCCAAGGGTCCATACTGGGTCAGTGTTGTTCCTTGCCTATATAAATCATATTGTCGAAATACCGCATTCCACAGAACTTATTAGTTATGCTGATGATACAAATGTTTTCTTTTCGTCACACAAATTAAAGTTACTTGACGTCAGTGTAAACAGTTTAATCACCTAATTACCGCGTAACCACGAATAATTGGGCGTTTTTACAAAATAGTACGCCTAATCCCAGTAAGGTTAAAAATAAGTATGCACTGTTCCATTTAAAGGTAAAAAGGAGATATTAGTCTGGGGAACAACATCACAAAATTACCTAAGGCTTAATACTCTACAAAAGAAAACATTGCGCTGTTTTGAGAAGTACACGGGAAAATTACAGGACCTTCTAACTGTTCCACTGTTCATAAAACATTCCATGCTCAGGGCGATCAGTCATAATATAGTAAATTGCTCCAGGTAATTCAACAAAATAAACTATATGAACAAAGCCCCATCGAAAGACCCTCTATTCTTTACGAGAACAAAGGAAACGAGCGCCTAAAATAAGAACTAATTATGGAAAACAAAGTGGTGCATACCAGACACATCATGTTCTGAAAACCTTTGCAGGTAGACTGAACTTTAAAGCTAGTAGCAGTGCCTTCAAAAAACAAGAAATGTGCTCACTAACAAACGAATGTATACAGTACCAACATTAACGAGTGGATTTTCATGCCGCGACCAATGCTGAAATCATCCACGACTTAGTAATCAGAGTATTTCCATGCATAATGTATTTTCAGTGTATTCTCATGCATTCACATTTCTCATTTTGTAGATTATATTGTTTGGCTGTGCATATTGCCGTGCGCGGCCTGTTCTGTGCGATTGCTTAAAGTGTTTATGTAAACTTCTTTTGTTTATGTGTGATTTAGTATGTGTACTCTTGCAACTTACTAGTTGACCATTTTCCTGAAACTAATGTATTATAATCCTTGTTTGATTGTGCCGAACTCGATGCATGAACGGTCAACAACTGCGGAGGGACGGGGGCGATTGTCAGGCTTGATTGCTTTAGCCCTTGACCGGTCAGTGAGCTTTGTAAATTGCTTACTGTAGATAATGTACTTTCTCACTAATTATAACATTATTATGAACTTTTATTGTCACGCAATCACTTTTCATAGCACGTACACAAATCTAAAGAAGTGCTTGAAAGGCAGTCCAGCAGTTAGGCACATGTAATCAGATGCCAGTCAACTAGAAAAGTATAAGGTTTAACAGCATAGGCGCCGACTACAGGGAGGCTCCGGGGCCCAAGCATGCTCCGGAGTTTTCCGCGGGAGGCTGAGACCCCCCGAGGCGACGCCGAAGAACTCTCCTCCTTACACACACACACACACAGACACACACACACACACACACACACACACACACACACACACACACACACACACACACACACACACACACACCTAAAGTGCCATTACCGAAGCTTTGTCATCCACATGATTTGAGGTTTCTTTTGACTTTACTCGATCTTTTCACTTCAATTAGCTTACTGCATCGTGGTCGGCACGGACGTACACGACCTTTAAATCATACTTTCGCTTTATTTCTACAAATCCTCACAACAGGAGGACACATGCATTAGAATCACATGCGGCGGCTGCCTCATTCGTATTTTCTCACTCAGACATTGTTTCAAATCTCCACTACAAACATCATGCACATATGCAATATTGTCACGTGGCCGTGACGTCAAAGAACACAGTAGCCATACTGTGAAAGGCAAAACTAGCTTTCATTGGGCGAACCTGTGCCCAGAACACAGGCTACACTTAAAGTACAACGAGAGCGGCGAACAACGTCGGCGATCGTCGAAAATCTGATCTACAGGTCAAGCGCGTGGGCTTTTATACATCAATCGTCGAATGTTCCAGACTAATCGCTGGGACCCACGTGTCTTCCACAATGTTCTACACTATTCGCATCGCGCCTACATGCAATCAGATTACACAGGGTTTGGCGACAGCGGATGGAAGCATCGATAACATTCCAGAAATTTCCGATACATGCAGGCGCGTCCTGCGCTGTGCGATAACATTTGTTAGACAGTGAAACATGTCGCCCAATAAAGACACACAAGTACACGTGTCAATACCCCCTCTTAAAAAGCATCGACCCGTAGCTGCATACAAACGAAAGTGATAAAAAAAGCACTCGTAGCAAAGAAAACAACAAAATCAAGAAGTTCGTCAGCGTACGTAAAAGGGCTTCAGACGCACTACGTGGACCACTTCAGATCATGCCCGGCGCCGCTGTGACTGCGAAATGCCGTCTGGCACGACCTCATAGTCCAGTTCGCCAACACGTCAGATGACCTTGTAGGGTCCGAAATAACGTCGTAATAGTTTCTCACTGAGTCCTCGTCGACGTATTAGGGTCCAAACCCAAACACGGTCACCGGGCTGGTACTCGACGAAGCGTCGTCGGACGTTGTAGTGTGGGCAGTCGGTACGCTGCTGGTTCTTGATCCGTAGGCGGGCGAGCTGTCGGGCGTCTTCGACGGGCTGGAGATAGGTAGCGACGTCAAGATTCTCCTCCTCAGTGACGTGCGGCAGCATGGCGTAGAGCGTCGTCGTAGGGTTCCTGCCGTAAACCAGCTTAAACGGCGTGATCTGTGTTGTTTCTTGAACCGCCGTGTTGTAAGCGAAGATTACGTACGGCAGGACGGCATCCCAGGTCTTGTGTTCGACGTCGACGTACATTGCTAGCATGTCGGCGAGGGTTTAATTTAGGCGCTCCGTAAGACCATTCGTCTGTGGGTGGTAGGCAGTTGTCCTCCTGTGCCTTGTCTCACTGTACTGAAGAATGGCTTTGGTGAGCGCCGCTGTAAAGAACATTCCTCTGTCGGTGATGAGGACTTCTGGGGCGCCATGTATCAGCAAAATGCTTTCGACAAAAAATTTTGCCACTTCGGCAGCGCTGCCTTTCGGCAGAGCTTTAGTTTCAGCGAAGCGGGTGAGGTATTCCGTCGCCACGACGATCCACTTATTTCCGGACGTTGACATTGGAAACGATCCCAACAAGTTTATCCCGATCTGCTGAAAAGTTCGGCAAGGAGACTTGATCGGCTGTAGTAATCCAGCTGGCCTTGTGGGTGGTATCTTGCGTCGCTGACAGTCTTGGCATGTCTTGACGTAACGGGCAGCGTCGGCGGTTAGGCGCGGCCAGTAATACCTTTCTTGTATCCTCGATAGCGTCCGGGAGAAGCCGAGGTGCCCGGCGGTCGGATCGTCATGTAGGGCGCGCAGTACTTCTGGACGCAGCACCGACGGAACAAGATGAAGGTAGTTGGCGCGGACTGGTGAGATGTTCTTCACGAGTAGACTGTTTTGAAGCATGAAGGAAGATAATCCGCGCTTAAATGCCCTGGGGACAACGTCGATGTGCCCTTCCAAATATTTGACGAGGCCTTTTAGCTCCGGGTCTGCCCGTTCCTGTTCAGCGAAGTCTTCTGCGCTTATCATACCAAGGAAGGCGTCGTCATTCTCGCCATCTTGCGGCAGCGGGTCAATGGGGGCACGTGATAGGCAATCGGCATCGGAGTGTTTTCGTCCGGACTTGCAGGTTACAGTGATGTCGTATTCTTGTAGTCTGAGGCTCCACCGCGCCCGGCGTCCTGAAGGATCCTTTATATTCGCTAGCCAACACAACGCGTGATGGTCGCTGATAACTTTGAATGGCCTGCCTTAAAGATAAGGGCGAAATTCAGCTGTAGCCCAAACAATGGCGAGGCATTCCTTTTCGGTCATAGAATAGTTGCCTTCCGCTTTCACAGCGACCGGCTAGCGTAAGCTATCACATGTTCGACTGCGTTTCTCATCTGGACAAGAACGGCACCGAGGCCTAGGATACTGGCGTCAGTGTGGATTTCTGTATCGGCGTACTCGTCGAAGTGCGCAAGTACCGGCGGTGACTGCATGCGTCGTTTTAGTTATTGAAACGCGTCGGCCTGCGGAGTTTCCCACTTGAACTCAATATCACATTTAGTTAGACGTGTCAACGGCTCAGCGATGCGTGAAAAGTCCTTGACAAAGCCCCTGTAGAAGGCACACATGCCAAGGAATCTACGCACTGCCTTCTTGTCGATGGGTTGCGCGTACTGTGCGATGGCAGGTGTCTTTTGTTGGTCTGGACGGACACCAGATTTGCTGATTACGTGGCCTAGGAACAGAAGGTCATCGTAAGCGAAGCGGCACTTTTCTGGCTTCAGAGTGAGCCCTGATGACTTGATGGCCTCTAGTACTGTCGGAAGGCGCCTGAGGTGATCGTCGATATTTCCGGCGAAGAAGACGACGTCATCCAAGTAAACGAGACAGGTCTGCCATTTCAATCCTGCTAAAACCGTGTCCATCACGCGCTGGAACGTTGCAGGCGCTGAGCACAGTCCGAATGGCATAACCTTGAACTCGTAGAGGCCGTCTGGGGTGGTGAAGGCCGTCTTTTCGCGATTTCTTTCGTCGAGTTCAATTTGCCAATAGCCAGACTTGAGGTCCATTGACGAGAAGTATTTAGCGTTGCAGAGCCGATCTAATTCGTCGTCTATTCTTGGGAGGGGGTATACGTCCTTCTTCGTGATCTTGTTCAGACGAGGATAATCGACGCAGAAACGTAGGGTTCCGTCCTTTTTCTTCACAAAGCCTACAGAAGATGCCCACGGGCTTTGGGCTGGATGATGTCGTCGTGTACCATTTCGTCAACTTGGTGCCTTATAGCCTGACGTTCTCGCGTATAAACTCGATAAGGGTTCTGGCGGAGTGGTCGAGCACACTCTTCGGTTATTATGCGATGCTTTGCGACTGGCGTTTGTCGAATCCTTGATGACGTCGAAAAGCACGCTTTGTATCGTCGAAGTAAGCTTCTCGGCGGTTGTTGCTTAATCATGAGGAGACTTGGATTTATGTCGAAGTCTGGTTCGGGAAATACGGTCGTCGGGGTACATGGGGCAGAATCTGAGAGGACAAACGCATTGAGGGTTTCCAGAATTTCCTCGATGTATGCGATCGTCGTGCCCTTGCTGATGTGCTTGAACTCCTGGCTGAAGTCTGTCAGCGACACTTTCGTGTTTCGTCCGTGCAGTCGAGCGATTCCTCTAGCGACGCAAATTTCACGGTCAAGCAGTAGACGTTGGTCGCCTTCGATGACGCCTTCTGCGTCAGCGGGTATTTCGGTGCCGACCGAAATAACAATGCTCGAGTGAGGCGGGATGCTCACTCGATCTTCGAGAACACTCAAGGCGTGGTGACTACGAAAGCTCTTTGGCGGTATCGCTTGATCTTCCGACAGTGTTATTGATTTTGACTTCAGGTCTATGACTGCGCCGTGTTGGTTGATGAACACCATGCCGACAATGACGTCTCGTGAACACTGCTGGAGGATAACGAAGGTGGCAGGGTAAGGCCGGTCATGAACGGTTATTCTGGCCGTGCAGATACCAGTATGCGTAATGAGGTGTCCTCCAGCAGTTCGAATTTGAGGGCCTTCCCATACAGTTTTCACTTTCTGCAACTGGGCGGCGATGTATCTACTCATTACGGAGTAATCGGCCCCTGTGTCCACTGAGGCGGTAACTGCGTGGCCGTCGAGAAGCACGTCGAGGTCGGTGGTTCTTTGTCTGGCGTTGCAGTTAGGTCTCGGCGTCGGATCACGGCTGCGTCGTGTTTAACTGAAGCTGGAACGTCGCGTCGTCAGGTCGTCTTTCGTCGTCGTATTCTTTGCTTCCAGACTTCGTCGGGACGGCGGCGTGTCGTTATGTCGTCGAGGTGGCTTCTTCGGTGTCTTCGTCAGCGGCGGAGGATCTTCGTCAGTTCGACGAACAGCATCCGCACCTCCATCGGTTGCTGCTTTTAGTTTTCCGGATATGGGCTCGCCGACGGGCCCCGGGCTGGGCCAGCGTATGGTCGGCGCTGCGGCGACAGGTAGCGACCTGGTGATGGCGAACGCGACGGTCGTCGAGAGCTCCACTGAGCAGCGGCGAAGTAGTCGGCGATATCGCCAGGGTGTTCACCTTGCTGCGGGCGCGGAGCGTTGACGGCGAAACCTCGCAGTCCCATCTTCAGATATGGGCATCGTCGGTAGACGTGACCCGCTTCTCCGCAGTGGTAGCAAAGCGGGCGGTGGTCAGGAGTGCGCCAAACGTCTGTCTTCCTCGGGTAGCTGCACTGGGCGACGGGTGGGCGTGCTTGCGGCGGTGGTGGTGGTCGACGGAATTGCGGTGTTACGGGGCCCTGGCACGGTCGTGGAGGGGGACATTGATGGCGGGCGACGGCGGCGTAGGTTATCGCTTGCGGCTGAGGCTGCGGTGATTCAGGGGCTACTCCGAGTTGTTGATGGAGCTGCTCCCGCACGACCGCTCGGATGGTCTCGCGTAGGTCATCGGTTACCAGTAACTGAACTCCGGCGTAGTTTGTCGAGTTCGTGCGGCGGTCGAATTGCCGGTTTCGCATCTTGAGTGTCTTTTTGATGCTGGTGGCCTCGCGAAGAAACTCGTCGACGGTCTTCGGTGGGCTTCGTACCATTCCGGCAAAAAGTTCCTCCTTCACGCCACGCATGAGTAGGCGGACTTTCTTCTCCTCGGGCATTTCAGCGGCGGCGTGACGAAAGAGACGGCTCATTTCCTTCGTGAAGATCGCGGTTGTCACATTAGGTAGCTGCGCCCGGGGTTTCTAATAGCGCTTGGGCTCGTTCTCGTCGTACGACGCTTGCGAATGTCTGCAGAAAGCCGCTTCGGAACAGCTCCCAGGTCGTTAAGGTGGCTTCTCCGTTCTCGAACCACGTCCTGGCCGCGTCTTCCAATGCGAAGACAAGTCGCAGTTTGTCGTCGCTGTTCCAGTTGTTAAATGTAGCGACTCTCTCATAGACCTTAAGCCAGCTTTCCGGGTCCTTGAGCGTTGAACCGCGGAACATCGGAGGCTCCCTGGGCTGCTACAGCATGACGGTGGACGCTGGGGTTGCCATTGGAGTGGACTTGGTGGCGATCTTTCTAGCCGTCTCAGGCAAAAGTCCGTGCTGTGGGGGCAGTCCTTGCAGCCTGCGGGTACCTCGCTGGTTGTTGTCTTCCGCGTGCGGGCTTGGATGGCGGCTTTTTGGGGGCGTCTGGTACATGAACGAAACGCACCTCCACCAGATGTCACGTGGTAGTGACGTCAAGAACACAGTAGCAATACTGTGAAAGGCAAAACTAGCTTTTATTTGACGAACCTGCGCCCACAAAACGGGCTACACTTAAAGCACAACGAGAGCGGCGAACACAGTCGGCGACCATCGAAAATGTGATCTACGGGTCAAGCGTGTCGGGTTTCATACATCAATCGTCGAATGTTCCTGAGTAATCTCTGGGACCCGCGTGTCTTCCACAAAGTTCTACACTATTCGCGTCGCGCATACATGCAATCAGATTACACAAGGTTTGGTGACAGACAGCGGATGGAAGCATCGATAATATTCCAGAAATTTCCGATACATGCAGGCGCGTCCTGCGCTGTGCAATAACATTTGTTAGACGGTGAAACATGTCGCCCAATAAAGACAAACAAGTACACGTGTCAATATATCTAAATGTACACACAGGACAAGGTAACTATACTATTCAAAGAGATGGAGGTAGCCAATTTAAGATTATTTATAAAGGTATGGATAGCTTATGTCTAGAGAACGAATATGTTGTTTTATGTTCACCACACTTCAAATTGCTTGGGGTGCTTTATTGACCATGAAAAAAGCGCCTACAGATTTCAGTGACCTCTTCTGCCGGGTCCTTTACCAATGGCGTGTAAAATGCACGTGAGGGTTGTGTGTCTCAGTATTGCTTCTTTTTTCAGCAAGCGATGCTAACGACTCATGAAAAAAAACATTAATAATTTACAACATTAATTATTGATGGAAATATGATCAATTGCATGCAAAGCTTACAAATGTATGCAGGGTGTCCCAATTAGCTATCAATTACCAAAATTTAAAGGAACAGCGATGCATTACTCGAAAAACGCCTAGTGCATATTGTTTACACTACAGTGGAGTAGCTGCCAGAAATTTTTTGTTACTGAGGTTTATATAGGTAGTTGCAACTAATTATCTAACTCCAGGCGTACTCTCCTAACTACCAAAGTATAAATGAGGCATTTGAATGCACAGCGAAGCGACATCTAACTGCGGTATATTCAACGGCGTATTAATTGCGTACTAATTTTTTCCGACTGATAAGTAAACCCCGCGAAATATGAAAAATACCACCTGTCTGCACTCCTACGCGCATCATAAAGCAGCATCCTCGAACAGGCTCCGTCTGAGTTAGACAGAACTAAATAAAAGAAATAAAGAAAAACATCGTGATCGAGCTGGCGTTTTATCGACCACGCCCGGCCAAAGTAACACATCGCGTTTGGTGTTGCAAACAAGCTGTGATAGCTGCTTTCTTAGCCTAGACAAAGTGCACGGACGTTTCCTTTTTTGGCCACAATACCTATCACCACAAAAGTAAATTCACAACCTGAGTGCAAAGGTTTAAAGGTGCCTTTTCTTTCGTCCTAGTCGCCATGTCTTTCTCTAATAAGCAGAAAGTAAACATTTTTATTGTCTTGGGATCTGCAAGTGGCAACAAGAAGAGGGTCACAAATATATACATACCTCACTCACTGAAGTGTCGCGGAAGACCAAACGCGGCTACTATTATCAGAAATTTTGAAAACCCGAGAAGAACCGGCAGCTTGAAGAAACAGCGGCGGAGGACGCCATCTTTCAGTCGTAGCCTACGCAGCGATGTTCTAGCATTTATGGCTTCAAATCGTCATGATAGCGTGCAGTATGTGGCCGCCTAGATACCAATTTCCAAGTCATCAGTTTGAAGATTTCTAATGACGGCCTTCACCCGTAGCACTTTCACCAGCACTACTGCTTCCTCTAGATTTCTCGCTTTGGGTCCTCACAAAAGCCGATGAGTCACCAAACTTTTTGAGCAACATCGCGTGCACAGATGAAGCCAATTTCCGCAGAAACGCCTGGTCAAATTTGCACAATGAACACTATCGGAGGCGCGCCAATCTACACAATCGCCAGCAGTACCAGTGGGCACTCAATATGTGGTTCGGAATTTACGCCGGTCCCATATTCTTCGATCACACACCGACTGGACAGCGTTACGTGAATGAAATCCTTGAAGTAGTAGATGAGTTTCTCAGCGAAGTCCCGTTGTCACGTCTTCCACTTCTGTGGTATCAGTAAGATGGAGCACCCGCACACAGCAGCAGCCGAGCACGAAACTGGCTGGATTCGACTTTTCATGCGCCATAGACTAGACGGTACGGGCCTGCAAATTAGCCGGCTAGGTCACCTGACCTCTCTCCACTCGATTTATTTCTTTGGGGTTGGGTGTAAGATCCTGCTTATATAATCGAGACGGAAGTCAGATTAGTTCAAGGCAAGGGTAACGGATGGCTACCGTAGAATGCTGGCGTCGGTCGTCAAGAAAACCACTATAGGCGTGATAAAACGGACACAGTACTGCGTAGCTGCAAAAGAAGACCTATTCGAACATGTTCTCTAATCTGGTGTTCAACAGAGCTTACGAATTCATACATAATAAGGGCACACTGAAATCTGATCGTTTTTTTTGTCTTTCTTTTGTGCAGACATCCTGATTGCTAATTCGGCTCATATAGAATTGGTACATTTACTTTCTTTAACGCATCGGTTTTGCCTTTTCTCTACACGTTGTTGGCTTCCCGGGCTATTTCGCTTTTATTTTTTGACACTAACCTGTTTTTGCAGCACGTATACCCTTTCACGAAAAATAAAACGGTTACTTTAATTTGGCTTTGGTCCGAAGCGATGTCCTGGTGCGAAATATAGCTTCACGCGCACTCTTTCAATGCGGTGCGACCAAAGCCGGGATTTTGAAACATTCTATGCCCATTGCATTGCTTTTCGCATTTCGTGCGGGTTCAGAGCGGCGCTTCGCCCGCGTTATGAAATGGGGCTTTGGTTATCAATGTAATCAGTCCGCCTTGAGAGATGGATAATAAGTGTGAGGTAGAAACGAGACGAAGGAATAGCTGCGAAGCCGCTAGACCTGCTGTTGGTGCGCTTTCCGTACCATTATCAAGGTGATGCCCTGTCTCTTGGGGCTTGCGACAAGCAATGCTTTTGCTTTAAATCAGCTTATTTGAGGGCGCTGCTTCATGATGCTGGTGGGAGCGCACTCACGTGGTTTGTTTCATAATTCGCGAGGTTTTTTTTTTGCCAGTTAGAAAAATTTTTGTGCAATTGGTACGTCGCTAAAAACGCCGCAGTTAGATGTCATTTTGGGATGCCTGGAAATGCCTCACTCCCATTTTCGAAATTGGGACTGTAATTCTCGAGTTGGATAATAATTTGCAAATAACGAACTAAATCTCAATAACGAAAAAATTAGTGGCGGCTACTCATGTGTATCTGGATACAATATGCAATCGGTTTTCTTCGAGTAACGTAACTGCTCTTTTTTAGGACTTAGTGCATGATAGCTGGGCAACACTATAATTCACTCAGTAACCGAAATGAGACCAAGCCGGATAAACTCGAAAACGGAATCAACGGCAGTCATGCGCAGGAGCTCTTATACATGGACTCGTAGAAAAAGAGAGAGAGAGAGAGAGAGAGAGAGAGAGAGAGGCTTCGGTTTAGCAGGAAAGGCGAAGCTGTATTAGTGATAGCCAAGTATGCAAAAATTAAGCGAAGGAAGATTACACCACCGCGAGGACTCAGGCTGTGAAATTAAACTGACTCCAACTATGAGGTCTTGTATATACTCATGTAACGCGTCACTTCAGGGCTCCATTCTGCGAGGCCACACGAAATTTCTTAATCTCCAAGAAAGGTATGTATGTATATACATACATTTCGTGCACTGGAAGAAAGCTAGCTCTCTCTCTCTCTCTCTCTCTCTCTCTCTCTCTCTATATATATATATATATATATATATATATATATATATATATATATATATATATATATATATATATATATCTAAGGTTCGGAAAGCTCGTCGGGCCCCAGCCCCCCCAGCCGCCCCTTCAGCACCCCCCCGAAAAGTGAGAACTCTCCGACTACTATTAGCAGCCTGGTTACAAGTGCACTAAGAGAACATAAAAGCCATCAACAAAAGTAAGTCCCCTAGCCGGGCCACAAGAGCTTTCCCAATGCTTTCAGGACCATACATTGCAAAAACATGATTAGTCAATCTGTTCCCAAAATTTGGCACGTAAATACGATGGGCACGTTCCCCATATTTTGAGCTCTCCCGTTGATCAAACAAAATGGTCGAGTGGTCGCAGGTAACTATAGGGCTTTTCTACAGGGTTTTATGGAATTCTTCTGTTGATTTTGGCTATAGAATCATAGTTGAAACAACTAAAGTAAGGTGGGCATCAGACTCAGACACCACCCGTTGTAGTGATATGCAAGACCGTTGCGTTTTCGCAAGCATCTATGGCCTCTCTTACACACTCACTGCATACCCGCCGTGGTTGCTCAGTGACTATGGTGTTGGGCTGCTGAGAACGAGGTCGCGGGATCGAATCTCAACTACGGCGCCCGCACTTCGATCGGGGCGAAATGCGAAAACACCCATGTACTCAGAGTTAGGTGCATGTTAAAGAACCCCAGGTGGTCGAAATTTCCGGGGTCTTCCACTACGGCGTGCCTCATAATCAGAAAGTGGTTTTGGCACGTAAAACCCCATAATTACATGACGCTCACTGCAGGTCTCAACAGTAGCCCCCTTACAGCCTCCCCCCCCTTCCACCTTTCCCTGAACATTTCAGCAGCCGCATCGTACGGTTCGCGGCAATTCCACAAGAAGATTTCACACAACAAAAAATGGCTAAATAATTTTATTGATATGCGCCATTTATCTCAGTCATAGCAGGGCCAATTTGATGACCGTAAGATCACACGATGGCCCATTGGTCTGCAGCGCCCTATTTCGACTGAGAACTTCATAGCCATTAGATGCGTCCTTTATCTACGACGGCGGAAGCCATGGTGACCAGCGGCCAATCCGCGATAGCCAGCTGGCCCGTACTGACCTGCCGCGTAGCCAGCAGAACCGTAGCCGGAAGGAGTATGTCCACCGCTAGCATAACCGCCAAGGGCCGGGCCACTAGGGGCGTAGGCGAAGCGCCCGTAAGCACCAAACCCGGCACCAGCACCACGGTGGCCGTAAGGATCGTATCCGTATCCACCATATCCACTCAACGCGTTGCTATAACCAGCGAATGCCCTGGCGCCGTACGCAGCAGGTGTTGCCGCCCCAGCAGGTACGGGCGGGACCACGGGCGCGGCATTGAACACAACGTCGGCGCTGGCTCCCGGTGCGGTGCCCGGCTCATTGGTGTCTACAGTGGCGCGGAAGCCGTTGGCGTCCGCGATGTAGTTGACGCGCCGGTAGAGGCCGTTGACGTCCGTATAACCGTACGAGCCAGTCTTTACGTTGCTGGAGTCACTTCGTTCACTGCGGAACTGCCGGTTGCCGAACTCGTCAGCCGTGTCGTAGCCAAAGCTGTACGGCTGCGGCGGCTGCATCGAAAAAGAGAGCACATGAAATATCAAAACACCTGGTAAAAAGTTACAGCTAAGTATAAGTGGAGCTTAGCGGACGTGTCTGATGCATGTGTCAAAGGAAATTCAGTTCGCTACAGCATAATATAAATGTACTAAATAATTATCAATACAGAACACTAGCGAGTGAAGAAATATCCACAAGTTGTAGTGTTACGAGAGGCAAAGATATGCAAAAGGTCTGCAATAGGTTGGTGGGCTAATGGGCTTAGCGGAATAGCCTATCCATATTTGGAGGCAGTGGAAAGGGGTATGAGGCTTTGCGTACTGCAAAAGCCATGTATGCATTCTGTAGTTCTCGCGGTCAATAGTGACATCTGAAGGAAAACGCTTCGGATCGAATTCCTCCTAGCTCTATGACTTTCAGAGTGTTAAGAAAAAGTTAAGTACAATAAAGAGACATCTAGTTTTTGGGTCACTTTAATTTTGCTGGTATTATCTAAAAACATGTTGTAGCCTCTACTGTGAGTTCTTTGCTTTAAAGCTACCTCGGTGAGCGTTGAGCGCTACAGGGGGGGGGGTGTTATAAGTTTAATTTATATATTGAGATTTGTACCGTTACATGAGACTCGTTTGTTCTTGTTGAGTTGGAAAGTTTAGTTTTATGATGACCTAAACAGAAAAATCACTACATTTTAACTTTTTCTTTTACGTGCGACAAGCCTCATCAATATCACTGCAGTTGTTGCAAAAAAGAAAGGTTTTTACGTTCCCATGTATATTGACAGAAGCACCCGCGCTGACGCTTACTCTTAAAGCACGCGTGGGACGCAGCCGTTATGCTTGCTCGGCTTGCAAATATGCGCAATCTGGCATAAAGCTGATGTTAATGGTGACACTATAAGAGTGTACTACGATCAGCGCGGCCTTCCGGTCAGTTTCAGCAATCTGCTCTGGAAGAGCAGTCATGTTTCCCTTGAGGAGTGCTTATATGGTCTACGAGAAAACATGATGTCATTAACCTTTCGCCGAACCAAATCCTGTGTGCGAGAGCGTGCGTTTCGCTTTAAAAGGAATGCAGGCATTGGTTCAAGAAAAAAGCTGTCGTTGTGCTGATATAAAATATTACCTAAATCCTTGTGCAAAAGTATATTCGGTTTGTATGTCCGGAAAAAAAATGAGACCAGTCATAAACAGGTGGTCTTAGCCATTTTGTGTGCTTTCTTCGAAGCCTCAAATTTTCCCCTAATTTTGATTGCCTAAAGCCGAGGCATGGTGGGATAGCAGTTGCTGAAGAATGTAAAAAAATTAAATTTGGGGGTTTTACGTTCCTAAACCACTTTTTGATTATGAAGCACGCGGTAATGAAGGTCTCCAGAAATTTCGGCCGCCTGGTGTTCTTTAACGTGCACCTAAATCTAAGTACACAAGAGTTTTCGCATTTCGTCCCCATCGGTATGCGGCCGCAATGGCCGGGATTCGATCCCGCGACCTCGTGCTCAGCTGCCGAACACCATAGCCACTGAGCAACGACGGCGGGTTCTGAAGAATGTGGGTCAGCACGGTAACAAACTGTGTTACTCAGGTAGGCACTATGAATTCCGCACTTTAACCTCATTATGTGTTTCACAGCCACGCAGCACATTTTGGATGAGAACGATCGATGTAGCGACTTCACTTTTCTCCTCCCCACACCGGGCGATAGGTAGTGCGTATGTGTGCGCCAGCCACTTCCTAAACTTCTCCCGTATAAACAGCACTATAAAAAAGTGTCTCCAGCGCTTAAGTTCATGTAATTACAACGGCAAAGAAAGCGAAATTCGGCATAATCCCAGCACATGCATTACTTACTGCTGAGTAATCACTGTATCCTTGGTAAGGCGTGCCTGCTGCAGGAGCGTTATAGCCACCGTAGCCACTGTAGCCGGGACCCTGGTATCCAGTTGCGGATGCATGATGATTCAGCGCGAACGTCTTTGCGACAAAGCAGCACACGAGCAGTTTCACCTGCAGAAAAGGAAAATGAAGCACTGGCGACACCATTTCTAGATAGTAGCATCGGGCGCAGAACCTAGCAAAACTGTCATGCATCTTCGTGTTACGGAGTAAAACCACCTTGGAAACACATAATGATAGCAATGAAAACAAATGTATGAAAACCACTACAAGAGAAATACTCACTGGCATGTAGTACTACGATATGTCGTTCTGTCAAAAGCATATCTAGCTTGAAATGTCAATAAGTTTCAGCTCAACCATACCGAAAACATGCGGGCCATGCAAGATGTGGATTTACGCATTGAAAAAGCCCAGACCGTGAAGTTATCTCTGGTAACGGGTGAGTGTCTTATGAGTAAACTTTAATATATCGTTTGTATAGCAACGTCTCAAACTTTGTGAAATAATATGCAACTGTTTTTACATTGCATAAATTCTGCACACCCATACTTCAAATTTAAGCGGCGCACATTATCAATTATGGGACTTGCGTGGTATGAAACAATGGTCAAGAAGTCCGACGGAAAATACTGTGCGGTAATTTTACCTTCGAGAACATTTCAATTTTGCCCGCTTCCTTCACCACGTGTGGAATTGGCAGCTTCCACTTGTTCTGTGCGATAAAGTTGATACAATGCAGATGTGGTCGGTGTTTTACACTGGGAGCTTGTCCGCCGCAGCCAGCTTTTATATCCTGCCAAGCGGACGCTTTCCACCAGATCTCGCGACATGTCGAAACAGTGTACGCTTTTCTGCTTTTGAATATATGTTTTTCGTACGGGTAGTCAGTTGCATGAAAGAAGCTATTCAGTGAAAGCGCAATACCTCTGACGTGCTTGTTGACTGCACGCAATGTCAACAAGCGTGAAGATTTCGTGCTTTGCGCCATGCCAGCGCTACAATGGGAGAAGTCGCGACGTGCCCCGCTCAGCCTAATTTGCTTCATGACACTCCCCAAGCTGCCACTGACTGATGCATTGCACAGTTCTTCAGTTCGCTACACTATCATCTCGTTCCAGGACGCCCTGAAAGTACTGTGAAGGACAAAATGTCGGGACCCAGCCTATATAGAAAGTGATGAACATTGTCCAATCCAGCGGGCACGGTGGGAAGGTAAAGATGCACTACGATTACCAAGCGAGGATATAGTTCACTTTTCTCATTTAGAAGTGTCACGCATTGGTCATACTGAAATCAAGTAGTTTTTGTTTGGGCGTGGTGTAAAAACCTTTGTCCATCACAGTACATCTTGTTTACGTCCACAGCCATTATTAACGACAAAGAACAGGCCGATCACTATCAATGGCTTGTGTAAACGTGGCACTTTGGCAAAGAAGACCGCCCAGTCAGAGGAACTACTAGCCACGACACAATGTGAACAAAGACAATAGCGAGTGTCAGTGGCGTAGCCAGAAATTTCGTTCGGGGGGCGGAGGGGCGCACAATGCAGCTCGGCCTCCTCCTAAAAGGAAACATTAGGTCGGACGCTCCTATCTAAAGACACGCAGCAGCATTCGTTTTTCTCTGCAACCACTGGTTTGTTGCATTTAAAAGAAAAACTTCAATTCTAGTGATTGCTTGTTTCGAATTTTCGTTTATGTCTTCAATATTTTATTGAAAAGTGGCAAAAATCGAAAATTTTCTGAAAACGAAACAATGAAGTTCACAACTCTCTAAATCAGCAATGAAAATTGATATCACAATTCTCTGAATTGCACATAATAGTACATCGACAGCGGACAAAATTGATGTTACACATGAGTCTTAAAAATTAAGTATTATGGAAATACGGCTTTTGCAGAACCCTTGTACATAACATAACTAATTCTCGTAAGATACAAACAGACATATCAAATTTGTCCGCGTTGAATAGTGTAATGGATCCCGCTTACAGAACCGCGATATCTGTTCTTGATGCACAGCTATTAATTTGTAAACTTGGTGCTTCTATTTTTTTTAGAAGTTTCGAATTCTTCAAAATATTTTAAACAAAGTTCGGGCATTAAATCGAAAGTCCGCTTCGAACAGACACTAGAATTTACCTTACTCTCTCCAATGCAACAAATTTCATTAAAAGTTATTCAGGAGTTATCTTAGAAAAGAGTTTCTGGGTTTACATCTATCTGCATAGGCCGCGTCGGATTTGGGCCCGAGCTAAAGCATCCTCTTAACAATTTGCCTAGGGATCAAATACATGAATAATACCTGCATTGCCATTGCCAAAGATGCTGCAAAGGAACTCTTGAACGCTACGCCCTGTCAATACAAGTAGAATATGTATTTTTTCATCAAATATTATACTCGTAGGTGCCAAAAATTGTGCCCAACATAACTGATGTCATAGTACCTTGCTGGTGAAGCAGCGCACAAACACGGACACAGTGGAGACAAGCAGGAATAGACGACACTCGCTGCACTCGCAACTATTTTATTTCAGAACACATACTTCAGGTTTATATACCTGCGCACCCTCAGGCGTCAACGCAAATCATGGCAAGATTAGAGGCTTTTTATATATATATATATATATATATATATATATATCGTCTGCCCGCTCATACTCGGGCGTCAAAGGCATTGCACTTACGTTAGAGTAACGTGCGCCTTGCTTCACGGTCAAGAGCACAACAGACGCTTCAGGGAATGGTGTAGGACGTCCGACAGTTTGGCGGAGTGGTTGTGGGCGACCACGAGACCACACCTACCTAGACCAAAGAAGCACAGACCACCTGAGCGCAGGGTGGTCACCTTGGGAGACGCCACCGTTCCCGAGAACTACAAAAGGATTCTTGGACTCGGTCCGAAGTTCTCCTTTGAGCCGGCTTTCACTCCACCAGAAAAAGTAGCACTGACCAAGACCATGGCGCGTCGCGTGGCCGAAGAAGAACGTCCACGTTTCATTACAGAGTGTATGGATGTGCTATCCAGGACAATGACCGTCGACAGAAAAGAGCAACACGTAAGGAATCTAGTGAACTTTGGCGTGAAGAACGATTTACGGTTTCTGACTTCTGACAAGGAAGGTTGTTTTGTAGTTGTGGCTGAAGGTCTCTTCCAAGAGAAGGCGATGACAGCGGTCAGAAAGAATTTCGTACGTGTCGACGTAAAAGCTAAAAAGGTGAGCGATAAAGCAGTCACATTACTCGCAAGCAACAATTTTGAGCGACTTGCTTCTGTAGTTAAGCGCTCGTGCAACCTACATCTCGAATTGTTTTTCGTGGCAAAAACACATAAGGTTGACGTTCCGTTCAGAGCCATAGTATCAGAAAGGGACTCGTGGCAGTTGGTTGTATCTTCATTCCTTCAAAACCACCTTAATGGCTTGATAGTTACCGATCCGTTCGTTTTACCAAACTCTGAAACGTTAGTAACGTACTTAAGCACGTCTAACCCTGGACGATGTGAATTCTTCAGCATAGATGTACAGGATTTGTATTACAATATTCCGCATGGTCCCTTATTATCGAGTGTTAGGCACTGTATAACGGAAGACAACGACGAGATGGAATTTGTCAGCAAATGTGGCGTATCAGTTAATACATTTCTTGAACTATTAACATTTTACCTTGAGTCCACCTTTGTAATGTGGAATGATGTTATGTACAGACAAAAGTCCGGTATATGTATAGGCTCAAAAGTAGCTCCGGTACTTAGCACAATTTTTTTAGGTAGTATAGACAAAGCGATAGTTGCAAACCTTAAAGACTTAGCGGTAAAAGTGTTCCGCTTTGTGGACGATTTTTTGGTTATAATCGAACAGGGTGTTTTGGACGTAGGAATGAATGAAGTCTTAAAAGTGTTCAAGGACAACAGCCAAGGACTGGCTTTCACTGTTGAGTTGCCGCAGAATGGCAAGCTACAATTTTTAGATTTGGCGTTAACTTCCACACCGGACCACGTTTGCTGGTCATACAATCCACGATCAGAAAAACCCTTGCTTAGTTATAACTCGGGACACTCTAAAATCGTAAAAAGTGGCATAGCTTTCTCGTGCCTGAGGGCTGCCTTAACTAAGTCTTGCCCGGAAAAAATAAAAGAAACATTCAGCCAACAGGTTATCAGACTAAAGAATGCAGGGTATGAAAAACATGTACTCTGTACATCAGCGTATAAGTTGATCCGTTATGTGCGCAATGGCTATCAGAAAGAGCGCAACAGACTAGAGATTGACAGCAAAAAAATTGTGTCACTACCATATGCACACAAAATTGCGCATAACTTAAAGAACATAGGTGGCAGATACGGTCTACGAGTAGTTTTTTCAGCGCCTAACAAACTCGGAAAAATATGTGCCGGACTGGATCGTAGAGTTTCAACAAAAGTAAAAGAAAATGGATGTAAGTGCACAGTCAAGCACAAAGAAAAACTTGTCGAGTGCAGGTCTTCTGTAGTCTACTGTTTGCCCATATCGTGTGGGAAAGTATACATCGGCCAAACAGGTCGTTGTGTAAACACGAGACTTTTAGAGCACAAAAGGTCACTGGGGGGAAACATTCATTCCCATATTAAGGAGCACTGCTCACAACATGGGTGCTGGCCGCTTTACAATGATGCCACAGTTTTATCACACCATAAGGATCAACTAAACAGGGAAATAATCGAAGCCTTTCATATTCACAAGAGGGCAGAGGGTTGTATCAGTCAGCCATCTGTCCATCTAAGCCATGGTGAGGTTGCGTTTTTGGAAGTACACTAAAAAGAAGAGAAAAGAAAATGTGTAAAAAATGGTTGTTAGGGTTGCAACAAATTACGATAGGATTGCACACCATGATAGATAAGTGCAATGCCTTTGACGCCCGAGTATGAGCGGGCAGACGATATATATATATATAAAAAACCTCTAATCTTGCCATGATTTGCGTTGACGCCTGAGGGTGCGCAGGTATATAAACTTGAAGTATGTGTTCTGAAATAAAATAGTTGCGAGTGCAGCGAGTGTCGTCTATTCCTGCTTGTCTCCACTGTGTCCGTGTTTGTGCGCTGCTTCACCAGCAAGGTACTATGATCACTCACCAACTAGCCCAACTTTCCACGTTACATAACTGATGTCAATGCTTCCATGTTTTTGTCTATTTAATAAGTAAAGAAAATATCACATGAAATTTAGAACTACATCAGTTCGAAACCAGCAAACCAGCCGCTGATATGGAAAATGTAAAGGCCAGGAAATGAACAAGTTGAGGGCGAATATGTTAATGAAACTTTGTCATTCAAGATCCTTGTTTACATTCTTGTATATATGCAATGGCCAGTGAAAAATCTCAATGACGCTGTCATTTGTTCCATTGTATTACGCAGGAGCAGCTGTCACAGGTCGTGCATCGTGAGTAGTTGCACCGAAATTATAGTCGCAACAGGGAGCACGTATAGAAAGCAGGAGTTCTACAGAATATACGAGGGCGAGTCAAATGAAAGTGAGCCAATGCGAAGATATGACAAACGGGGTACTCTATTTAAAAGTAGCCTACTTGAGTATTTAGACATTTGTCCCATTGACTAACGAGTCGCGTAATTCCCGTCTCATAAAGCTCCTTGGGTTGTTGCTTTAAAACGTCTGCAACTGACTTTCACGTCATCGTCCAAGACGAATCTGGTTCCCTTGAGCTGTTTTTTTCGGTTGCCCCAAAATGTGGAAGTCGCAAGGCGACAGATCTGAGCTGTATGGCGGATGTTGCAGCGTTTCCCGCTTGGATTTTTCCAGTTTTGTATTAACCACATCAGCGACGTGGGAACGGGCATTGTCGTAGAACAAGATGAGCCCATTCGTGAATTTTTCAAGTAGTTTGTTCTTGATTGCGACACGCAGCCGATCCGGCGTTTCAAAATATCGGACACAATTGATAGTCTCTCAAGATGTAGCAAATTCTATCAGTAATGGCCCCTGACGATCGAAAAATGAAAGTCAACAACAACTTTCCAGCAGAAATGACGGCCTTTGCTTTCTTTGGGGGCGGCGAATTCGAATGTTTCCATTGTAAGCTTTGCCGTCGTATTTCAGGCTCGTAGTAGTGGTATGATGGTTTGTCTCCGATCCCAATTGCAGGCAAGAAATCGTCACCCTTTTGTGATACAGGGTCAGATGAGTAAAGGCAGCGCCGAACTTCTCGGTATTATGGCAGTGGTTCAAAATCTTGGGCATCCACTGCGCACACAAGAGCCGATAACCGAGATGTTCATGAATTATGGCGTGAATGGTGACGGTGAAACGAACCGCGACTGATGTTCACACGCTCTGCCAGTTCATCGATGCTTATCCTCCGTTCTTATGTCATCAGCTCATCAACCTTTGCAATTTTGTTGGGGGTGATTGCACGATGGCTTTGGTCCGGTCTGGGATCGTCCTTGCGACTTTTACGTCCTTGTTTGAACCGTTTGTTCTAACGCTTCAAAGTGGCCAATGACAGCCACGATAGCCATACGGCGACTAATTTTTTGTTTTTGGAAACACCTTCAGCTGTCAAAAATCTCACGGCACCACGCTGCTCAACTTCTGGAGCGTCCATTACGTCACGCAATCATGTTCAGCCCAGCGTATGAGCGCATTAAAGAACATTTATCCTCACACCTGCATGTCACTTTTGTAAATGAGTGATGCCTGTGTGTTTCGCGCAGGCCTTGCAGATAATGAACAGAACCATAATTGCGCACGGTGGGCAGGCTCACTTTCCTTTGGCTCGCCCTCGTACATTGGAAATGCGAAGATACATTGGACTATAGAAATGCGAAGATACAGCTTGATAAAGGGCAAAAGAAAGGGCAACGTTCAACGGCTTGTATGTTCGTGACACTTTGATGACAGACAGCTCACAGGCACTACCAGCCACGACACAATGACAACGATGACAAAATCGACTGGGGAATGCACATGACGACGAAACGGTAAAGACCGTGTCACGACGGCGCTAGTCCCCTGGCAGATAAAACAGCGGCGTGAGGAGGACAATAGACGACGACGACGACGACGACAGGTGCGATTATGTCGGCATGACGACGATGGTCTCTATGCAGCAACTGCGGCTGTGCCAAGTTACGTAATTCGACAAACTCACTAATCATTCGACTCACTTATACTGAGACTCCCCCTTGAGGCTCTGTGAACATGGCTGAACATGATTCTGCTGAGTTTGAGTTCGAGTGAGCGCGCCTGAGTAGATTGTTGGTGAGTAAGAGTTCGACTGTGCTCTGCTGAGTGCAATTATGATGAGTGAATACTAGGGAGTTGCAAAAATAAATATATTTTTGTCAACGACTTTGAGGGATTGCGGTCATTTTGCCTGCTCACACCTGCAACATGACAAACCGAAGATAAAGTTCACTGCGCCGACATGTTTTCCGAACCTAAACTGCGACCTGATGAAATCGCTCAAGCCTAGTGATAGTAGATCCAACTGGAGCCACTGATTAATACACAGGCAGTGATCCATTGGGGGTCCCGTTGATTGAGATTCTCATTGAGTCTGACGTATGCGAAAAGAGAAGGATTCAAATAGCTGATACAGACTCGCGAACTACGAGTTCCCGAATCAGAAAAGCTGTACACGTGGTCCCAAAAAAGTCGCACCCGCTCACGGTTACATAGACTCACTCAGACTCGTGGGCACTTAGGCACGCTGGAGATCTTCCCAATTTAGAGTGAGCACTTAGGTGTAAGCGTGTGGAAGTAAGCATACTATGGGCTAGTGTGATTGCAGTATATGTGAGCATGACTTACTACTGACACGCGTGAGTGTGAACAGGAATCAGTGCCGTCCAGTATGTGCGCACGTTTTCAATATGAGTGAACACCGCTGATTCTGAGCGCATGATATGAGTGCGAATGAGTACACTTGACTGCAATTAGAAGAATGTGCTATTGAGTGCGTGGCATTTCGTATGATCAGACAGGAGTGTGATTTTTTTCTATAAGCTAGCTGTGATCCTACACTATATCAGTGAGCGCTTTAGTGATGGGGTAATTCAGACAAGTGCTAAATGTGTGAGTTCAAATCAAGACAAATCACATTCTTTCTCATTGAAGGGAGCCTAAGCCCGTGATTCTGTTTGTGTGACTTAGCAGTAATTGACCAGTCCTCTTAGTCCACTTCTAAAAATATAAGTTCGTCGCAAGTGAGTTAATGGGCAAATCTACAAGAGTAAATGGAGTTTAATCCCATGATTTCCTTGTAGTACCTGTGTCCGTAAGAACGTATCGGAAAGGTTGTCGGCAGAAGGGTTTCAGAAATCCTTGCAGGCTTCTGTACCAGAGGGTTCACTGAAAGGATGTCGTGTAGTACATATCGCTCGGACACAGCAAATGAAGACACGCAAAACAAAAGACAGATAGCAGTTGTGCCCTACCTGGACAAGACGGCACAGTGTCTAAAAAAACTGCTACTCGCTTTAAGAGAAATGTTTTTTTCGGCCCCAGAAAAACTTTGCAAAGGGTGTCGGTTGACAGACCGGTGTCGAAAATATGCGCTTGGGTGTTCCCAGAGACATCTAAATTTTTTGTTAAGAAGTACACAGGACCGACATGATGATGTCTTTTTGACCGCTTCAGAGATCATAGTTTAAATGTGACAAGTTGCGGTGACGGTAAGTTGCCTGAATGCGGCTGCGCTCCTTTTATCTGTATTTGTGTGGTTCTGGCCAGGCACAGAGACCAAGATGTGCGCGAAATTATTGAGGCACAGGCTACATATTGGAGCGATGAAAGCTGTGTAGTAAGCAAAACGTCAATTGACCACTTATGTTAGAAAACGGCCTTTTTGGAAAGCTCAGTTTTACGTATTGATCATGTGTGACGCTACAGTACCCGGTGCATAAAGGTGTTTTTTCGCTAAGAATAAACTGTTCAAGTTGGCTCATTGTGGCTTCCGCATCTTCCTTCCGTCGTCGTCTACTGGCGCTGAAAATGTTTTCCAAGTGAGAGCCCAAACATGCCCAGTATGCAGCAGTGGCAGATAACGTTTGTCAATGCTTGTAGTCGCGTTAACAGCTTGGCTGTAAAACAAGCCAATTATAAATTATGAACTCTCTGAAATCCGACGAAGAACACACATAGCATAGTGAACAACAAACCAGATCTGTGAAAATCAGAAACTAGTCATAGGACACTACGCTATAGTATCGTGAACGTCACCTCCATCAGGAGACCTTTACAGATTACTCTGCGCCAAGGGAACACCACGAGCTCATATTCAGATGAGGATGTCAGACCGAGTTCTGTCGTTAAAGGAATCCGCATTGGGAACTTCGCTGCAGTATTAAACATTCTGGTTAGAGTTATAGCAGCTGTGGTTAATATATATCATCACACTCGTACTTGCAATTGTAGATGGCGCAAATGGCCCTGCAAGAGAAGTTTCGGCCAAAGGAGACGCTACTTGCTTTAGAAGACCTTTGTATCCACCATGCATACAAACGTTAGGAGACGCAGATGAGGGGGACGGGCAGGATAGGTGTTGAACACGTGGCAATTACGCGACACAGTAAGCGAATGACACAGGGACATTGAAAATACAGAAATCAATCGCACAGCTGGAAGAAGAAGAACCGATACCAGGACGACGAAAAAATTCCTACTTCGGCAATTTCCTCCCACTGAGGAGCATCGGTAATGATTACAAGTTCATTTTGAAGGTGCATCAAATTATCCAAAGGTGTTCTCATTGTTGAGGAAGATGTAATCTTATGCGGTTCTCAATACCAGTGTTCCCCTGTTTGCGGCTATAGCATCTTATATAACCAGACCAAACGGATGCCGTACCGAGTGCGCAAGAAGCATCGTTTGTTTCAGAAAACGAGGCCACTGAACGCAAAAAATAAACGCGGCTTGCAAACCAAAATTTGCTGTGGCCATCTTAAGTGATAATTGACACTTTCTTAAAAGACCTGGTACAATAAGTTGAAAAGTGATATCGAATAAAATAAATGTGCTTCCAGGTAAGACACAACGTTTCCTACAAACGTAGCCCCTCTGGTTGTTAGAACCGGCTACCGCAGCTTATAAACCGTGGAACAAGAAAATATTGCACGCCTAAGCTCCCTGATGGCTGGGACGCATGTTTGATATCAGTCAATAACGGCGTGTAACCCTTATGTCCCATTGACTATTGATCACTGCTTTCAATATACCGATGACTGCAGTACCCTCTGTAGTGATTCGCTCAAGAGGCCACTATCAGATATGCTTTTCCTAGTGAGACGTCTGAAATACATCGTCGTGTTTATTTACGAAATACCGCCTTGATTTAAAGACAGAGCTATTACACAGATATATATTAAAAAGTAATAAAATGCGTTTATCTACCATGTGTCGAATAACCTATAGCCAATCTGAACCTGGCAACGTTTAACGTTAGAACGCTATCTAGCGAGGCGAGTCTAGCAGTGTTATTGGAGGAATTAGAGGGTAGTAAATGGGATATAATAGGGCTCAGTGAGGTTAGGAGGACAAAAGAAGCATATACAGTGCTAAAAAGCGGGCATGTACTGTGTTACCGGGGCTTAGCGGAGAGACGAGAACTAGGAGTCGGATTCCTGATTAATGAGGAAATAGCTGGTAACATACAGGAATTCTATAGCATTCACGAGAGAGTGGCAGGTCTTGTTGTGAAACTTAATAAGAGGTACAAATTGAAGGCGGTACAAGTCTATGCCCCTACATGCAGTCATGATGACCAGGAGGTCGAAAGCTTTTATGAAGACGTGGAATCGGCAATGGGTAAAGTCAAAACAAAATACACTATACTGATGGGTGACTTCAATGCCAGGGTAGGCAAGAAGCAGGCTGGAGACAAGTCCGTAGGGGAATATGGCATAGGCTCTAGGAATAGCAGAGGAGAGTTATTAGTAGAGTTTGCAGAACAGAATAATATGCGGATAATGAATACCTTTTTCCGCAAGCGGGTTAGTCGAAAGTGGACGTGGATGAGCCCGAATGGTGAGACTAGAAATGAAGTCGACTTCATACTCTGCGCGAACCCTGGCATCATACAAGATGTAGACGTGCTCGGCAAGGTACGCTGCAGTGACCATAGAATGGTAAGAACTCGAATTAGCCTAGACTTGAGGAGGGAACGGAAGAAACTGGTACACAAGAAGCCAATCAATGAGTTAGCGGTAAGAGGGAAACTAGAGGAATTCCGGATCAAGCTACAGAACAGGTACTCGGCTTTAACTCAGGAAGAGGACCTTAGTGTTGCAGCAATGCACGACAATCTCATGGGCATCATTAAGGAGTGCGCAACAGAAGTCGGTGGTAACGCCGTTATACAGGAAATCAGTAAGCTATCGCAGGAGACGAAAGATCTGATCAAGAAACGCCAATGTATGAAAGCCTCTAACCCTACAGCTAGAATTGAACTGGCAGAACTTTCTAAGTTAATCAACAAGAGTAAGACAGCGGAAATCAGAAACTATAATATGGATAGAATTGAACAGGCTCTCAGGGACGGAGGAAGCCTAAAAACAGTGAAGAAGAAACTAGGAATAGGCAAGAATCAGACGTGTGCGTTAAGAGACAAAGCCGGCAATATCGTTACCAATATGGATGAGATAGTTCAAGTGGCTGAGGAGTTCTATAGAGATTTATACAGTACCAGTAGTACCCACGACGATAGTGGAAGAGAGAATAGCCTGGAGGAATTCGAAATCCCACAGGTAACGCCAGAAGAAGTAAAGAAAGCCTTAGGAGCTATGCAAAGGGGGAAGGCAGCTGGGGAGGATCAGGTAACAGCAGATTTGTTGAAGGATGGTGGTCAGATTGTTCTAGAGAAACTGGCCACCCTGTATACGCAATGCCTCATAACCTCGAGCGTACCGGAATCTTGGAAGAACGCTAACATAATCCTAATCCATAAGAAAGGGGACGCCAAAGACTTGAAAAATTATAGACCGATCAGCTTACTGTCCGTTGCCTACAAAGTATTTACTAAGGTAATCGCAAATAGAATCAGGAACACCTTAGACTTCTGTCAACCAAAGGACCAGGCAGGATTCCGTAAAGGCTACTCAAAAATAGACCATATTCACACTGT
Organism: Dermacentor variabilis; assembly: GCF_050947875.1. Lineage (NCBI taxonomy): Eukaryota > Metazoa > Arthropoda > Arachnida > Ixodida > Ixodidae > Dermacentor > Dermacentor variabilis. The sequence goes on along the minus strand of NC_134569.1, from coordinate 216,069,580 downwards.
CAATCAAGTGATAGAGAAATGTGCAGAATATAACCAACCCTTATATATAGCTTTCATTGATTACGAGAAAGGGTTTGATCCAGTCGAAACCTCAGCAGTCATGGAGGCATTACGGAATCAGGGTGTAGATGAGCTATATGTAAAAATACTGGAAGATATCTATAGCGGCTCCACAGCCACCGTAGTCCTCCACAAAGAAAGTAACAAAATCCCTATAAAGAAAGGCGTCAGACAGGGAGATACGATATCTCCAATGCTATTCACAGCATGTTTACAGGAGGTATTCAGAGGCCTGGAGTGGGAAGAATTGGGGATAAAAGTTGATGGAGAATACCTTAGCAACTTGCGATTCGCTGATGATATTGCCTTGCTTAGTAACTCAGGAGACCAATTGCAATGCATGCTCACTGACCTGGAGAGGCAAAGCAGAAGGGTGGGTCTGAAAATTATTTTCCAGAAAACTAAAGTATTGTTTAACAGTCTCGGAAGAGAACAGCAGTTTACGATAGGTAGCGAAGCACTGGAAGTGGTAAGGGAATACATCTACTTAGGGCAGGTAGTGACCACGGATCCGGATCATGAGACTGAAATAACCAGAAGAATAAGAATGGGCTGGGGTGCGTTTGGCAGGCACTCTCAAATCATGAACAGCAGGTTGCCACTATCCCTCAAAAGGAAAGTGTATAACAGCAGTGTGTTACCAGTACTCACATATGGGGCAGAAACCTGGAGGCTTACGAAAAGGGTTCTGCTGAAATTGAGGACGACGCAACGAGCTATGGAAAGAAGAATGATGGGTGTAACGTTAAGGGATAAGAAAAGAGCAGATTGGGTGAGGCAACAAACGCGGGTAAACGACATCTTAGTTGAAATCAAGAAAAAGAAATGGGCATGGGCAGGACATGTAATGAGGAGGGAAGATAACCGATGGTCATTAAGGGTTACGGACTGGATTCCAAGGGAAGGGAAGCGTAGCAGGGGGCGGCAGAAAGTTAGGTGGGCAGATGAAATTAAGATGTTTGCAGGGACAACATGGCCACAATTAGTACATGACCGGGGTAATTGGAGAAGTATGGAAGAGGCCTTTGCCCTGCAGTGGGCGTAACTAGGCTGATGATGATGATGATTTCTTCTTAAGCATAAAAGTGTTCCTTGCTAGTACTCATATAATCATTGAATTTTCCTCGCGGACGCAGAAGAAGCAGTACTAACAGCGCAAACATGTGTGCCCAATATCTGAGCAGACGAGATCTAAGTAATTCAACTAATAAACAAAGGCTGGAAATAACATTGCGCCTTTAGGAGTTTTTCACGCCTGTCGAACAATCTCAGTGTATGTGCTACTTTGAACATACTTAAAGTAGCTGTTTTGCGAGAGCTTAGACGTGTACAGAAAAAGTATATGGGTACACCGAGGTCATGCTTTACTTTCAAAAACATGACATGTGCGGCGCTATCGGACGTGCCGTCGCACTGTATGTTATTTCATAGAGGAGTCCACATAACTTTGGACTTTAGTATAACTGTTAACCTCACGCTTCAGCAGACCTACGCATAATTCTAGTCTTTGCTATTGCGGATGGACTGAGTCCGACACAGAGTCAGGTGCGACAGTATTATGTCGCACTGGTAATTTGTATATCCTCAAACCTGTTGCCGATTTTTATTCATGATGTGCTCTACTTGCACTTGCCGGGAAACTGAATTAGTCTGTGGCGTGGTATCCACCGCAAAGGCAACACTTCTCATTCTGCAGAGCACTGACAACACAGCAGTAAAAACTACGCTCTTACACCCTCCTCAGCTATGACTAAAGTGATGGCCAATGCGACATTATGAACTACGAGACGGAAGTGGGACTATTGTGAATACGTAATGGGAAATGCCTACCTTGGGAGGCAAAAAATATCTGACAGCCATCACCCCTGCCACGGAGATCATCCTAAGCGTAACAGATGGACTCCAGAACGGGGTCGACACTGCGAATTACATAGACTTGATGCACGCTAGGTGCAGCGAATGAAATAGCTAACTCAAGAAACTTCGAAGGACGTGCACATTAAACGATTACACGAGAAGGCCTGGTTAGACATCTTGAAGGCGATCCCACCTCGACTGAAGCGGTGATTGTACGTAATAGTTATTTATTTATTTTCATACAATCAGGTCCCGGTGGATTTTAGAAAGGCTCGCTACAAAATTTGGTACATAGCAAACAAACGCAGTAATAAAGAACAAGAAAATGAACAGTATCAGATGCAAACGTTTCTTGCTAGGCAGTATTTTGCGTCATAAAAAATAAGCAGAAAAACTCAGAAGTTCATAATCATACCAATGCTGGCTTAAATTTCACAAATAATAGTGTTATCACTGATAGCGACAGTATTGATAAGAAGTTGGTTTCAATGCGCACACGTACGAGGCTAAATGACTGCGAAAAAAGCTGTGTGCACTATATATCAGTACTAACCTAAAGGTAGTGGTTAGCACGGTGGTATAAATGTTGTGTTGTAAATGGCTGGTATATACAATAATGGATGATGGTAAAAGCGATGGAAAAATACTAAACATGCAATGTTACGGTGAAAGAACAGCAAAGGAAGGTCAAAACAAGATTTTATTGATGTAATGCTCGCAATGCCGAGTTAGTTAGAAACGATGAAAACGAACCACTTAGTGAAGAGCTAAAGTGGTAACTAGATTAGCTTGCCTGGTATACCACACAAGAGCAAAATATCCTGATTTAGGCAATAATAAAGTTTTGTGCAATTGATATTTTAGATCAGACGGCGCGCAAGAAAAGTTAAGCCACAGGCAACCTAACGTGTGGCTGACTTTGTTAATTTTATACTTTGTGTGAATTAACCATGACTGCCTTGTTGACACCGATATATTTGCACGAAATAAGTGCTTCCAGACGAACGTTATTTATGAGCTGGACATTCTGGTGGTTAGCTTGCCGGTACAGATGCAGTACTTTAAGCTTCCTAATATTTATTTCATTACACTATTTAGCTATAGAGTTGACGCCACGCGGTAGTTAATTAACTTCGGCTTCATTGGTTATCTATCGAGATAATAATAGTGAGCGAATAAGTATATGTCAGAGGATGCTGGAGTCAGAAGGTCGTTAATGTTAATTAGAAGTACGAGAGGGCCCAGAAGCGTACCATGCGGTAGTCCAGAATGAAAGTTACTAAAAGAAGGACTGTAATCATTAGGTCTTCCAATTTGAACGCGAGTCCTTAGAAAACGCTTAATCCACGTGAGTAAGTTAGAATCTAGATTTACTTGCAATTATTTTATCTATAGAGGTTTGTGACAAACCTTCTGAAACGCTTAGAAAAATCTAAGAAAACGCACTTGGCTCAAGAAGAACGATCGCAGATTCGATGTAACTTATGAGCGAAAGGAAATGGTTTCTTTGCACATGAAAGCGTTTTTTTCGAAAGGCTTTCTGGGCTGAAGAGAAAAATTTATTAAACTCAAGAAAATTTCTAAGGCGAGGAAAAATTATATGTTGGGGGAGTTTACAACGTGTGTTAATCGTGGAACTGGAACGGTAACTAGTAGGCGAGTTCTTGTTTCTTGATGAACCACCCTCCCGATCGTCCATTCGATAGGCAGTGCTGAGGTATTTAGACATCCCAGAAAACATCTTTGAAAGTATAATTGAACCAACAACACTAGTACTTTTGCAAAAAATGTTTTGTTAACAGATGAACCAGAGTAGGGAGAAGAATTTGCACTGAGATAATTAATTGTTTTATAGCACCAGTCATATAAACAGTAATTAGTGGGTTTTGCACAGAGTGAAAGTCAAGGATGGTTGGCAAAACACTCCTACATGTGTTTCAAAAGCTTTTCATTCATGTTTTTTTTATTGCTACGGCATATTGGTCACGAGGAATACAGGCACCGAAGGAACCATCCAAAATAATGTGATCACTAGATGATGAGTTGTGCATTTTACAATTGTTTTAACATTAGTTATCAATATCTATAGAAGAATGCTAGTGAACATAAAAAGTTATTATTAGTTAGCTTGGGGGCAGTTACAAAAGCAAAAATGCTCTTTTGTAAGCAGCCTATCTTGATCAGTGGGTGATTGCCATCGGCCATACCATGCTGAATACGCAGGTTCTCGTCCGATTCTTTCGCCAAGCGAGAATAAGGTTTCTTTCGTTTAACAATGGGCCAATATGGGAACCATACCAGGGTGCCTGATAAAGGACTTTTTATAACTGTGTTCGTTTACCTTTGCTAAGAACAAGGCCCTGCTACTTTGAACTGGATGATCGGCTAGGCCAAACTATCACTCTTAACAAATAATATGACCCACACCTTGAAATACATCTATGAATAAGAATAATTTTATGTTATTCTCATTATAAACATGATGTCACGGACGTTTGCATTGTTTTGTACCACATTAGGGTTGTTTAGTGAAATGGCTACTCCGTGCAAGAGCAGCGCCACCACAAGAACATACTGCTCACCGCACTGCGAATGAAGGCCGCGAAAGGCATTTGATCAGCGAGAGAGAGTCGAATCACAAGAAGGGGAGTCAGCTGTAAACCTAGAAATATGAACCCACAGCTGAACACAGTAGAAGATTAACCAAAGCTGCCCGATGCTTAGCTACTATCATGAGGAGAAAAAGTGAGAAAAAGTGAGGCAAGGGCCATCTTCTGTTTTTCTTGCCGTTTTCCAGGACTTCCCACTTCATCTGGATGGAGACTTCTCTCAAAATTTTAAGGGAGAACCGGTCGATTCTCAAGATCGCGTGAGTGTCTGCACACCAATAGATGAATCGGTCTCTCATGCACGCTCTCCGATGACATTACGTTAATTAGTTCAGCGGCCGTGTACAAATCATGGAGATCGTAACACACCCACTGCTTTTGCAGCTCGCTGTCTTCAGCTCGGCTTTCGGAAACCGCCCTTAACACCTTTTTCGACGGACGCGCAGCTGGAATTTTGGTCACCGTGGTCCTGTGCCTGCGATTGGTTCTTCACGTTGCCGAAGCGCCAACTCGTCGTGGAAAACATATAAAAGGACGGCTTCGACGATTGGGCCGCGCCGTTCGGCGGCGGTGCACAAACCGTGCAGATTGTAGCGCACCTACTGCTTTTGCAGGTGTGAAATAGTGTTACATGTTCTAAAATTTGATCCTTTCCTTGAGCACTGCTACCGAAAAAGCGTGGGGTGTACTTGCTTTTTGTTAAGTGCGTTTGTTTTATTAATGGGGAAACAATCCGCAAACATATTGGAAAGGATGCAGACAAGGATGCAGCAGACGTAAAAGATCTTGAAGGGCTGTCTAAAGCGTTTGAAAGGTTAAAGCACGATTTTAGAATTCGGATGAGGAAAATTACGGACAGCATAACCTTTTGCTCTGATACTTGCGGTGAGGTGAAAGATGCAGCCACTGATATTGAGAATAAGTTGAGAGTTGAAATCCAAGGCCTTATCACACAAAACATGAAACTAAAAGCGGGAAATGAGAAACAATCACAAAAATGCGATGAGCTAGAGCAGAATGAGCGCCTAAACAATCTTGGATAAAAGGTGCATCGGTGGGAAGTAACCTAGTTGATGTTGTAACAAACATAGACGAAGCTGTCAGCACGACGATTGATCTAGCTGACATCGACACACGGCACTGTATCCACACTCCTAAGCCAGGGGTGCAGAAAATATTCATTTGTTTTGTCAAAAGAAGAAAACATGACATTCAGTCGAAGTGTAGGGAGAAAAGGCTGGATATCTCTGTGCTTGGGGATAAGAAGGAGGTGCCCATTTTTGTAAATGAGCATTTGATGCAGAGGAGCAGGGCTCTGCTTTCAGCGGCAATACGGAAAAACGAATGAAACTGTCTGAAACTTTGTATGAACATCTGCTGGGAAAGTGCTTGCACGCAAAGAAAGGGGTTGGCGAACGATACACATTGCGGATGATGCAACTAGGGCTAAACTTAAGGAATTGAACACCGAATATTGAAGCACTAAACTGAAAACAGTTTATTATGTTTGATCTTCTTAATAACTGCAACTACTATGCTGTAGTAGACTATAATAACGAATTTTGCTCTAGCAAAAACTTGTTTTCTGCATTACATACAAATTGTAGAAGCATTAAAAGAAAGGTCGATGACATTGCTGCTCTTCTACAGTCTCTATCAATTGCGTTTGACGTGCTGTTTTTCTCAGAAACATGGATTACTTATAAAGAAGATGCACCATTTTTTCAAGGTTATTGAAACCCTCTGTCGCAAACTGCGATAGAGTGGAGGTCTTGCTATTTATTTTAGAGATGCGCTTTGTTGTCAACTACTTCATAAATATTGTGCCGTGAATGATGATACTAAATGCATGACGATGTGTATTGGTCCATTTTAGTAATTGGTTTATATAGGCCACCACATGGCCATACACACAACACAATTTCAGTTCCTTCATGTTGTGGTATTGCCAACTGTTCTCTTTATGGGCGATACAAATATTTACCTCTGCTCCAATGATCCCTATCCCAGAGAATTTGAAACGCTTTTTCTTACATATCGAAGCAGAAATTTTATAACTTTACCTACTAGGATCACATCAGTAAGCGCACACTGCTTGATATATGTGCTACGAATTTAAATTCTCAGTATATAAAAACCGGGGTTTTTTGGTATGACATGTGTGATCATATGCCCATCTTTTTCCTTACGTCATTCACTGCTCGCTTCTGCATACTGAAAACCCAGACTTCTCTTTATCTAATTAGAAAGTAAAAATGAATTAAAGAAATGAAATAAATGAAAAAAAAACAGCAAAAGTTGGGAACACTTTTTTTTACTTAGTTCAGAACCTAGATTGGAGCATTGTTGCAGGCAAGACAACTGTGATGAATGTTTAATACCTTTCTACGTTTGCTGCGTACTAATTATGTCGCAGCATTTCCATTCCAGAAGTTCTCACGTGGTAGAAATAAAGAATGCAGGAAGCCTTGGACAAATTCTGATTTTTGCCGGCGTATTCAATTAAACAATAAGTTGTAGCATGATTCCATCCACTCGCCAGAGACAGACGCGTTTACCAAATACAAGATATATAGAAATGATTTCACTTCAGACATAGGAAAGGCTAAAATTAACTCATGAAAAGTTATTTGAAAATATTTACAATGAGCAGAAGAAATTATGTCAGGTCATAAATGGGCTCACAAAGAGGAATTACGACTTTCATAGGACACAGGACCAAGCAATTACTGGCGGAACAGTCAGCGCCAAAAGGATGGCAAACGTCATGAACGACCCCTTTATACACTCAGGTTTTTATGTTGCAACCATTGGAAATACGAAAAATGCTCAATCTGCTCACAAGTCTATCGTGCCTAATTCTATTTTTTGATACCCGCACACGCGGTTGAACTTCAAAACTTAATCAGAAAACTTAAAAATTGGGATACATCAGGCATTGATCAAATAGGCTCTGCTGAGTTGAAATTGATGTCACCATTGATATGTGATGCGTTGGCTTATATTATCAACTTCACCCTCACTACCAGTGTATTTCCAGAACATTTAAAGGCGGCAAAAGCCACTGCAGTACATAAAGGGGACGATACCAATATTTTATCCAACTATCCACCAATATCCGTGCTTCGAAGAAAAAAATATTTGAAGGCGTAATTTACGATTGACTTGCATCATTTCTTAGTAAACCTAAATAACATCAAGAAGTCAATATGGGTTTCAGAAAAGTATGTCAACAGAACAAGCTCTACTGTATATCAAAGATTAGATAATCGACCATATGGAGCAAAAAAATTATGCTCTCGGACCATTTTGACCTTCACCTTCATGAAGCATTCGACTCCATACGATTCCAGCTACTCTTTTATAAATAATTGAGGTATGGACTGCGTGGAGTCGCACTTCAACTCTTCAATAGTGACCTTGAAGATCCTTTTTAATTCGTACACATTATTAGCACAATGCCTAGAAAGATAAAGTTAAACCAATGAGTTCCCCAAGGGTCCATACTGGTTCACTGTTGTTCCTTGCCTATATAAATCATATTGTCGAAATACCGGATTCGACAGAACTTATTAGGTATGCTGATGATACAAACGTTTTCTTTTCATCACACAAATTAAGATTACTTGAGGTCAGTGTAAACAGTGTAATCTTTTGTTTCTTCTTTTGTGTATGTGTGATTTGATATGTGTACTCTTGCAACATTCTAGTTGACCAGTTTCCTGAGACTAATGCATCATAATCCTTGTTTGATTGTGCTGAACTCGATGCGTCTGAACGGTCAAGAACTGTGGAGGGACGGGGGTGATTGTCAGGCTTGATTGCTTTAGCCCTTGACCGGTCAGTGAACTTCGTAAATTGCTTATTGTAGATAATGTGCTTACTTACTAATTATAACATTATTATGAACTTTTATTGTCACATAATGACTTTACATAGCACGTACACAAATCTAAAGAAGTGCTTGAAAGGCAGTCCAGCAGTTAGGCACACTTAATGCCAGTCAACTAGAAAAGCGTAAGATTTAATTAACAGCATAGGCGCCGACTACGGGGAGGCTCCGCGCCGCAAGCATGCTCCGGAGTTTTCCGGAGCACACACACACACACACACACACACACACACACACACACACACACACACACACACACACACACACACACACACAAACACACACACACACACACACACACACACACACACACACACACACACACACACACACACACACACACACACACACACACACACACACACACACACACACACACACACACACACACACACACACACTTCAAGTGCCATTACCAAAGCTTTGTCATCCACATGATTTGAGGTTCCTTTTGACTTTATTCGATCTTTTCACTTCAATTAGCTTACTGCATGATGGTCGGCACGGACGTACACGACCTTTAAATCATACTTTCGCTTTATTTCTGGAAATCCTGACAATAGGAGGACACATGCATTAGAAGCACATGCGGCGGCTGCCTCATCCGTATTTTCTTACTCAGACATTGTTTTCAATCTACACTATAAAAATCATGCACATATGCAATATATTTAAATGTACAGACAAGACAAGGTAATTATATTATTGAAAGAGACGGAGGTAGCCAATTTAAAATTATTTATAAAGGTATGGATAGCATATGCCTAGAGAACAAATATGTGTTTTTAGGTTCACCACGCTTCAAATTGCTTTGCTTGCTTCTTTGACCATGAAAAAACAACACCTACAGATTTCAGTGACCCCTTCGGCCGGGTCCTTTACCAATGGCGTGTAAAATGCACGTGATGGTTGTGTGTCTCAGTATTGCTTCTCTTTTCAGCAAGCAATGCTACCGACTCATGAAAAAAAAAACATTAATAATTTACAACATTTATTGTGGATGGAAACATCATCAGTGGCATGCAAAGCGGACAAATATATGCAGGGTGTCCCAATTACCTATCATGCAGCAAAATTTAAAGGAGCAGCAATGCTTTACTCAAAAAACACCTAGTGCATATTGTTTACAGTACAGTGGAGTAGCTGCCAGAAATTTTTCAGTTACTGAGGTTTTTAGAGGTAATTGTAACTAATTATCTAACTCGAGACCTACTATCCTAAATATCAAAGTATCAGTGAGGTTCTGAATGCACAGCCAAGGGACAGCTAACCGCAGTATATTCAACGACGTATTAATTGCGTACTAATTTTTTCCAACTGATAAGAAAACCCCGCGAAATATGAAAAATACCACCTGTCTGCACTCCCACCCACATCACAAAGCAGCATCCTCGAACAGGCTCTGTCTGAGTTAGCCAGAACGAAATAAAAGAAATAATGAAAAACACCGTGATCGAGCTGGTGTTTTACTACAGCACCCGGCCGAAGTAACCCGTCGCGTTTGGTGTCGGAAACAAGCTGTGATACCTGCTGTTTTAGCGTAGACAAAGTGCACGGGTGTTTCCTTCTTTGCCACAATGCCTACCACCACAAAAGTGAATTCACAACCTCAGTGTAAAGGTTTAAAGGTGCGTTTCTTTTCGTCCTAGTCGCCATGTATTTCTCTGATAAGCAGAAGGTAACCATTTTGCTTGCCTTGGTACCTGCAAGTGGCAACAAGATGAGGGCCGCAAATATATACATATGTCAGTCACGGAACTGTCGCGGAAGACCAAACGCAGCGACTATTATCAGAAATTATGAAAACCGGAGACAAACCGGCAGGTTCAGGAAACAGCGGCGGAGGACGCCATCTCTCAGTCCTAGCCTACGCAGCGATGTTCTAGCATTTATGGCTTCAAATCATCATGATAGCGTGCAGGATGTGGCCGCCTAGATACCAATTTCCAAGTCATCAGTTTGAAGATTTATAATGACGGCCTTTCACCCGTAGCACTTTCACCAGCACCACAGCTTCCTCTAGACTTCTCCAGATTCCTCTAGATTTCTCGCTTTGGGTCCTCAGAAAAGCCGATGAGTCACCAAACTTTTTGAGCAACATCGTGTGCACAGATGAAGCCAATTTCCGCAGAAATTCCTGAGCAAATTTCACAATGAACACTATCGGAGGCGCGCCAATCTGCACTGGGTAAAGCACAATCGGCAGCAGTACCAGTGGTCACTCAATATGTGGTTCAGAATTTACGCCGGTCCCATATCCTTCGTTCACACACCGACTGGACAGCGTTACGTGAAGGAAATCCTTGAAGGAGTGGATGAGTTTCTCAGCCAAGTCCCGTTGTCACGTCTCTCACTTCTGAGTATCAGTAAGATGGGGCACGCGCACACAGCAGCAGCCGAGCGCGAAACTGGCTGGATTCGACTTTTCATGCGCAATAGACTAGAAGGCGCGGGCCTGCAAATCGGCCGGCTATGTCACCTGACCTCTCTCCACTCGATTTATTTCTTTGGGGTTAGGTGTAAGATCGTGCTTACATGATCGAGACGGAAGTCAGATTATTTTCAGTTAGTCAGATTCAAGGCAAGGGTAACGGATCGCTACCGTAGAATGCTAACGTCTGTCATCACGAAAGCCACTAAAGGCGTGATAAAATGGACATAGTACTGCGCAGCTGGAAAAGGAGACCTATTCAAACATCTCCTCGAATCTGGTGTTCAACAGAGCTTACGAATTCATACATAATAAGTGCACACTGAAATCTGATCGTTTTTTTTGTCTTTCTTTTTGTGCAGACATCCTGATTGCAAATTCTGCTCATATAGAATTGGTACATTTACTTTCTTTAAGGCATCGGTTTTGCCTTTTGTCTACACGCTGTCCGCTTCGCGGGCTATTTCGCTTTTATTTTTTTACACCAACCTGTTTTTGGAGCACGTATACAGTTTCACAAAAAATAAAACGGTTACTTTAATTTGGCTTTGGTCCGAAGCGATATCCTGGTGCGAAATATAGCTTCACGCGCACTCTTCCAATGCGGTGCGAGCAAAGCCGGGATTTTGAAACTTTATATGCTGGTGGGAGCGCACGCACGTGGTCTGCTTCATACCTCGTGAGGTTTTTTTGCCAGCTGGAAAAATTTGTGCTCAATTAGTACGTCGCCGTAAACACCGCAGTTAGATGTCATTTTGGCATGCCTGGAAATGCCTCATTGATACTCTCAAAATTGGGACAGTAATTCTCGACTTAGATAATTATTTGCAAATTACGAACTAAATCTGAGTAACGAAACAATTAATGGCGGCTACTCATGTGTATCTGGACACTATATGCAATAGGATTTTTTCGAGTAACGCAACTGCTCTTTTTTAGGACTTGGTGCATGATAGCTGGAAAACACTATAATTCACTGAGTAACCGAGATGAGGCCAAGCCGGATTAACTCGAAATCAGATTTAACAGCAATCACGCGCAGGAGCTCTTATACATGGACTCACTGAAAAAGAAAAGAGAGAGAGGCTTCGGTTTCGCAAGAAAGGCGAAGCAGTATTTGTGATAGCCAAGAGTGCAACAATTACACGAAGGAAGATTACACCACCGAGAGCGCTCAGGCTGTGAAATTAAACTGTCTCCAACTAGGGGGTCTTGTATATACTCATGTAACACCATCACTTCAGAGCTCAATTCTTAGAGGTCACACGAAATGTCTGCAAGCGCAAGAAATGTATATATATATATATATATATATATATATATATATATATATATATATATATATATATATATATACACGTGTGTGCTGCACTTGAAGAAAGCTAGCTTTCCGAACCCGATATATCTATAAATATGTATATGGGGTTCGGACAGCTGGTCGGGCGCTAGCCCTGCGCCCCCCCCCCCCTCCCCGAAAACACGAGAACTCTCCGATTACGATTAACAGCCTGGTTACAAGTGTACGAAGAGAGCAAAAAAGCAATAAACAAAAGTCAGTACCGAGGTCGGGCCACAAGAGCTTTCCCAATCCTTTTAGGACCATACATTGCAAAAACATGATTAGTCAATCCGTTCCCAACATTTGAGCGTTTTTCGAGCTTTCCCGTGATCAAACAAAATGGTCGAGTGGTCGCAGGTCACTATAGATTTTTTCTACAGGGTTGTATGGAATTGTTCTGTGGATAGTTGAAACAACTAAACTAGGTGGGGCATCAGATTCAGACATCATTCGTTGTAGCGAAATGCAAGACCGTTGCGTTTTCGCAAGCATTTATGGCCTCTATTACAGACTCACTGCAGGTCTGAACAGCAGCCACCTTACAGCCTCCCCCCCCTTCCACCTTTCCCTGAAGATATCAGCAGCCTCATCGTACGGTCCGCAGAAATTCCACATCTCACACAACAAAAAAATGCCTAAATCATTTTATTGATATGCGCCTTTTAACTCAGTCAATGCAGGGCCAATTTGATGACCGAAAGCTCACACGACGGCCTGTTGGTCTGCAGCACCCTATTTCGACTGAAAACTTCACAGACATCGGATGAGTCCTCTATCTACGACGGCGGAAGCCATGGTGACCAGCGGCCAATCCACCATAGCCAGCTGGCCCGTACTGACCTGCCGCGTAGCCGGCAGCACCGTAGCCGGAAGGAGTATGTCCACCGCTAGCATCACTGCCAAGGGCCGGGCCACTAGGGGCGTAGCCGAAGCTCCCGTAACCACCAAACCGGGCTCCAGCACCACGGCGGTCGTAAGGATCGCATCCGTATCCACTCAACGCGTTGCTATAACCAGCGAATGCCCTGGCGCCGTACACAGCAGGTGTTGCCGCCCCAGCAGGTACGGGCGGGACCACGGGCGAGGCATTGAACGCAACGTCGGCGCTGGCTCCGGGCGCGGTGCCGGGTTCATTAGTGTCTACAGTGGCGCGGAAGCCGTTGGCGTCTGCGATGTAGTTGACGCGCCGGTAGAGGCCGTTGACGTCCGTGTAACCGTACGAGCCAGTCTTTACGTTGCTGGAGTGACTTCGTTCACTGCGGAACTGCCGGTGGGCGAACTCGTCAGCCGTGTCGTAGCCAAAGCTGTACGGCTGCGGCGGCTGCATCGAAAAAAAGAGCACACGAAATATCAAAACACCTGCCAAGAGGTTACAGCTAAGTATAAGTGGAGTTTAGCGGACGTGTCTGATGCATGTCTCAAAGGAAATTCAGTTTGCTTCAGTATAATATTACAATACCGACTAATTATCAATACAGAACACTAGCGAGTGAAGAAATATCCACAAGTTGTAGTGTTACGAGAGGCAAAGATATGCAAAAGATCTGCAGTAGGTTGGCCGGATAATGGGCTTAGCGGAATAGCATATCCATATTTGGAGGCAGTGGAAAGCGGTATGAGGGTTTGCGTACTGCAAAAGTCATGTATGCATTCTGTAGTTCCCGCGGTCAATAGTGACATCTAAAGGAAAGCGCTTCGGATCGAATTCCTCCTAGCTCTATGACTTTCAGAGTGGTAATAAAAAGGTAGTTACAATAAAGAGACATCTAGTTTTAGAGTCGCTTTAATTTTGCTGGTATTATTTAAAAACATGTTGTAGCATCTAATATGAGATCTTTGCTTTAAGTCTACCTCGGTGAGCGGTGAGCGCAACAGTGGGGGTGGGAGTGTTATAAATTTAATTATTATATTGAAATTTGCACCATTACATAAGACTCTTTTTTTTCTCGTTGAGTCGGAATGTTCAGTTTCAGGACGACCTAAACAAAAAATCACTAGATTTTAACTTCTTTTAAGTGCGACAAGCCTCATCAATATCACTGCAGTTGCAAAAAAAGAAAAGCTTTCTACGTTCCCATGTGTACAGACAGAAGCACCCGCGCTGAAGTTTACTCTTAAGGCACGCGAAGTGGGACGCAGCCGTTATGCTCGCTCTCCTTGCAAATATGCACAATGTGACATAAAGCTGATGTTAATGGCGATACTATAACAGTGTGTTGCGATCAACGTGGCTTTCCGGTTAGTTTCATCAATCTGCTCTGGCAGAGCAGTCATGTTTCCCTTGAGGAGTGCTTATTTGGTCTACGAGAAAACATGACGCCTTTAACCGTTCGCCGAACGAAATCGTGTATGTGAGTCCGTCCATTTCGCTTTAAAAGGAATGCCCCATTGGTTTAAGAAGAAAGCTGTCGTGCTGATATAAAATATTACCTAAATCGTTGTGCAAGAGCATATTCGGTCTGCATATCCGGAAAAAGATGAAACCAGTGTAAAACAGGTGGTCTTAGCCATTTTGTGTCCTTCCTTCGAAGCCTCAAATGCTGCCCTAATTTAGATTGCCTAAAGCCGAGGATTAATGGGATAGCAGTTGCTGAAGAATGTAGGTCAGCACGGCAACAAACTGTGTTACTCTGGTAGGCACTACGCATTCCGCACTTTAACCTCATTATGAATAAAGGGAAAATCAGACATCCACCCGTTCGTAGCAATTGCTACAAAGGAAACCCATACGGGTTCCTCGAAAGAAACGCCTCTTAGTTGAAGAAAAATCCGTCCTGGTCCGGGACTCGAACCCCGGACCACCGCCTTTCCGGGGCAGCCGCTCTACCACCTGAGCTAACCAGGCGGCTAGCAGCTGGCAGGGCTAGCAGATGGCAGAACCTCATTATGTGTTTCACGGTCACGCAGCACATTTTGGATGAGTACGACCGATCTAGCGACTTCACTTTTCTCCTCCCCACACTGGGCGATATGTAGTGCGCATGTATACAGCCGCTACTTCCTAAACTTTTCAGTATAAACAACAGTTCTGATAAAAAGTATCTCCAGCGCACAACTTTATGCACCTACAACGACAAAGAAAGCGAAATTTGGCATAATCCCAGCTCATGCATTACTTACGGCTGAGTAACCAGCGTATCCTTGGTAAGGTGTGCCTGCTGCAGGAGCGTTATAGCCACCGTACCCACTGTAGCCGGGACCCTGGTATCCAGTTGCGCAGTCGTGGTCATTCAGCGCGCACGCCTTTGCGACAAAGCAATGGACGAGCAGTTTCACCTGCAGAGAAGGAAAATGAAGCACTGGCAACCCCGTTTCTAGGTAGGAGCATCGGGCGCAGAACCTAGCAAAACTGTCATACATCTTCGTGTTACGGATTAAAACCACCTTGGAAACACATAATGATAGCAATGAAAACAAATGTATGAAAACGACTACGAAAGAATTACTTCCTGGCATGTAGTACTACGCAGTGTCCTTCTGTCATAAGCATATCTAGCTTGAAATGTCGATAAGTTTCAGCGCAACCATTCCGAAAACATGCGGGCCGTGCAAGATGTGGCTTTTCGCATTGAAAAAGCACAGCCGGTGAAGTTATCTCTGGTAAGGGCTGAGTGTCTTATGAGTAAACTTCAATATATCGTTTCTATAGCAAGATCTCAAATTCTGTGGAATAATATGCAACTGTTTTCACATTACATAAATTCTGCACATCCCATACTTAAAATTTAAGCGGCGCACGTTATCAATTATGGGACTTGCGTGGTATGAAACAAAGATCAAGAAGTCCGATGGAAAACTGTGGGGTAATTTTACTTTCGAGAACATTTTGATTTTGCGCGCTTCATTAACGACGTATGGTATTGGCAACTTCCACTTGTTTTGTGCGATACAGTTCAAACAAAGCAGATGTGGTCGGTGTTTTACACTGAGAGCTTGTGCGCCGCAGCCAGCTTTTATATGCTGCCAAGCGGACGCTTTCCACCAGATCTCGCGACATGTGGAAAGAGTGTACGCTTTTCTGCTTTTGAACATATGCTTTTCGTGCGGGTAGTCGGTTGCATGAAAGAAGCTCTTCAGTTAAAGCGCTATACCCCTGACATGCTTGTTGACTGCGCGAAATGTGAGCAAGCGTGAAGATTTTGTGCTTTGCGCCATGCCAGTCCTAGAAAGGGAGTAGTCGTGACAAGCCTTGATCACGCTACGTTGCTTCCTGACACTCCCCAAGCGGCCACTGACTGATGCATTGCACAGTTCTTCAGTTAGCTATAGTATCATCTCGTTCCAGGACGCCCTGAAAGTACTGTGAAAGACAAAATGTCAGGACCCAGCTTATACAGAAAGTGATGAACATTGTCAAATCCAGCGGGCACGGCGGGAAGGTAAATATGCATTATGATTATCGAGCGAGGAAAGAGAGTTGACTTTTTCTCATTTAGAAGCGTCACGCGTTGGTCATACTGAAATCAAGTACTTTTTGTGTGGGTGTGGTGTACATAGCTTTGTCCATCACTGTACATCTTGTTTACGTCCACAGCTATTATTAATGACAAAGAACAGGCCGATCAGAATCAATGGCTTGTGTATACGTGGCACTAATAGCTACAACACAATGTCTACAAAGACAATATCGACTGTGACAGGACGACGAAACGGTAAAAATCGCGGCACGTCAGCGCCAGTGCCATGGAAGAGACGACAACGGTTTGACGCGAACGAGATACGACGACAGCGACGATGACACCGCATGACGACGATGGTGTTTCTGGAGCGAAGGTAGTTGTGTCAATTGTTCCATAGGTCGGAAAACTCACCAATGAATCATCTCACTTAAACTAAGACTGACCCGCGAGTTTGAGTGTGCACGACTCAACAGAATTCTGGTGAGTTTAGTTTGAGTGAGCCGTAAACATAAAAATTTTCGCTCGAGTCACTGTGAGTCCGCTCATATCGCCGGCCTATGTCAGCAACTTGGAAGACTGAGGACTAAGTTCACTGCGTCGAGTTTGTCTTCCGATCTGAAAGTGCAACCTAAAGTCCTCACTCACTCTTACCGTCCTTTCTCAAGCGTATTAGACCAAACGGACGCGTACTGTAAAAGACATGGAGTCAAACGGTTGATACAGCTTCGTTAACGGACAGTCCCACATTTGTAAAACTCATAATTCACGTGGTCTCACGAAGGTCACCCTTACTCACACTTACCTGGACTTGGTAGGCAGGTGTAGGTGCCGGGAGGTACGCATACTTGTGAGTGAGCGTTATTGTATCAAATGTGAGCGTGGCTCAGTGCTGACAAGCATGAGTATGAACAGGAATCAATGCCGTTCGGTATCAACGTGTGTTTTCAATATAAGTGAATGCTAATGACTGTGAGAGCAGGAGATTATGGACGTGAACGAGTATGTTTTAGTACAAGCAGATGAGTGTGTAAGTGAGTGCATCGCAGTGCGAGTGAGTAGACAGTATCGTGAATGTAACTATAAGCGAGCTGTGATGTTACGCTGAATCAGTGAGCGTTTTAGCGACCTGGAAATCAGGCGAGTTTTATATCTGAGTTCAGATCAAGTAAAATCATATTCCTTGTGATTCAATGGAGTCTAAACCCCTGATCTTGTTTATTTGACTTAGTGATAATTTACCGGTTCTCTTAGTGATAATTCAGACCCGTTCTAAATTTGTGAGTTCGAATCAAGTGAGAGAAAGGGCGAATCCATCACAATAAACGGAGTAGCAGCCCATAAATTGTATGAGGTTTCTGTTTCCGTAATTCTGTGGATCTGACTGAGCCTGAGTGACTTTGAGTTCGTGACCCTACGTAGGTCTGTTTCAGTCTGACTCTGATGAGTCTGATTACCCGTGGCTGTGTAGAATTGTGGTGAGTCTGAGTGACTGACTCGGCTGAGTAGAACTTTTGTGACTCGGAGTCCAAATGAACCCTTATCAGAAAACATATTTTGTGAATGAGTCTTAGTTATTTTATTTTGCAGAGCTATGCTGTCAACAATAGTGATGGCACAATGACGACGGCACAATGACGACGGCGACAACGGTACGGCAACGACGAGGGCGGCGGGACAACCTTACCCTGACGCGACGCTCTGTAACCAAACTCAGATGGAGGACGAGAGGATCTGGTGTATCATGCAAGATAAATACTTCGTGCGATTGATGATCATAATAAGAAATATTTCGGGATATTGTTTTTAACGGTGACTGGTAAAGAATGTCGTTGTAAAGCCAATGTTAATTATTGAAAAGGATTTTGTAACGACAGTCAATAAAATCGAAAAATAAAAGAAATAGTAGGATTCAGAAGTTAGACACAGGTGAAATAACTACGCTTTCCAACTAAAACAAATAAGAAAGGTACCTAGTGAATATACTAAAGGAAGTTAACGAAAGAGAATTTTCAACGGCCTAACTGGGAAAATTCGCACAAAGTTAAAAGGAATAAACTGTCGGGTTGTACGTGCCATAACCACGATCTGACTAGGTTAAACGCCTTAGTGGGGGCTCCGGAATAGTCTTGACCATCTGGGTTCCGGTAGCGTACAACCAATGCACAGCGCACGAGCCTTCTTGGTCATGCCGCCGTAGGAATAGAGCCGCCACAACCGAAATGATGGCCTCCAACTAATCAGCGCAACGCCTTATCCAGTGGGCTACCGCGTCAAGTACGAATAAAATATTCCATAGCAATGCGCATGTTCGTGTAAATGTGCCGACGCATTGTTGCTTCGTATGATAAGAGCAGAGGATCAGGTAGGTCAAGCGGAAGTCGAGGTCTTTCATGCGCCATCCTCCTCAGAGAAGCAAAAGTGTAGCAGTCGTGCGCTATATATCTCGCACAATCACAACCAGAGTTCCGAAGAAGCTATTTATTTTGCGCAGTTTCTATAAGTATTTGAGTTTTCTGTAATTGAATCGTACAGGTTGAAGTGTTGCCCGGATATGGCTCGACTGTGTGAGTTATTGGCTGGCTAGAACGCTTTCCAGCACTTTCTTTAATGAAATACTGCGGACACGCCGTCCAAGCAGGGAGGGCAAAATATGGTACATACAGTGAAAATAAAATTGACAAAACAAACAAAGGCCATAAAGTTACAAGTTTAGGATGTGAATTCAATTATATAATTCCATTTGGTTACAGTTCGAGGGAAAAAAATCTATATGCATTCGTTCTTGCAAAGAAAGGGGTTTATGCATTATGTCTGCGGTGGCGTGTAGTTATGGTCGATAACTGCTATAAATACTCAGATGGGTCAAGGGTTAAATTGTTAGTGTGAAGTAGGTTAACAAATTCAAGTCTCCGTTGATTTCTTCTACGCTCAAGTGGTTGAATATTGTTAATTTTCATAAGTTCAGTGGGGGAAGCAGATCTTGAACGTTTGTTGAATATAAATCTGACCGCTTTTCTGTGAATTCTCTTAAGGCTATTGATATTAGTTTTTGTGTATGGATCCCAAACTATGCATGCATATTCCACCTTAAGTCTAATTAGGGAGAAATATAGCACAACATTTTGACGTTAGAAGGGGCTTTCTTAAGTTTGAGTCTCAAAAAGCAAAGTTTTCTGAAGGCTGAAAGGCAAGTGTTAGTTGGGTGATCGTTGCATATCGTATCGTGACCGTATCGAATGCCTTATGGGAGTCAAGGAAAATTATGTCTATCTGTCTGTTCTTTTAAGGGTTGATGCAAAGGAGTGAACTACAGTGACCAGCTGTGTGACAGTCGGATACCCTCTTGGGTACTGGTGCTGAAATTTAGTTAAGATGGAATACTTTTCTAGGTATTTTGTTAAGGTTGTTACTATGATATGTTCGATGAGTTTGCAGCATGATGACGCTAAAGAAATAGGATGGTAATTTTCAACAATTAGACGGTCTCCCTCTTTCGCTTCAAACATTTCCTCACAGATTAGACTTTTCGCAGATGACTGCTTCGTTTACAGATTCATTCGCAATCAACATAGTGTAGACTCACTCCAGCAGCACCTCAACTTCATAGCCTCCTGGTGTCAAAACTGGGAACTTAGCCTGAATACTGATAAAAGTTACCATGTAACATTCACTAAATCTAAAATCACTAATGAACCTACTTACAAACTGGGAGATTCCATACTCAGGAAGGTTAACGAAGTTAAATATTCAGGTGTTGATCTAACTGTTAATCTGTCCTTTTCCAGACATATTGATATGACCGTGAGAAACGCCGGGAAAATGCTTGACATACTTATAAGAACCCTTAGAACTGCCCCTCAGATTCTGAAAGCCATAGCATATAAGTCGCTGGTAAGGCCGCAATTAAAATATGCCACCGCCTTGTGGGATCTCCACAAGCGGTACCTAATTGAGAAGTAAGAAGGCATACAAAACCGCGCTGTCAGGTTTATATCAAGGCAGTACTCCACACATGTAAGCATAACAGCAATAAAGAAACACATCGGACTACAACCGCTACAGATAAGACGCCAGAAGCACCGATTGAAACTTCTGCACGCAATATACACTGACGCGACCGGCATTGACAAGCTACAATACCTTAAAGCACCCCACTATATCTCAAAGAGAAGAGAGCACAGTTTCAAAATACCTGAAATTTCCTGCAAAACAAACTATATGAAGCTTTCTTTTTTCCTGCAGCATTCCTGAACGGAATAACTTGCCACTTGAAGCTGTGAGTGCTCCTTGGAATGCATTTATGAGACTAAGTAATGATTTTTAATAGCAATCTTCTTCCAAATCAATGAGTGCAGGCTGAATGAATTTCTTTCTTGTACTGTTATTCACATAGTTTTTGTACTTTTTTCATCTACTTTGTTCATGTACTAGTTTTTTTATCTTGATGCCTTGCTCCTTTGTCATCCCTCCCTCTTGTGTGATTATAATCTCGTGCTAGTCACTTCATGTTGTACCCTCTCCCCTGCTATAATGCTTCGGCGCTGCAGGGTCTATTATAAATAAATAAAAAAATGAATTGGTACAATTCGAGCTGTCCTCCATTCACTCAGTAATTCAGACAATATTAAAGCTTGGAATATTATAACAAGAAAATTTTTGAACGTTACAGAACATCTAACAAGTAAGAATTATAGTCAGGCCCCCTTGAACATTTGGGGTTTAGGTTCAACACCATAAAGAGCACACGAGCATATGTCATAAAATTAACATCAAATGGGTGGTAGAATGTGCCGCCAATCCTAGTGAGCAATAATTAGGATTCGAGAAGACACTGTGAAAAAAAGATGTTAAATTGATGAGCAAATTCTACCTTCTCCTTAACCACCTGTCAATTTATTGTCGTTTTATACATTATTTTCTTCTTCTCAGCCATGTAATTCCAAAATTTACTTGGAATGTTAGTAATAATATTAGGTACTGATCAGTGAAAATAATAATCCTTTGACCTGCGCACGGCAAGTAGCTAGTTTGTCCTGCACTTGAGATATTAAGCTTGGTTTCGCCGGGGCCCTCTTAGCCAGTTAATTTTGCGTTTTAGATGAATGACATTACGATAGATACATGGTGTTTGCCTGTGAACTTGTTTTTTTTTATTTGCTATGAATTTATCACGACAGAAATGACATGTGTCCTTAAAGCGGGTCCAAAATTATTTACATTATTTTCGTCAAGATAAGTTAGACAATTTTATAAAGTAATCAATCACGCATGCGTCGTTAGCGCGAGAATAATCTTTGGCAAAATGGACAGATGATTTTTTGGTTAGTTTTAGCACAGGAATGAAGTAGTAAGAACATACAAACAAGATAGCTGACAGGCAGCCCCTGCTCGATCAGAACTGCGAATTCAGCGAATTTGCGAGCAGAGAAAACAAGGTCGAAGTTCTTAAGGAATGTTTAAAAAGTAAGTCAATAATTCATTCACCCACATTTTAATTTGCCATAACATAGGCCATAAGGTGCACGTCTTTCTACCCCCTGCCCCCTTTACCCGCTTCCTATTTTTACGCCTCAATTTGATGTCGCATGCGTTAGCACTCCTATTAAAGTAGCCGAATAAATTCTCGTTGCTCGTGAAACAGAACTGCGATGCTACGGATCACTTGTCTACGCAATATATACCTTAAGTAGCCCACACATGTTGATCCTCGCCTGCACAATATCCATACGTAAGAGAACACGACAAAGGGTTCAAAGTTATCGGTCTTCTTTGCTTCAAATTGTGTTTCAAATCAAATTTCATTTCCTACCAGAATTACGCTGACAAGTCCAAATCTAATAGATTCATTTCTAACAAACGATTCCACTAAAGAGATCATTCCGGCGCTCTTGAGACATCAGTAAGTGATCACCAACCCGTATACCTTATTTTGGCTAGACACCAGAAAAAACAGCAACAAACAACGCATCGCCGGAAATAAAATTTCAACAAATAACTTCTGATTCGCTCTTGTTTTTCTGAGATGAAATTAACTGGGATTAATTTAACTGGATTAATTTGGAATGACATGTTATCGACATTTTCGCCTGATATAGCGTACAACTGTTTTAAGAGATATTATGCTGGGTATATGAGAAGCACTTTCCATATGAAATTCTGAGAAAAAATAAATAAACGTGCGCGTAAACCATAGATAACCGCTTCCATCCTTCAAATGAGGGGAAAAAAAGGCTTTGTAATGTGTTCCTTGCAGGAGGCGACATAGCTGCTTGCAAGTCTTTTACATTACTATACCGAAATAATTTAGCTCCTGACACAATGTAAACACGACTATTATTTTACTTAGACGGCGCGGTAAACGGGAGAAAGATCTGGAATAAATTATTTGCTGTACTATCTACAAGGGAACCGGTAAATAGCATTGATGACCTTACCGTATGTAATAAAGTCATGGACTTCTAATCCAAGGGTCCCGGTGCAGTCTCTGACTTTGGCACCGTTGTCTGTCTGCCATTTTTTGTAACAAATTGTTATGAACGAATAATAAACTGAAACAGAAGTATAAAAAGGAACTGAAATGCCTAGGAAATTCAGCGAGCATTTTATTATTCTAGTAAATATGACACAGAAGCTCTAAACTACCTTCCTTTCCACACGAGATTCCCTATTTGCCAAGCCAGGCGATGAGCATGAGAGAATAACTATATTCAGATCCTTTAATGTAAGAGTTAGGACATCAGTGGTTTAAAACTACCACTTATTATATTTGTTATTGACCGCCTCAGTCCGTATTTAACACGCATAAACAATCTCGGTTTCAGTACCAGTATCTTCCTCAACCTCTGCAAATCGCCGAAGTAACTGTAATATGTAAGAGGGAAGAGAAAAATATTCTGAACAATTACTTGTCAAATCCAATATTGCCAGCATTCGCAAAGGGACTAGACAATATTACGTTTATTAGACTTTCAAGATTTTTGACATACATTTGTGTTATAACACCACCACTGTTCGGTTTCAGCCTCTCAACCTAATGTGCGCTACTTCATCAAAAGGAACTAATACTAGACAAATATTGAAGAGAAAACATTAGCCTTAGGTATTTCCTAGATTTTTCAAAGGCCTTCGACACCATAAATCATGTAACATAAGGGGAAAAATAAAATGCTACGGCATTCGCGGTATCCTGTTAACTTTAATTCAGGGTTACTTGACTGATCGGCACCATGTATGAATAAATGAACTGCCTGCGCTAGCAAAAGTTTCACATGGTGTACCGCATGGTGTATATCGTGTACACTTGGCCCACATTTGTTTATAATTTTTTTAAACTACAGCATTAGAGGGGACAGTTCAATAGCATACGTTATTTATGCAGATGACACCTGTGTATTTCTGGAATGAATGTTGATATCATAGCATTGGCAAGTGACACATTAAAAGGGCTGCAAACTTGGACGGTAAAAATCTCTTAATGATTAAACTGTTCTAAGACAAAATATGTTATTTTCCGAGCCAGATCTACAACATGCCCTATGTTCAGTTCTTTATATCTAAGTAATGTTAAAATAGAATTCTGTCCCTTTGCAAAGACATTGGGAGCTGTCTTTCATGAATACTTGCCCTGGGGAGCACCACAAAAATTACATAAGGAACAAACTTTGCAATTTAATAGGAATCCCAAAAAGATGCCACCGCATATACCGGAACAGCAAAAATTTATATATATACAATGCTTTATTTACCCCACATCGGCACTACTCTCACTTAATTTGGGGTGCCAGGACCAAGAAATCATTACATAACTTGATCATGTTGCAAAAAAGGACATACTTTGCATTTCAGGTGTACATACAGTGCACCAAGTTTCGAACCATTTGCAAGATTGAAGGTATTGAAGTTTGAAGCTTTCTATAAATACTATCTCTTAGCGATATTTAGATCACACCTTATCCAAAACAGCCGCCACATACGTACATTAGCAAACATAACTCTAAATCTCTCTGTACTTTCAACAAGACACGTACAAACTATGTATCACAGATACTGCAGTATTGCCAACCCAATGTACTAAATAAATTCAAACTCACAGATGGAAGTTTATGTGCTATGTCTAAAAATTCAATGTTATATATAGTGTCTGAATGTTTATTGTTGTTTCTTATGCAAATACGACATCTTGTGCGTTTTTATATGATGGTTTCTGAATTGTCACTCTAATTTGGCGCACGACTATAACTCTTATGTGCCGCATGTTGCTGCCTTTGTGCCAAGAGAGTGGCGAGGCTAGCCAAGCTGCAGAAATGCAGCTTTTACCCCGCTATCTTCATCATAAATGGTACATTCTGTTGTGTTGCAAATGTACTGATGTGTTAAAATAAACCAAATCTCAACTCGGGCCTTTGTCATTAGGAGGGGCCTGCCGGCGCCCATAGTCTGTGTTGGGAAGAACAAAACGGTGTTGTGTTAGTTCGTCTGGAATTCGGTGGTCCCACGACGTCATTATTCGCCAGATGCACTGACAAATAATTTCGACTCGGATCGGAAACGGCGCTACAGAGACCAGTGGGTCATGCATTCGAGCTCGGGTCTGCAAACTGAATCGTTTTGTGGGCTCCTGTTTCTTCAACCACTCCAATACCGGTTGCGCATTCACGCTTAGAGCACCTTCTTGAGTGTCTTACATGAGTGCCAATATTTTGTCTTATCAGGAGAACTGGTCTCTCCTTTCTTCTCCATGTAGACATGCATATCAGCGCTTTTGGTTGCTCGCTTTTGCAGCTTCATGCCTGCGCCAGAAAATATGTGTGTGGCGCGGCGATGCAACTGGCGAACGGCATCATTGTCCTCAACTCCAACGAACAAAACGTCTAAATGAGAGCGTTTGAATAACATTAGAGCGGTAGTCTCATAAGGCTCACAACGTTGATGGAAATGGCATTGTAGAGCCGCGCCTACTAGAAATGGTCTTGATGTAGTACCGAAAGGTACACAAATGATTACACAGTCTTTGATTCGAATTAAGATTTCTCAAACCGCAGGAATCTCAGGGAATCCTTGTCGACGAACTTGATTAAAATCTGCAGAAACACCTTCTGAACGTCTGCGGTGATCCCAATCTTATGCGTGCGAAAGGTAACGTTTTCAACAGCTCATTGTTGAGGCTGGGGCCTTCGTCCAGATGATGATTCAAGGATGTCGCTCCGGCAACATAAGATGACGCATAAACACCTGTAGCATTGTTGCTGTGGAAGATTCCCTGATGACTGTGCGATGGGGCGCGTAATACGTCTTGTCCTTGGCTGTGCAGTGCGGAGCTTCTGGTTCTGTATGACCAACCTTGAGATACTGCGTGACCACCGCATCATGTAGGAGTAGATTTTCGCTCTTGGACAAACGTTGATTTTAATCTTTTAAACTTGTAATAGCTAACAACCGTTTGTCTTTGACGTCAAGCTCCTCAAAGGGGAGGCTTACTTCTTAGCGCTAATCCCGCAGTTTAACAGTGCTGTTACATTCTTTCAAAACAGTCTTAAAATTTTCAGATGAATCTGGTTGCTCAGTTATACCCATACTCTCAAACTGAAAAAATTCCTGCAATAATGTCGACAGATCGTCGAACATGCGACACGAAGTTCGAAGCACACACACTTGCCTGCGTCCGCTGATTGAGACGTCTGTCATTGCTTTTTGGGCCTCGCAATACCCACCCGAGTGCTCAGCCCCCTAGCAACTAGTTTATTGTGGGTATCACCCCGTGTCGCTTCTTTAATATATTGCAGATCTCATCTGCTCCGATTAGCAACCTTATTCCTGGTTCCTGTAGTGTTCCAGGATAAGCAACCGCCTCAGCGAGGGGCCTATAACGACTCTCCATTATTTTGACAAAAGTCTTGTCGTGCGGAATCTGCACAATCTCTTCGCAAATACGCGGTGTTTCAGTAGCCTCAGTTTCCACAAGAATTCCTTCCAACTGACTATGGAGTGAAAGTTTAAAGGTCTCTCGCCGTACAGTGTGGTTGGGACTTTTAGGGCGAAAGACGTATTTCCATAAGTCAACTTCATGTATGACTTATCCGCTCGGATATGTAGTGCGGATAAAAAATGTACTTCTCCCTAGGAACCGCAATCTTATCCTAATATATGTTATGAAAAAATTTAAGCCTTTGCTTTCTTCTTATTTCAAAGGGTTCCCATTCTAATCCCTGTTTTATGCCAGACCCACTAATGTATCTACTATAACTCCCAGAAACATAGCGGGCCGCTATGTTCTGGATTCTTTCTAATTTTTGTCTGTCGGTGTTTGTCGGCGGGTCCCGTATAGTACAAGCATATTCCAACGCGGACCTAATATGCGTTTTAAATAGTAAATCCCTAGAGTCTTGCGGAAACATTCTCGTGTTACGGGGCAAAAAACCCAACAATTTGCAAGCTTTCCCAGCAACATAATCAACATGTCGATGCCAACGTAGTTTTGAGGTGATGTACACAACTAAATAGTTATATTCGAGAGCAGTTTCTAATCGGTGGTCGTTTATCTCATAGACGTAATTAGGCCCATTCTTTTTCCTCGTGAAACACATCTGCACTGTTTTTTGCAAATTTATATTCAAGGTGCCACTGTTCGCACCATCGGTGCAATGTATTTAGGTCTTCCTGCAAAGCATCTTGTGGGATGGCTTTCATTAACACGTAGATTCTTTCTCTTAAACCTGGAACACGCTTTTAGAACTCAATTTTTTGGTGGTCTTACCTTCCTGGTACAGTATTTCAGGAAACCTTAAAAAACAAGAACAGACCTCCCAAAGAGGGTGACGAAAGGACACGCAATACACTTGGCATGGAACCTTGAACGTCCGCTTCTGAACCTAACGAGGTTTGCATTACCAGCACAGGCTCAGCATCTGCCACTGTAACCACTGTAACCAAACATGAGCTGTTCTGTGTATTTCCTAACACGGCGGACACGAGAGCGGCCAGTATTTTTGTCCTTCTAAAGGAAGCCCTTTGCCGTTTTAGTCTTAGCAGTGACAATTCTCATGCGCAATGTTATGATGGCGCTACATATATGAGAGGACAGAACGATGGGCAGCAAGCTCTAACACATGAGGAGCCGCGAGCTCTGTACTTACAGTGACTTGCGCACATACTTAACGTGGGGCTGTAGAATGTGAGTCAGAAAGTGGAAATGTGTCGTGATTTCGGGGGATGATATCAGGAAAGATAAGATTTGTTACGTGCTCACCGAATCGCCTGGATATGTTCCAGGTATTTCAGAAAGAAGGTGAAAGCGTAAATTTCGGAAATTTTGTCTTACGAGGTGGACATTAAGGGCCAGTTGTACGGGGTCAATTGTATAGAACTATAGCCAGCTTTTCTCGTTTCTTCATGACCTAGCATCAGAAGAACGGAACGATGCCGGAGCCAAAGCCAGTGCATTTTTAAAAGTGGTCTTGTCTTGTCTTGTCTTGTCTTGTGTCCTCGACAGTGGCGCGTACCCACTATGGGGGATTGGCCAAGAAGCAGGCGGTTTTCCGTGTGGTTAGAAGTAGAGGGAAACTAGATTTGTATAGTGGAGCGTGGGACAATAGTACTGTAATTTGGAAGTGTAATTAAATATTGTTAGGAATTCCGATAAAATAAGTAAACGTAAAGAAATGAAATAATATAAATTATGGATAATTTTAGAAATTCAGCAAGGTACTCTTTTTGTGTCTCTAATAAAATTGTAAACTGCCCGAAAAGCGTCCCTGTTGCTGGATCCCAGTGAAGTCGCCCCAAAAGAAAGAATGGTTGGCGAGGTAAGCGAGAGGCCAAGTTTGGTAAATGAGTGTTGTAATAGTTTTCTTCGTCTTAGAAAGCGGCTACACGAGAGAAAGTAGTGTTCGATAGTTTCAGGTTCACTGCAAAAAGAACATACAGGGGACACTGCTAGGCCAGACCTGTGTAAGTAAAAATTTAGAGGAGGTATGCGACATCTCAATTTTGTAAATAAACACTTCCAGTTGCCTTGAAGGACACTAATTAGTATTCCATGGGGAGCCAAGATGGTGGAAATCAGAAGACGGTGTTAAAATGAATATTGCAGAGTTTTGAGATATAGCGAAATTTCTGTACCTAGCCGCGGTGACATAAGCTGATGTCGGCAAAACAGATATGATAGGGCCGTTCAGGGAAGCTCGTGCGAGTGAATTAGCCATTTCATTCAAGTGCAACCCATGATGTCCCGGTACCCAAAGCAAACATACTTTTCGTAAGTACGGAGGCACCATCGAACGAAATGTTCTTTGAATTGCTGAATTTAAGGATGCAGTTAGTGCTGTGCATACAATAGCGAGTCGGTCACAATAATAGCTAATGGGCCATTTTGGGGCAGTTTTCGTAATGCTAATATAATCGCTAAGAATTCCGGCTGAAATATAGGTGTGAAGTCGGGAAGGCGAAGGGAGTAAGACCACTGAAGAGATTCAGAGAAGATCCCCACTCCTGCCTTCTCATTGCACGTTAGCTGGTGTAGGTGGCCATTTAAGATATTAATTAAATCTCGCCTTGGTAATAGTTTAGGGTTATTTGGAAATATATCATCGAACTCAATTTTGGGTTCTGGTGAGGCATCATTTGAATGGTAAACATGGCTTAGGGACATATCCAATTTTTGTAACTGTTCTTGTTCTTGTACTGTGGAATATCGACCACGATGCTTGGAAAAACTCAGACGGTTCAGTGATAAATATATATTGCGTACGTCTTTTCAAATAATCATACATTTTTAAAAATGTCTGAACCGTAAGTATGCGGAATCTGCAATCTAGGGTGGGTATATGAGCTTCCTGATAAAGAACAACGTTGGCAACAAATCTAGGTAGGCCAAGGCATGACCGTAGAGCTTCTCTTTCTAAATGTATCAGAGCTTTAATTTTGTAGGCGGGGCCACCGGAAAATATTACGCAGCCGAATTCTAATATGGGCCGAATAGACATTTTATATATCATCAGTAAGGTATCCCTGCGTAGTCCAGAGCGTCGGTGGCTGAGCCGGCGGAGCATAGCTACGGCTCGTTCTGCTTTTTTTTTAATATATTCAATGTGACTGCGCCAGGTGAGTTTGCCATCGTAGCTGACACAAAGGTACTTGACTTCGTCAACTTGGGGAATGATTTCCTGTCGGTATTGTAAAGATATATGCACCTGTACAGTTAATGGTAACAATAATACCGCACTTTTGCTAATATTTAATGACATACATAACCCCTCTAGCCATGTCTCCAGCATTCTTTAGTAATTCTGCAACGACTGTTCTAGTGAATCTATATGATTTGCGGGCGTAAAAAAATGCGATATCGTCCCCATAAACATAAACACGTACTTCCGGAGACAAGGGAATTGTGCTAAGCAATATGTTAAATAATATAGGGGAAAGAACGGAACCATGTGGTACACTTCTTGTCTGCTTGTGTTTGGAAGTCGGAATACCGTGTTGGTAACAATAAAACTCTCTATCTCTTATAAATTCATAGATTCAAGCGGTTATATATTTAGGGAAATTCGTAGACTGAAGTTTATCGAATAGAATACCATGTTCTACAGAGTCATATGCTTTTGATGCATCTAGCGTCACCAAAGCTGCGTACTCTCGTTTGCGGTGAGCTAGTTTAATACGGCTCTCTAAATCTACATCGGCGCACCATATGGAGTGCCCGGGATGAAATCCAATCTGGCAAGGACTCAGAAGGGTATCATCCTGCATACAATTTGTTATGCGGCCGTGAAGAACTCTTTCTATTAATTTGACGACATTGGAAGTAAGAGAAATTGGTCTCATGCTGTCTAAGTCAAGTTGAGCTGATTTTTTCTTTAATAGTGAATAATTTAAGCTATTCTCCACTCTCTTGGAACCCAAGCATTTTTGAGAGAGAAATTTATTATGTTTAGGAGGTCCTGAGGCGCATAATCAAATAAAACTTTTAGCATTCCTGTCGTAATTCCATCTCGACCGGGGACGGACAAACTCATAATGCCTTGAAGCTCTGTCGCTGTTACTGTTTCAGAGTCGTCTCCCAAGGGAGGTTTCTGTAGGCCTAACGGCAATTTATGTTTGAAAAGTTGCGTAAGTGCTTGAGCAAATTTCTCAAGTGACTCCGATACTTCTTTTGTTGTTAGAACGACAGAATTGACATTCCCGGGCGCCGGTATAACTTTACGAGATCGAAGAAATTTAAACAAGGCCTTTTCATTGCAAGATTTGTAAAGGTATGTGTAGTGCTTGGAATCATAATCCTCCTTAGCCTTTGAGACTGTTCGTTCAAATGTATTAGCTACATATGTATAATCAGCCCAATTAACAGAACTTCGGTTGTATAAACGATTTTTCCACGCAGCTTTTCTACATCTAAAATCTCGCTCGCAGTCCGAATTCCACCAGGGACAATATGATCCACGCTTAGTAGATTGCACAAAAAACTGAGCTTTTCTTGATGACTGTTTTAGAATTGAACATAGGCTCATTGCTTTAATATCCCTCTCCATGCCCTCCTGAGCGTGTAAAACTGATTTTAACGCATTTTTGAATTTTTTGTGATTAACAAATGCGCGCACATTACTATGTAAACTTTTCGATGGGGTAAGCAGTTAAAAATTATAGGGAGGTGATCACTGTTAGTTCCGGAGTCTACAGTCTTCCAGGAGGTGACAAACATGCTCGAGGTAGCGAACGTAAGATCTAGGGCAGATCGCGACTGACCCCGTACGAAAGTATGTGCTCTCGAATTTAGGCCAGAGAAATTATTCGTTAAGACCCAATCCCACAAGCGTTTGTCACAAGTGTCCGTTCGGAAACCCCACGACACATGATGAGAATTAAAATCTCCCACCAGTATGATGTTCTTCTGACTGCGGCCAATAGATATCCAGATAGCGGGTATCTTGCACTCCAGCGGGGAAGTACGTGTTAATTATAGAAAAAGGTGTGCAGCCAGGAAGTATTATTTCCAGTGCTAAGATTTCTCAGTCTGGGGACTTTATCTGGTATGTTATAGTAGCTCTATGGCAGATTTTTGATGAGACAAACAAAACTAAACCACCGCCTCGGGATAGGCGATCCAACCGAAAACATCGGAAATTTTTGAGATGAAAACTCTGACCAGTAACAAGCCAAGTTTCCTGTAAAATAATAATATCTGGAGAATATTTAGAAATCAGATATAATAAATCTCTTGCAGCGGAAAGTATGGAACTACAGTGCCACTGAATTACTGTTAAAGTTCCTATTGTGAATAAATCCGAGCAGCAGAGACTGCTTGGTCTAAAACGCTGTCTTTTAAGAAGTCCTTCTTAGTCGGAATCTCTCTAACGTATTTTTTTTGCCTTAGAGTTGGTGGGAGAGCTAGGTTTTTTCTCTGTCGGTAACCTGGTTCGTTTAAGAGATCGAGGGTCCATATCTACATGTTGATTTTCCATCCCATCTGTGTCGGAGAGACAGATTTGGTCGACTCTCTCAGAAGTTGATGGCTTTGATGAATCGTTATTTGCGAATGTCTGAGTGGTCGATATTTCAATTGGTGGAGTCCGCGGTAGACCCGAAACCAGATTCTCAATATCGGCTTTATTATTTAGTTGAAGCCACGGAGCTAGTTGTGAGGACAGCACCTGAACAAGGGAGTCTGTGAGATTTGTCATAATGCGCTCCATTGCTTTCTCCAGCGCCTTTTCTACGGAAGCTGCCACAGCCTCAGGGATTGAGTTTTCCGTACACAGCGTTTGACGGGCCGTTATACCAGCATACCCCTGAGTCCTGCTCTGAATTTCTCCCATGGCATCAAGACAAGAACATCGACGTCTATCAATCATTTCAAGGATTTGTACTTCTTTAGACCTTGCAGGGCAACTAGGCTCATCTGCAGGGTGGGGACCACTGCAAAGGCAGCAGGGCTCATTTCGGGAAGAACAGTCATTTGAATGATGGCCTTCTCCACACATTTCGCATCGTGTGTTTGACCTGCAGCCTTTTATGGTGTGTCCGAACCGCCAGCACTTTAGACACTGAAGGACACGAGGTGATAGAGGCTCAACTCGGTATATAAGTGGACATGCCTTGATTTCCGATGGGCGGTTCATTCCAGCAAAAGTAGCAATGACTGTTTCTGTGGGCGTGCGCTTATTGTCAACGACACGGCTGCAACGATACACAGAAATCACGCCTGCTGCTGAAAACATTTCCCAAATTTCTGCCGGACATCGACTTATGTCGACACCGCGAACTAGGACTTTGGTACTTGCAAGGTGATGATGAATAAAACTGCTCACAGGGGGTGTCGCGAAAACATCGCACTTCAGTAAATCTTGAACACAAGCCTGGTCTGACGAGCAGCAAAGAATGCCCCCTTGGCCAAACTGTCGAAACTCGGTGATTTGTTGAAAATTGGCCGAGGCCATCCGGAGTTCGGTTTGAATTACTTTGGGATTCTTCATGCGAATCACTCCGCCATCACTCGGAACCAAAGCCACAGGAACGCTGCTCGTCCCACTGCGTAAGAAAAGCTCCATCGGCAAATCAGAGTTAGGAACAGAAGCCGACCAGGAAGAAGCCTCCTGGTGATGAGAGTGACATTGCAAAGACTCCAAGACGGTATGACGACGGACTTGTACTTCACGTATGTTCTTCGGCCGAGGACATCTGCTATCACCTGTTCTACAAAAAAGTGGACACAGTACATCGTGCCCTGGACGGCAGGTATCGCCAGAAATCTGACAGCACGTGCATGACACAAATTGAGCTGTTTTCGACTGGTAATTGTGACAGCACGTACATGTTGAAGCTTTACGGGAAGAACCTTGAGCCTGAGCGGGCTCACGTCCATCGTAGTATGCTCATAGATACATCAATGCAGCGCAATGCAGCCTTGAAAACGTTTCAGGATGTTGTAGAGGGGCTTTCGGGCGATAACTGTCAGTAGCTGCGACATCTTTTGCCTGAGGCGGCTAAGCATGTCAAAATTGTTGAAAGAGCCCAGTCATGTCATGGAGATCTGAGAGATCGTTTTCGTGCCTCCGTAGCGACAAAACATACCTCAGGTCAACGATTGGATAAGCGCTGTTAAATCACAAAGCAGCTGTCCATGGGAACGAAGAACTCGCCCGCAAAATAAATCTCAGTGAAATTGCGGATGAGTTTATTAAGATCTGAATTGTGCGTGGAAATACATTCACTACTGTGCGGCAGGATTTGTGTAAAAGGATAGTGAACTTCATAACAGTGTAATGCGCCAGCTTTATTCAAGCTGTCACTGTCCCTAACATTAATTTATACCGCTACTGCCCATCCCCCTAAAATCTGCATTTTGCCGCTTCGTGATTATAATCTCCGCCTTCTGAGTATTGTTCTTTTCTTTTTGTTTCGTATCGAGTTTGGCAGCTCATTTACATTTTCGAAACGCGAAGAGTTTATGATCTGTCTTTAGATTTTATATTTTAGCTTATTTAAGAAATGTTTTGCTTCCTACGGTTTCTTAGACACAAAGAGTTGAACATTTCCTCTTAATTTTTCAATCGTTTCTATTGTCGAGTAGTTCTTAGAAACGAAGGATTTGCAATGAGTTTGTAACATTTGAATTCTTAGCTTGCTGATGAACTTTTCTTGTTCCCCAGTGTTTTCTCTCACTTTGACTAAGGGCGTTGAGAATTTCCGCGAAGAGATTACACGTTCTTCAGTTTGTTCTTCATTTATTTTTTGAGTATTTCTGAAGCATGCGGTCATTATTTTTAGCATATTCGCTCGACTTTAGCGACAAAGGAACTAAGGTTTAAATATATCGCCTATCCGCCTGTGTGCATCTCTTGCCCAGCAGCGTGTGGTGGGAAGGCGGGGACGAATGAAAAAAAGAGATGCAGAGAATTGCGCGCCATCCCTCCTCCGCCCCCTCCTCGGCAAATTGACAACTGGATGACTATGTGTAGAAGCGAAGTACGACAAAAAATATTCCTGGAAGCATGTTAGAAAAGTAAAATTTTACATTATAAGAACGATACAGCGAAATAATTTAGTGCAACATGGCTTCAATATTGCGAAAGTACAAGTCATTAATAAACTACAAACCCAACGGCAACAATAGCAACAACAGCGTCATTAAGCAGCAGGTTAAATAACAGGTTAATTAAATATGAAGACATGAAGAACTCAGCCAACTTAATTAGATATATGGTCAATCCAGTCAATGCTGGTGAATTTTTCAATGGGCAGACTGTTCCACTCTGTTACTATGCGAGGGAAGAAATAACTGAAAGCTGTAGTTCTGGCACTGTAAGGTTTTAGTGACGCAAGCTGACGATGGCTTGTTCTGCGGGCCGTCAATAGGTGTATGTAAGGCTGGGGAAAAAGAGACACATTACCCTTACTATTAGAAAAAAAAAATTTTAATGTGCGAGTTTTCCTTCTTAATTGCCACGTCCCAACATCACGTTCGATCGTTTCTTGACCTGGGGAGTTAGTTAAGCAATATTTTGATAAGATAAGTCTTACTGCTTTACGCTGTATCATTTCTAGGGCATCAATGTTAGTATTAGTATAGGGATCTCATATCATAGCTGCATATTCCAGTTTAGGACAGACCAGGGGGTATAGGCAATTAGACGAGTTTCACCGGGAGCATGTTTTAATTTGTCTCAGCAGGTAAAGTTTCTGGAAAGCAGAGTCGCATAAGTAAGATATATGGGATGTCCCATATTAAGAAATTGCCATATTACCATACCATACCTTATACCATATTACCATATTGGCCAAATATGGTCAATGTAACGCCTAGATATTTGTATTAGCTAACTTCGGTAAGTACTAGAGAAGCAAGCCTGTAGGCAAGTGATAGCTTATTATTTTTTCATAGTTTTCATGATGATTGTTTTGCTTACGTTAAAGGGGTTGGGACACCAAATTTTGAGGCTATAGAAAGCATGTTGTAGGCTGCTTCCGTATGCAAGGACACCCAGAACGAGGTATTGGACGCTGCAAACATTTCAAAATAATTTTAATTCAGCTCCAACGAGTCATTAAAAACTCCTTCTCGTAGTCGAGACCCATCGCTAGCGCGGCAGTTACTACGTCACAGAGGAGGAACGAAAATATTGACGTCATAGCACACCAGCACAAAAACGTGACGTATGATGAGTAGCGATGAAATGCCGATTACGGAGCCTGCTGAGCCGAGCAACCGAGCATAGCCTCCTCTACGACCGAGCTACAGGCATATAGAAATCCTTTCTTAATGCAAAGAAGGGGTAAGGCGTAAGGACGTAAGGGTAAGGCGTAAGGGTAAGGACACAAGAGGAGAGAAGTGGACAACACGAACGCCGCACGCCGGCCCGCGAACGGCAAGCTGCGTGCGGCGAGTTGCCCTGCGGACGGGCCTTTACACGTTTGAGCGCTCGCCGCCGGCCGACTTCGAAAGGGACCAGGATATGCGACGTTCGTGTTGTCTGCTTCTCTCCTCGCATAGCCGCATAGTTCGGCAGCTCGGAGCGGAATCTCCTTCGCTTGGCCTTTCCACGTTACCGGCCCGTCCACGTTACCGGCACGGAAACTCGCCGCACGCCGTTTGCCGTTCGCGGGTCCCCATGCGACGGCGGTTTTGCTAGCGAACGGCGAGATTTCCTTGCCGTAGAGAGGACGGGCCCGGGACCCATTTGTGCGGCAGCCGTACGGCGAAGAGGCCAATCAGCGACCGAGGAGTGGTCACTTTGGCATCGACGGCAGCTTCACCGCCTCTGATCGTTCAGCGCCGCCGATATCGTCGCTAGGCCTTTTCCGGTTCACTTCAAAGCTAAAGCTTACGGCGCTTCGGAATGAATCACCGACTCTCACAAGCCGCAATATTTTCTTACCGTTGTTGTCGCTCTTCGCAATAATTATAATAATCGCGACATGCACTTCGAATCGCCAGTGGTTGACCTCTGCTGGCAGAGCACGCGTATTCGCGAGCAGACGACGCAGCATAGTTTTACGTCACTATTTTTTGTGGGCCACGTGACCAAGCCATGTTGCGTTTCCTCCTCTGTGATGTCATAGCATCCCCTGGAGCCCAGAAACCGAAACCGAAATCGCTCGGTGTAATAATGCTATTATGAAATTATTTATCGGATATATATGAATCCCGCTGTGTGTATCGTGCTCCCTGAAGCATGACGCAACGTTTGAATCAACAAAAGCATGAACGAAAATTTTGATGTCTCCACCCCTTTAAGTTCCGTATTCGAAGAAGCGTTTGAGACCGTTTTGAAGGCTGGAATTTAATGTGATTTAGTCTTGAGGGCCGGTAGCATTGGTAAAGAGCAGACAGTCATCAGTAAACTGTTTCATTTTTTACAGGCGAAGTAACAGTGTGAATGGTGCCATTAATATGTCAAATAACAACTGCCTTAAAACGCTATCCTTAGGAACATCAGACGTTAAGGGAAGTCGCTAGAAGAGTCAGTAATAACAACGAATGGCGTTCAAATTTCTTTTTAGTACCTTTGAGTGTGCATTGACTTTAAGCCCTCCTTTCGTAGAAAAAATATGGCCTTAGTTTGTCCACTTTTGTCCAGTATGCTAGCAAAATCGCGGTTAACAGTAGCTAATTGCATTACGGAAGAAAAGCCCTCTCGTAAAGCATGCTGCACGGTAACAAAATGTATCTGTCTCCTCGAAACTTGTTAATTTCATTCGCTATTATATGCTCTAAAAGTTTTAAAAAGGAGGTAAGTGATACAGGACGATAGTTTGCTATTAGTGTATTAGTGTGTGTGTGTACGAAGTGGGATAACATATTCAGCTTACCTATGAAGAAACGTATTGGGTAGCTTGACTGGCCCAGGAGTCGATATCGTTTTTATATTTTAAAACTTAGGAAGAAAGCCAGTCAATCAAACTATATGACATTGATCATTGTGTGCGATGCGGCCAGAAAGAGAGAGATCTAACGAGCTCAAAAAACATACTATTCTTTAAGGCGCCTTGTGTACAAATGTGTACATTGCACGTCTGGTGTTTTTTCGCATTTGGTATGCACAATACTCTACTAGGTTGTTTTTAGCGCATTTGCAAACTTTAAACTGA
Source organism: Dermacentor variabilis (assembly GCF_050947875.1). Taxonomy (NCBI): domain Eukaryota; kingdom Metazoa; phylum Arthropoda; class Arachnida; order Ixodida; family Ixodidae; genus Dermacentor; species Dermacentor variabilis. Next base: position 216,031,911 of record NC_134569.1, on the reverse strand, counting down.
CAACCATGTGCATTTTGGGCGCCATCTGTCGCATTTCGGTGAAGATGTTCATATCAAAACAATAAATGACGGACGCCAGAGCAGCAAAGAATGGTGAGTCAAGTTCTTATTTCTTTAGAGCCGGTTTTTACATTGTAGCAAGCAAAAAAATGACGCGCTTGTGTTTTATATGATGTACCAAGGAGTGATAATTTCATCCGTTAGGATGCACAATTAGGTTGTTTTTAGCGCATTTGCAAACTTTAAACCGACAACCATTTGCATTTTGGGCGCCATCTGTCCCATTTAGGTGAAGATGTTCATACCAAAACAAGAAACGGTGGAGCCGGAGTCCGAACGCTAACGCATACACGCGCATGTGTACACGATTGTGTACAAAGCGCCATGGTCGCTGCAGAAATGAAGAACGCTGAGAAAAGCTTTGATTTTCGTTCCAGGTTTTTTGGCCATTCCATGTTCTTTCTACAATGCGAAAAAACATGAGAAAACCCAAACGTCAATTGAAAGGCTATTGGAGCTCATAGCTTATGGAAACATTTCAGAGATCGGGGAAAGTTACGAACAAGACGCTAAGTGTGAAGCGACCGACGCCTGCATTGCAGCTGCATTCACCAACCTCACAGAAGAGGAAGATGTTGCTGCGGGGTAAACGCAAGCTGAACAAGTGGACACTGAGGCTGCTTGTTCCCTTTGTGGACATGTCTATCTGCAATTCTTAGCTAGAGTACCTCCGCTAAAATCAAACGCTGCCTAGAGCTAAACTCCTAGATTTGATGAATTTTAGCTTGCAAGTTGGCGAAGCATTATTTATATCAGTTCTGCCCGCGAAAAAGCGTGGAAGGCCTTCTCTTGCAGAGATCCAAGCACCACAACCAAAGACAGGGCAAAAAAAGCAAGAATGTCGCTTCCTTGCGCCGACGCGCACAACAACTCCTTTAACCATTGGCCCGAAGCCCACGTCTAGAAGCAGCGACTGAGGTGCAAGCTCGAGAAGTGCACAGGAAGGGCCCAGATATTCTGCATGAAACGCGCTGTGCCACTTTTCCTGACGAAATAGCGAAATTGCTTTCTCGCCTTCCACATGTGAATTTTGTGACCACCGTGGCGCTGCGTACACAATTGTGTACGATGTTGCAAATAATGAAGATTCATGATAACATTCAAGAACTCGGTGGTATTGTCTTTCTTAGGTCCCAAAAAGAATGTTTATGTAAAAAAATATTTTTCTATGCATAATTAAAAGAGGCGCCTGAAAGGGTTTTAAAGCATCTATTGAACCATTACCCAATACCGTGTTTCTCATTGATAAAATTTCCGTCATTCGCAATCTGGGCGACTGATTTGCGTTTACTGCTAAGAAAGCCACAACATTTGCTAGAGGCAGTCCGAATGAGGTTTGGCAACGGATGCTGAAAGCAGTGTAGCTTGGCATTCCAGATTTCTATGCTTATTATTTTTTTCTCAAACATAGCAACTGTGACACGAAAAATACCTTGTCTTACGCGCTTGACTTCCCTTTTGGTGTGCATTTGCATATCATCCAGCAAGTAGGTTTACACGTTTGCTTATTTCTCCTATAGCGACGGCGTTATTGATGCAGTAAACACAAATTTAATCTCGTTTCAAAGCTTAACAGTGTCATGCCGTTTGAAGCTACAAAGGTGCAAGTCCAAATAGTCAAGTACGCGTTCGTCCCTGGTGCGTGACAAATTGTTGAAAGTAACAAGGTTGCAGTGATTGATTCGGCATGGCTCAAGGGTGGAAGAAAAAGGCAGTAGCTCATGATGAGGAATCCCATTTCAACTTAGAGAACTGCTCGAGGGACTGTTTTATAAAGACAACATCAAGTATTGTGCTCAGTTGAGCACAAACTCGTGTGGGTTGTGTCACGACTTGCTGTAAGTTGTGCTTCAAGATAATGTCACGCAGGGAACTAACATGCGAATTCAATCCGGAAGTGAAGGAGCCGCACACCCAATCAAAATAGCAGGCACTCATGAGCGTCTACCATTATTTGAAGTATCGCTAAATCCACCTAGACATCGGATTGAAAAACTTACAACATGTGAGAAACTTCTACATCTTCCCTGCTGCTATCATTTAAAAAGTTACGTTGCCGAGTACAACAAAGCGTAAATCTTGCGTCTTTTTATTGAAAAAGTGTTAGGAGCACTGCAGGATAGTTATGAGGCTAGCTGCAGTGGGGTTTCTATTCTTTCCGCTCTGCAATCTGCGAAAAACTTTGAAATCAAATAAAGAGTTCATTCAAGTTCATTCGTCATTTAAGACGGCGGATGATGTTGCTAGTAGAAGAATTCTACAAAGAATATAAGGAACACGTAGAAAAAGTGTCGATCCCGTTCATCGGTTTCTCTGTACACGGGAACGAAAGAATTAAGGGATGGTTTGTTGAGTCTCACAAGATCTGGCTTCTTGAAAACAATGATTGTATTCGACAACATGCGATTCGCAAATGCAACATGCACTGCTATAGGTCAGCTTAATCTAAGGTATATGGTGGTATCGCTGCATAAGGAAAATAACATTTTTTTTTCTTTTTTCTTACAGAGATAACTTTGCATTGCGCAGAATAACAAGGACTGGCGAAACATACATCACTAAATAAAGTTTGTGATCTAGTTGGTGCCGTATTACCACATCAGAAATCATACCGCCAGAGCCTGCTAAATGCGCTGATCGTATACACTTTGTTTAAAGAAATGGTACTTAATAATAATGTATCTCTTTCGATTGGTGCATATTATTAGACATTACAATTACAAAGAAAATGTAATACAGAAGGAGGTACCAAAGTAAAAACCGTCAGGGGGACCTCCTGTTACAACATGTACAAAATATGTAATATAGGATTAGCAACGAGGGTAAGAACAGCGTGAAAATACAATCAACATATTAGAAGTAATTAATTAATCATCTCGTAGTTGAAGGTTACAGAAACATTGGCAAGAATAAGTCTATCTTGAAATACATATGAGGGTACTATCATTACAGTAATTGAATAGGAGTATAATGATAATGAACAGCAGTGCGCAATCCAACAATTTACAAAGGGCTGGTAATTTATGAACATAAATCGAGAAAAACAAAAAAACGTGGCTACACAGTAATAAATTCATACACACACGCATACATACATACACACACACATATATATAGACACACATATAAACATATGTACACTTGTCGAATAGTCAGGCAAGGTATTGCTGCACTCAATGTGATCTACAGGGCATCCAGTTATTCTCGACGCAACGTTAGACTAGACTTGTTTGTTTCCACAAGGACAGAGTTAGCGGGGCCAGTTTCAAGAAGCACCCGCTTCAAGCAACACCCATCAGTACAGGTTGCTGTGAAGCATACGAACCTTGCTTTGGAAGCCTGCTCAGACAGGCAGGATTCGAAGACGGCCAGTAAACCAGAAACCAGCCTGGAGTATGAAAGGAGGAGGAGGATGAAAAGGAAGGAAGGAAAGGTAGGGAAGTCAACCAGGCACGCGTCCGCTTTCTGCCCTGCACAGGCGAATTGGTTTAAGGGAAGAAAATAAAGGAGAGGGAGGGACGAAGACTATCGGTGGGAGTACGTGCGGATGTCCATAATTTGAGGCCTATAATCGGTTAGTGAGGCCAGTCGCTTTCTTGAAATGCAGCAGTGCCAGCGTCGCTTTGTAAGCCTGCGACGCATGGGGCCATAGTACGAGAATCGTAATTCCTGAAAATGGTCTGTTATCTAATTGCTTTAACACCCAATGAAGAATTCGTAGTCATAGAGATCACAAAAGCACATCACGCGCTCAATCGTCTCTTCAATGTGGAGTATGTAAGAGTTAAAGTAAAACTCACTGATCTGGTCTTTTAAACAGAGTGTAAGCAATATTGAAGTGGGGCGTAGACGAAGTAGACGTGAATGATTTCATGAAGTCTGAGATTAACGCGGTAGCAGCAGCTACATTCCGGAAATACACGCATTCCAAGAATGCTTCATTAAATAAAGAAGGTTAATTCACGTGGCGCATCTCAGGAAGGCCACTATGAACTGACGCTGTGAATAGTGTTCGAGACGGCGTAGCTAAAATTTTATGAGTATTTAACTTTTGTTATACCGGACGTTTCAGAAGCTGATGTGATTTCAGTAGCTTCCACAGCTCTTTCTAGAACTCGCGAAAGATTCCCTCACATAAGCAGTACAACCACTACCTCATTACGATGTTTTTCGAGAAGTCATATCAACATCGCAAGGAACAATGAAGGAGCAATCTCTTTATTGAGGCTGATTTAGCTGGAAAGATCTCGAATAAAACAATTGCAATCAAACTAAACGTCAATCGCACGTACTACTTTCCAGCCATCGCGCAGCATATTTATCTGCGACGGCGGAAGCCCTGGTGACCTGCAACCAATCCACCGTAGCCAGCTGGCCCATATCCACCTGGAGCATAGCCAACCGCACCGTAACCCTGTTGGGCGTGACCCCCGTAGGCGTGGCCACTGATAGCCGGCCCATTTGGAGGGTAGCCGTTGCGCCCGTAGCCGCCGTAACCGAAGGCTCCAGCTGCGCTACTGGAGGGGCCGTATCCACCACCGCCGAATCCGGCGTAAGCGTTGTAACCGGGCGCTCCTGCGCCCTCGCCAAATGTGTTCTGAGCCGCTGCACCACCAGGAATCGGTGGGACAACTGGCGATGCGTTGAACACGACGTCGGCGCTGGCTCCCGGTTCCGTGCCCGGCTCGTTGGTGTCCACTGTGGCGCGGAAGCCGTTGGCGTCGGCAATGTAGTTGACGCGGCGGAAGAGACCGTTCACATCTCGGTATCCGTACGAGCCAGTCTTCACGTTGTTGGCGTCGCCCTGCTCGCTAGGAACTGCCGGTTGCCGAACTCGTCCACCGTGTCGTAGCCAAAACTGTACGGCTGAGGTGGCTGGGAAGTAAAGGGTCTTATCTTACTAACACAATATTTTTGGGAGTCTGATCCCGTATGTCAGTAATAATTCCAACTGAAACTTTGCTGCTACGTCGAGTGGGCGTCGCCTACCTCCAAAAGAAAGCTTAGTCACTATTCTCTGCGGAACGAGTTTCTGCTTGCGAATCATAGCTACTGCCTCTTAGTATAGGGAAATGGTAATAAAACATATATAGAAAATTGGCAGTACTGCAACGGCGAGCTGTTCGGTTGCGCGAACTTCTCAAAACTACACATAAGATCTTCTACATAAAGGATGCGCTTCAACACTCCTAATGTTAGAGACCCTTACAAAACAAAGATCTGCATACGTCTATTTAAAGAGATCTCCAGCAACACCGAACTATTTTCAAATCGTTACCTGAGTAGAGACACAGGATAGAGCCTACGTCGCACTTCAATAGTAGTAAAGAACCGCAGGACAAAATATGGCACGCAAATGATCGATTATGGAACTATATGTTTAGGTAATACGTAACCTTATACTGTTGACGAAGCTATAAATTGTAGAACAATTCACACATATAAATATGCAATACGAAACATACTAATTTCTAATCACAGCATGTGTAACGAATGTTAATGGAGTTTTAGATTGTTTGATGTCAATAGTGATGTTATAAATGTTACATTCTCAATGTCTAACTTTTGTTATTAAGAGAATGTTCTTATTTCTTCCAGTGCTGTATTTATTTAGTTACTTGCTATTTTACAAATAGTTGATACTTTTCAATGCGGTTAAAATTTTGCTGTAAATAGTTTTGATGTTTTCTGTCGTATTAGTTGTATTTTGTTTTAATAGTAAACTGCTACTTCTGCTGCTCCAGCGAAGTAAAGGCCTTCGTCAGGAGGATTACGCCCTCCTTCTGCCTTACCTTCCGGGCAAACCTTGTATTTGTTTTGCCGAAATAAATAAATAAATGATCCCACAAATTAACAAATAAATAAATAAATAAATAAACATCTGAAACAACCACGAATCGAGACAATGAACGGGGATGGGTAGCAGCGCAATGAAAGCGGTAACGCCGCTGTGTGCATTGCGTGAGGGTGTGGCTCTCTGTTTCGCGCTTAGACATAGTTGAAAAGAACTGTCGTGCATCGTACACTTAGGGGCTATTTTATATTCCAAGTATCATGGTTTCCACATTGCCAAAAATCACAGCTTGGATTATACGCCACTTTACGCATGCGGAAATTGGTTCAAAGGTTCACAAATGTCTACTCGTAGGAAGCTTTTCTCTGCATTTTTTCTTTTTTTTGTTGGCACGGCCACTTCCCAATACTTGTTGACCACGACTATAAGCCAGCGGTGGCTCAAACCACGCTCATTTTAACACCCTTACAGATCTTTGCCTAGATTTGGCACGCGCACTAACCATCCTGCTGCGCACAGTGACATAAATATCGTTTAACAAAGACTTGTGAACTCGATGCTATAGTAACGCACGTCGGTAATGTAGATCGGTAGCGACGTCGCAGAATAAACGACAGACCTACGCCGGAATCGAGCCAGAGACTCGACAAATCTGCTGCAGCCCAAATCGCTAAGCTGCCGTTTACATTGTCGGTGTGCAATCTGTCACATGTAGAGTTCCTCCCGATTTTGTGTATGTTACAAAACATTCTGACCGGAAAGGTGCATTTGTGCCGATTGTAGCCACACGGTTTCAAGAAACATAAAAGTGTAGAGCCTACAACGAGATAGGCTCTTCAAAATTTTGCTTCATCCACTCTCTTATTTTAGAATATATTAAAGTAAATGTAGAGAAATTCTATAGACGTCCATACTTGCATTCGGCGCTTGTTTCCTTTTGAGATCCTATGAAGGCCCTCGCGTTTGCCTTCCACAGTTTATATCCCTTTCATAGCAAAAAAAAAAAAGCTTGCGGGTTCCGGTAGAGGCTGTAATTGTTGATTGACCCATTTAGGGACAACACAAAAGTATAGTACAAAAGCTACGCTAATTTTAGCGCCCGTGCTTCACGTGCACGTTCGCCGAGATCGCTTGAAAGTTATTCCGTAACAACAGCTACTAAGGCAAAATTCATCAAATGTCGCTTCAAAAGACAAGCTTGACAGAATAGTACATACAATCTGTGGCAGCTGATGTTAATGTATACTGAAAACATTTTGCGCCAGAAAACAACACACGCAAGAAACACGACGACACCAGAAGCGCCCGTGCTGTCGTCGTCTTTCTTGTGTGTGTTGTTTTTTGGCGCAACATCTTTTCACTATGCAAGATCACCAACTAGGCCAGCAGTTAACTCTTTTAATGACGTTAATGTGTCCAGGAAAAGGGGAAGATTTTTACTGTGTTATCGATGCGTGTTTACGACAAGGGTATATATTTTATGTGCAAGGAGATAATTTTTTAAAGAAGAATTATCGTGTCCTGTGCAACGCAATAAGCAATAGCGTAAAATCTGCTTTCTTCCTCTTTTCCAAGAGTGTAATATGCAGTTTCAAAAGTGTATGCGCCTAAAAGGTATCAAAAGACCGATATATGCTGCGCAATACAATTTAAGTGGCCTTTAATGACACTGCATAACCTATTGGTGTAGCGCTATCAATATTTAAAGAAACGGCGCTTCCAATTGGTTTACCAAATCAGCTGCCATGCAGCGCCCCGCGACCTTCGCTTCTATAGTGAATAAAAGATCAAAATTATAAGTTGCCGAATTTCCCGTTGTCGCACTCGCATTTTGCGATATGTAGTGCACGAAACCATGCTTAAGTGGAAACCACCACCGCCATTCGTTCTGAGTACTTTACGTTTACTACGAGTCATCTTACTCGGTGGAGTTCCGTTCACTACCATGCTTGGAAACAGCTACGAGCGATTTTTTACTGATAGCGTCACCTACAAAGGAGGAAGCGCCGTATCCCTGGTAAGGTGCAGCGGCCGTAACAGCGTTGTAGCCGCCGTAGCCTCCGTATCCACCGTATCCAACGTAACCACCGTAGCCACCATAGCCGGGGCCCTCGTATCCTGGTGAGTGGTGCTGGAGTGCCCACGCCTTGGCGACGAAGCAAATGAGAAGGAGTTTTACCTGCTAAAAAAAGAAAGTACAGATAGCATCATTTCCAGCGAACTATATAAGAAAACTATACGCAAGGAATGTCGGAGCTGTGTCGATACTTAGTAGACAACCACCGGGAAATATTGTGATATCCGTTCAAAGGCGGAAGAAGAAATGCGGAAACCAAGCAAGGAATTTAGTTAACCGGCTCATAATCTTGCGAAGACTGCAACTGAGGCATTGCTTCGAGGCTCAGGCGAATGCGCTAATCAACACAGAAAGTTGCGGTAAATTTCAAACATCCTGCCAACAAACGGTTCCGCATGTAAGAAAACATTAGGTAGATATCGCGCACTCTAGGCATCACTTTCAGCGAAGATTCCATTGGTGTTTGCAGCGAAAGACGTTATTTTTTCTTAAGCATAGGCAATCTGGAAGCACAGCAAACCACGAAGTAGGGCACATTTTCACTGGGAAGGGCGTCGCTCAACCTACACGTGGGGCGCTCCGACCTCGCAGATACGGCAGGCCAAAACTATCTGTGTATCGCACACACTAGACACCGAACCGAACTCAGCCGGTACGAAGTGTTCTTCGTGTAAGTTGCTTACACTTTTAAACAACGCAGTCCAATTCCGGTGCTGTCTGATGACTGCGTATCCAAGCGACCCTTCACTACGTATGACGCTCCTCGATTTCGCGTTTCGGGAAGAACTGTTCAGCGCCCTCGTCGGTGCACATGGGCGCACATGTTAACGCACTGCGCGCACACCACGGCACAACAAACACAATGCCGCGACAGTGAATAATCGGTATTATGTAGCCTGGTTCTTCGCCGTGGGCAGCGTGGTAGCGGACTTGTCTCTACTCGGCAAGACAGCGAGCGCCCGACGTTTCGGGCGCTGGCTTTGCAAGAATGCAATGAAAGCGCCACTTAAAAAAAGAGAAAACATTAACTTTAACTTGTGGTAGTTCTGGAAAACCCACTCGCCGTTGTCAAACAGTCAAGCGTTGAAAAATCCTGGCACGCATCGTGGTCAATAAAGCTTATTTCGAAGCTTGGAAAATAATGTCGATAGAAAATAGATATGCCAATAAACGAATGATGAAAGATACCTCGCGGACGCCTTTAAAACAGGCGCTAGGGCATTGGGGGACGTCAATATGCTATTATAATATCACCAGATGGGCTATCCGCGCTGAAAAAGCGATCTGCTTACCTTGGATAACATTTCTAACTTTTCTCTGTGCTTAACGTCGTATACCCTCTGGAACGTCCGTTGCTTTGGTGTAGTGTAAAGAAACAAGGCGAGGCCGGGCTTCTGCACGAGTGCCTTGCTTCCAGCGCCGAGCTTTTATATTGCGAGCGGGGCCACTACCGCTCGAATGTCGTAAGGTCACGTGTCAAGTGTGCTGCCGTTACAGTTCCCCACATTGTTGAAATTTAATTTTTCGCGCCTCGTGCCCCCTGCTTGCCCCAACCGATGGGCTGCTCACGGAATTCGCTCCGCGCTCTGCGACATTTCTTGAGGGCAGGCAGTGTCAACAAGCATGAAGGTCGCGCTTTTCGTCATGCCACCGCAAGATTGTGAAAGCTCGTGACGCGTCTCTTACGTGACCTTTGCTCCCTGCAGCTGTGGAAGCATACGCTGTTCAGTTGCGGTGGCTGGTAAGTTGGCTTTTGCGTCGTTACTTTGATTTAGCGGAAAGCTTTACCTCGGCAAAAACTCGAATTTTTCTATACAGAGACACATTTAACGGAGAATCAAATGCCCTCATCAAACGACAGGTAATCCCATTCAAATTAACCTTGTTAGTGCGAAAGAGAAAACTAAATTCTACCGACTGTATAAGGCCTCAATTTTTTGACAATGTTCGCAAAAATGCACCAACCTGACTGAAAATGAATGACAAGGTTTGCTAATCTCTACCTCAGTTCTAAAAACAGATATGTGAATTGCATCTCTTAAAACACATAAATGCAACAAATATTACATACGAGCTTAGAGCTGACGAGAAATTGCGCAGATGTTTATGGCGGTTTTGTAAACGGTCGGCTAACACATCAGTAATATATTACACGGTAGTGTATGTTACGTAGCTTTTGTCTGCTTCATTTTTCTCGATGGTTGAAGTTTGCACAATTGTGATATCCTTCTTTTGTTGCTTTCCTAGTGTTAGACCTCGTTGTGAATTTGATACTTCAGTTTCCTGAAAATTTGCGATCCTTAATCTTTATTCTAAACCGTTTCGATGGCCTCGTTATAATGTGCCTTTTTCTAGCCTTTCTTTTTTTTGCACTGCAACAAACTTCATGTAATTCGCTGCAGTGGATGCCGACCATAACGGTTATCACGGTTCCCATACATTTAGGTACGAGCTATTCAGATAAAACTTCCGCCTACAGGAGACAGTGCATCGCACCACGCATTTGGTTGCCTTTCCTTGTGAACGTTGCAAAGCAGGTAACGCGCTAAATTAAAACGAAAGCAATTGTTTAAACGCTTGATGACATTTGCCAGTTTACAAGGAGCCTGCTGTAAATGACACGGAAAGGTAAGCGGTGGTTGATTTGAGGAATATTAGAGAAGAGCCAAGACCAGCCTGTACAGCGCAGCAGTGTCGCATTTAGAATGACACCTGAACGACTGCATTTAGAGGTTGGCAATTCGGAAAGGAGAAGCAGGTGCAATATAGAGTGCATAGAGTAATGAAAAGAGTGCAGACAAAAGGAAGACAAGACGGTTAAGAAAACTTATCTACCTAGAACATTTCGAACGTTTTGTCTAATGGCCGCAAAGTGGGGAAAAATAAATTATGTTTATCCATACAACGTGAGAGTCACTTTAGGAAGGTTCCGGGCGGGTACACAGGTTTGGCCGCTGCAGAATGGTTTTAGGCTTCTGCTACCAAATTCTAAAGAGTGCCCTTTTTCACTTGTGGAATAATACTTTACGAGGTGCTTGGCGTTCCTTCTGCCCAGATTTAGAACAATGTCTCCAAGCAGGTATTGATGCTTTTCACGTGCAGAACACCACGACTACGATAAAGTACTCCTTAATAAGCGCCTTAGAAGGAAGCTTGACCTGAGACTCTCCAATCTGAAATAAAAAAAAGGTGGTGATGATGATTGACCTCTTAAGTCCAAAACTTTGTCTACCCTCGTCTACGCAAAAAGCTCGCCAGCACTTGTCTAGTGAGAGCATTTCTGCGTTTAACATTTTCAATAGGGTCAACGGAGCTGCCCCAAAGGTAGAGCTTTCCTCCTAATAATCAACGCAGATTTTATAGCGCGCAGGAATCAGTGCTGTTTTGCCCGCTGGTGTTTTATTTTTCCTATTTTTATTGTGTAGTGTAAACATAACAATATTATTTGAAGAACTGGTTTTGGAAGGTTACGGAGCGCAGACCTGCTCAAAATGAAGTTAGAACGAAAAAGGCAAAAGAAAAATATTCAAAGAAAGGCAAGAGGAGGAAACGGGATGCGAAGAAAGTTGCATTGTATACCATATCTGTGTACTAGTTCATAAAAAAGTAACTGGCGCCCATCTGATCAGAAGATTGTAAAGTTAACGCACACATTGAAAGAAATGGCAAGAAAGGGAGAGGGAGAGAAAACTTTTATTCTCAAGTATGAGTGGAGTTTCATTTCCCAGTGGTGTGGGCTAGCGTGGGGGCGTCTGCTTCGCCGCGACGCTATCAGCCCATTCCGCCAACCGTAGCTGGTCTTCCGGGTTGGAAGTTTTTGTCTTCATCTCATACTCTTCGTGTGAAGGTGCTCGCCTAAAGAGTTCTCTCGGGGGAGGGTTCTTTTGGCATCCCCACAAGATGTGATCTCGGTCATCCAGGGGGCAGTTACAATGTTTGCAGTTTGGTCGATATTCACCACTGGTCATTGCAGCTAGCCTTTTTGGACTAAGTGCAGACCTACTCTGTACTCTCCTGAGGTCAGTGGCCTGCATTCTTGTCAGTGTCTCGTGCGGCGATGGATATATTCGCCTGGATTCACGGTAATATACGGTCATTTCATTAAAGGTGTGGATGTCTTCATCTCGGTCAACCCGGTCGGGCAAGCCCACCTCCCGTTTACTAGCTGCTCGGTCGGCTAGGTGGGCGGCCTCATTGCCAGGGTTGCCCGCATGAGCAGGTACCCACACCAACTTCAGTTGATTGAGGTTTTTGTTGATGTTTCTGAATGCTCGATGAAAAAGCGATGGGAAGAGAGTTTTCTCAAGAAAGCACTGAAGACGTATACGAAGTCCAAGGAACACATACGACAGGACTGGCGCTTCGTCTTCGTCTTTAGCGCTATTTTATGAAAATTGTGAAGATGAACAAACTCGCCCAAATCAAGGCATCGATGACAAGGTTAAGCGCTGAGCTGAAGGTGCCTCCGAATTAATAAATAGGTGAATTTTATTTCCCTCTTTTTGTAATGGAAAGGCCTAGGATGCGGCGAGACAGGGACGTTCATGTTCTCCAGTCCCAACTAAGCGCAGGCTTTATGAGGCATTTCGAGGTGTCGAACCTCTATGGTCCACGACATAGCGAAAGAAAGTCGTGCATGTTGTTCGCTGCCGATAGAAAGGATTGCAGAAATTTAGATTGACGTTAACCACAGCACTTTGTTCACACATCTGCTCAGCAGTCGTGCCTAAGATGTGGGATGGCCCGCACATTAGCGCTCTTGCTGAGAACGCTAATGTGCGGGGCGTCACACCTTACGCACGATGACCTCCGGCCCATCTCGCTCACGTCCTGCGTGGGCTAAGTGCTGGAGCACGTCCTGCTCAACAGGTGGCAAGACTACCTGGAACGAGAAGGGCTGTACGCGGCCACGATGATCGGCTTCAGACAGCACCTAAGCACGCAGAACGCGATGCTGCAGCTCAAATACCAAGTCATCGACGATGGGGGCAGCGCCCGCAACAACAAAGCAATCCTAGGGCTTGACCTGCAGAGCGCCTTCGATAAGGTGAAACACTCGGCGATTCTGTCCCAAGTCTCCAAGCTCGACATGGGCGAGTGATCCTGCAACTACATCAAGGACTTCCTCATGCACACGACTGCCGAGCTACGAGCAGGCTACCTACAGACGCAGGAGAAGAAGCACGGGGCACCGGCACACCGCAGAAATCGGTCATTTCGCCGATGATGTTCAACCTCGTAATGATTGGACTGGCCGAAAAGCTCGCGGCGATCGAAGACGTCAAGCACGCCATCTACGCGGACGATATCACGCTGTGGGTGACCGGTGGCAGGGACGCCCACATCGAGGGTGCGCCGAGCAAATTGGAGCTTCTCATACTCCCACCTACCAAAAACAGCAGAGGCAAGACCAGACAACGCGAACGCGAAAAACTCCGAATCGTAACAAAATCTGGCAACGTGATCACCGAGGTCGGCAAAATTAGAATCCTGCGCATGTTCATCCAAAACACGGAAAAACGGCGAAAACATAACCAATATCACGGCAAAAGCTGCCAAGGCGATTCCTCTCTTCAAACGAGTCACTTGACGGAAGTCGGGCATGAGAGAGGAGAGCCTAATTTGGCTCGCCCAATCCTTCATCATCAGCCACGTCGCGTACGTTGCAGCCTACCACAGATGGCAACAACAAGAGCGTAATAAAATCAACGTGATCATCAGAAGAGCGTACAAGACAGTGCTGGGCTTGTTCGAGTCCACAAGCACGACCCGGTTTTTACAACTCGGTATACACAATACGCTCGAAGGAATTGACGAAGCGCAACGAACCTCTCAACTGGAGCTGCTGTCCATGACCAATGCCGGTAGGAAGATACTGGACGACCTTGGAATAGGACGCTCGAACGAGGTGGAGATGGAGCTCCCCGTCCCCCGAAGAGGTCCGACGCCTGACCAGCATCGACCCCATACCGAAGAACATGGATCCCAAGTTCAACAAGGGAAGAAGAGCAGCAAGGGCCAAGGCATTCATCGACCAGCACGCCAACGATGAGCACGCGCGGTACGTGAACGCGGCCGAATACCAACGGAACGCCTTCGCAGTGGTTGTCATAGAGGCGCCAACCGGCGCCACGAGGACGGCAGCGAGCGTGAGAAGCGCCGGAGCGGAACAAGCGGAGGAGGTAGCCATCGCCCTGGCCATCACCGACGCAGACTCCCACACGGTGCCGACTGACTCGAGACAGGCAGTGTGAAATTTCAAATGCCATATCTGCAAGGAGGCCGAGCGCGTCCTGCGAGCGGCCAAAACTACAAGACACAACAGTAAGACTCAAGTGGTTACCGGTGCACGCGGGCGACGCGTCGGAACGCAATGAAAACCACAATGAGACGGCACAGGCAGCGGAGCGAGCGCTAACCAACCGCACCCCGGCGACAGACCGTCGGACGTGGTTGGGAACCAAAGACCGCATGACGGACTACAACGAAATCCCGAAGGCCTACCGCCTGGCTCGCAGGACTCTCCTACGCCCGCACCAAGGCTGAGTCGAATGGAGGCGGTACTCCTGAGACAGCTCCAGACCGGATCGCTACCAAGCACGGGACTGATGCATCGCATCTACTCCGAGACATATGCTACCGATAAGTGCAGACTCTGCCGGAGAAAGACGGCAGATTACACGCACATCTTTTGGGACTGCGTTAAAAATCCAGAAGAAGCAAAATCAAGAACGATCCCACCGCGGCTCGAGGCAGCCGCGAAGATCTACGACCGAGACGAACAGCTCTTGGCCGTCCAGCAGGTCCTCAGGGCGCTCGAAAGGCAAGGACCCAGCGAGCCGACAACGGCGAGCGGAGACCTGCGCCGAGAAATGGCGACTTCGTAGATGACATAGGCCCTCGCCGGGGAGCGCGATCGCCCAACTGCAGGCACAAATAAAGTTGGCTCCAATCCATTCCAGCTATTGAGAAACCAAGAAAATAATCTGTAACTACAATGGTCTACCGGTTATCTGCGTAGGGCTCATACCCGGTCGTCCATTACAGTTACAGAATTTGTGCCAAGGCAAAGAGGGCGTTGTCGAGAACGGAATAAATTTAGTTGGGGTGATGAAATTAGGAAATTACACCATTCTGAATTGAGTGCTCTACCTCTACTCCCCAAACTCAGTATGTGTGGGACGAAAAAAAGGTGGTTATCGCTGAATCTCCGTGTTCATCGAATGCCTTTAGCATGTGCCACCAAAAGCGTCATCTGAAATTATAAAATTCGTTTTGCGTGGATAAACTTAAGTCTAAAAAGCGCCAAAGGGCCGACCTATCAAGGAAGACTGCTGGTCGTCGTATCCTACAATCTCGCAAAGAAAACAAATATTTTATGACCTTTTTTACACTTTGCGGTACAGCGCAAAGCGGGACAGGGTACGCAGGAAAAGACGAAGACAAGCGCTTGTCCTCAATTTTGCCTGTGTCCCATCGCGTTTAGCGGTGCACGACATAGCCTAAAGTGAAAAATCATCAAGCCCAAACCATCGCCCTTCTAAGTTACTTGATAACCTTCCTGAGTTCTACAAAGCACTTTTACTGGATAACATTAAAGGTAGCATAAAAAAAGAGCAGTTCCCTCTTTATTTACCTTACACCTACTTTAAAAGTACACAAAGCAAGAATAAACTGTAAACAGCGTACCTGGTCTTCTCACCTCCAATCATCGCTAACCGACTGCCACGTTAGCGAGACATTAGGGAAGCTGCCCCACACGAAGTTGAATCCTAGTGATAATTGTTCGTGATGAAATGTGCTACGCGATTAAGCGGAGAATGCAGAAGAGCATTAACCAACTCTATAAATTTAGAAGTTTGTGAGAGCGCACAGTAAGCTGCCTCAATGCACACTTGTCATAAACGTTCATCTACTTTATTCATGTACTAGCTTTTTTTTATCTTGCTGCCTTGCTCCTTTGTCACCCCTCCCTGTTGTGTGATTTAAATCTGGTCTAAGTCATTTCATGTAGTGCCCACTCCCCTGCTATAATAATCCGGCGCTGCAGGGTTTACTGTAAATAAATAAAAAATTAATTGGTGCAATTGGGGCTGTCCTCCATTCACTCAGTAATTCAGACGACAATAATGAAGCTTGGAATATTATAAGAAGGAACTTTTATAAGGTTACAAAATATCTAGGGAGAAACAAGTAAGGATTATTATCAGGCCCCTTAGAACATTTGGGGTTTAGGTTCAACACGATAGAGACCACGCCAGCATATGTTATAAAATTAACATCAAATGGGTGGTAGAATGTGCCGTCAATACTAGTGAGCAATAAGTAAGATTCGAGAAGACTGTGAAAAAAAGATATTAAATTGACGAGCAAATTCCACCTTCGCCTTAACCACCTGTCAATTCATTGTCCTTTTGGACATTATTCTTTTCTTCTCAGCCATTTAATTCCAACATTTACTTCGATTGTTAGTAATAAAATTAGGTAGTGATGAGTGAAAATAATAAACTTTTGACCTGCGCACGGCAAGTGCTACTTTGTCCTGCACTTGAGATATGAAGGTTGGCTGCGCAGGAGCCTTTTTATTCAGTTAATTTTGCGTTTTAAATGAATGACATTGCTATATATCCATGGTGTTTGCCTGTGAACTTGTTTTTTTATTTGCTATGAATTTATCACGACAAAAATGACACGTGTCCTTAAAGCGGATCGAAATTATTTACATTATTTTCTTCAAAATAAGTTAGACAATTTCCCCAGTAATCAATCACGCATGCGTCGATAGCGCGAGAATAATCTTTGGCAAAATGAACAGATGATTTTTTGGTTAGTTTAAGCACAGGAATCAAGTAGCAAGGAAATACAAACAAGATAGTAGACAGGCAGCCCCTGCTCGATCAGAACTGCGAATTCAGCGAATTCAGCAAAGGAAACAAGGTCCAAGGAGTTCATAAGGAATCTGTGAAAAGTAAGTCAATAATTCATTCACCCACATTTTAATTTGCCAGAACATAGGCCATAGGGTGCACGTCTTTCTCCCCCCTGCCCCCTTTACCCGCTTCCTATTTTTACGCCTCAATTTCATGTCGCATGCGTTAGCAGCCCTATTAAAGTTGCCGAATAAATTCTCGTTATTCGTGAAACAGAACTGCGATGCTACGGATCACTTGTCTACGCAATATATACCTTAAGTAGCACACACACGTTGATCCTCGCCTGCACAATATGTATATGTAAGAGAACACGACAAAGCGTTCAAAGTTATCGGTCTTCTTTCCTTCAAATAAAATTTCACTTCCTACCAAAATTTCGCCGACAAGTGCAATTCTAATAGATTTATTTCTAACAAACGCTTCCACTGAAGAGATCATTCCGGCGATCTTGACACGTCAGTAAGTGATCACGAACCCATATACCTTGTTTTGGCTTGGCACCAGAAAAAACAGCAAAAAACAACGCTTTGCCGGAAATAAAATTTCAAAAAATAACTTCTGATTCGCTCTTGCTTTTTCTGAGATGAAATTAACACATTAATTTGGGAGGACGTGTTACCGAATTTTTCACCTGATATAGCGTAAAACTGTTTTAAGAGATATTATGCTGGGTATACGAGAAGCACTTTCCATATAAAATTCTGAGAAAAAAAATAAATAAACGTGCGCGTAAACCAAGGATAACCGCTTCCATCCTTAAATTGATGAACAAAAAAATTGTCTTTATAATGTGTTCCTTCCAGGACGCGAGATAGCTGCTTTCAAGTCTTTTAAATTACTATATCGAAATAATTAAACTCCTGAGACAATGTAAACAGGACTATTATTTTACTTAGACGGCGCGGTAAACGGGAAAAAGATGTGGAATAAATTAAATGATGTATTATCTACAAGGCAACCGGTAAATAGCATTTGTGAGCTTACCATATGTAATAAAGTCATGGACTTATAATCCCAGGCTCCCGGTGCAGTCTCTGACTTTGGGACCGTTGTCTGTATACGATTTTTTGTAACAAATTGTTATGAACGAATAATAAACTGAAACTGAAACTGAAGTATACAAAGGAACTGACATGCCTAGGAAATTCAGCGAGCATTTTAATATTCTAGTAAATAGTAAATATGATGCAGAAGTTCTAAACTACCTTCCCTTTCCACACAAAATTCCCTGTTTTCCACACCAGGCGATGAGCATGAGAGAATAATTATATTCAGATCCTTTAATGTAAGAGTTAGGACATCAATGGTTTAAAACTGCAACTTATTATTTTTGTTATTGACCGCCTCAGTCCGTATTTAACACGCATATACAATCTCGCTTTAAGTACCGGCATTTTCCTCAACCTCTGAAAACCGTCAAAGTAACTGTAATATATAAGAGGGCAAAGAACAATAACCTGAATAATTACTTGTCAAATCCAATATTGCCAGCATTCGCAAAGGGAATAGACAATATTATGTTTATTAGATTTTAAAGATTTTTGACAAACATTTGTGTTATAACACCGTCACTGTTCGGTTTCAGCTTCTCAACCTAATGTGCGCTGCTTCATCAAAAGGAATTAATATTAGACAAACATTGAAGAGAAAACATTACCCCTAGGTATTTTCCTAGATTTTTCAAAGGCCTTCGATACCATAAATCATGTAAAATAAGGGCAAAAATAAAATGCTATAGCATTCGCGGTGTCGTGTTAACTTTAATTCAGGGCTAAATGACCGATCGGCACCATGTATGAATAAATGAACTGTCTGTACTAGCAAAAATTCGACATGGTGTGCGGCATGGTGTATATGGTGTATACTTGGCCCACTTTTGTTTATCATTTTTATAAACGACAGCATTAGAGGGGACAGTTCAATAGCATATGTTATTTATGCAGATGACAACTGTGTTTTTCTGGAATGAATGCTGATATCATAGCATTGGCAAATGACACACTAAATGGGCTGCACACTTGGACGGTAAAAATCTCTGAATGATTAAACTGTCCTAAGACAAAATATTTTATTTTCCGAGCCAGATCTACAGTATGCCCTATGTTCAGTTCTTTATATCTAAATAATGTTAAAATAGAATTCTGTCCCTCTGCAAATACATTTGGAGCTGTGTTTCGTGAATACATGCCCTGGGGAGCACCACAAGAACTACATAAGGAACAAACTGTAATTTAATAGGTATCCCAAGAACATGTCACCGCATATACCGGAACAGCAAACATTTATGGTGTATAATGCTTTATTTACTCCACATCGGCACTACTGTCACTTAATTTGGGGTGCCAGGACCAAGAAATCATTAGATAACTTCATCATGTTGCAAAAAAAAAGGATATACGTTGTATTGCAGGTATAGATACAATGCACCAAGGTTCGAATCATCTGCAAGATTGAAGATATTGAAGTTTGAAGCTTTCTATAAATACTATCTCTTAACAACATTTAGATCAGACCTTATCCAAAACAGCTGCCACATGCGTACATTAGGAAACATAATTCTAAATCTCTCTGTACGTTCAACAAGACGCGTACAAACTATGGATCACAGATACTACAGTATTGACAAGCCAATGTAATAACTAAATTCAATCTCACACGTGGAAGTTTATGTGCCATGTCTAAAAATTGAATGTTAGATATATGTCTGAATATTTATTTTTTTTCTTATGTGAATACGACGTCTTGTGCATTTTTATATGATGGTTTCTGAATTGTCACTCTGATTTGGCGCACGACTCACACTCTTATGTACCTCATGTTGCTGCTTTGGTGCCAAGAGAGCGGCGAGGCTAGACAAGCTGCAGAAATGCTGCTTTTACCCCACTATCTTCATCATAAATGGTACATTCTGTTGTGTTACAAATGTAATGATGTGTTGAAACAAACCAAATCTCAACTCGGGCCTTTGTCATTAGGAGGGGCCTGCCGGCGCCCATAGTCAGTTTTGGGAAGAACAAAAAGGCGACAGGTCCGTAAGCTGCATTACTCGCATCTGTCAAAAGGTGCAGCTGTATGTCTAGCAAGGAGCTCGAGAGAGGGCACAGTCTTGGGACAGCCAACGATGCAATATGAGGCACTTCACGCAGCCAGTTCTTGCCATGTAGTGCTAGTTCGTCTGGAATTCGGCGGTTCCACGATGTCACTATTCGCCGGATGCGCTGAAAAATAATTTCGACTCGGATCGGAAACGGCACTACAGAGACCAGTGGTCATACATTCGAGCTCCCGTCTGCAAACTGAATCGTTTTGTGGGCTCCAGTTTCTTCAAACACTCCAATACCGGTTGTGCATTCACGCTTAGAGCACCTTCTTGAGTGTCTCAAATGAGTGCCAATAGTTTGTCTTATCAGGAGAACTGGACTCTCCTTTCTTCTCCATATAGCCATGCATATCTGCGCTTTTGGTTGCTCACTTTTGCAGCTTCATGCCTGCGCCAGAAAATATGTGTGCGGCCCGGCGATGCAACTGGCGAACGGCATCGTTGTCCTCAACTCCAGTCAACATGTCGTCTAAATGAGAGCGTTTGAATAACTTTAGAGCGGTAGTCCCATAAGGCTCACAACCTTGATGGAAATGGCATTGTACAGCCGCGCCTACTAGAAACGGTCTTGATGTAGTACCGAAAGGTACACAAATGATTAGACAGTCTTTGATTCGAATTAAGTCGTCTCAAACCGCAGGAATCTCGGGGAATCCTTGTCGACGAACTTGATTAAAATCTGCAGAGACACCTCCTGAACGTCTACGGTGATCCCAATGTTATGCTTACGAAAACATAACGTTTTCAACAGCTCATTGTTGAGGCTGGGGCCTTCGCCCAGATGATCATTCCAGGATGTCGCTCCGGCAGCATAAGATGACGCATAAACACCTGTAGCTTTGTTGCTGTGGAAGATTCCTTGATGATTGTGCGATGGGGCACGTAATACGTCTTGTCCTTGGCTGTGCAGTGCGGACCTTCTAGTTATGCATGATCAACCTTGAGATACTGAGCAAACAACGCATCATGTAGGAGTAGATTTTCGCTCTTGGACAAACTTTGATTTTAATCTTTTATCCTTTTAATCGCTAACGACCGTTTGTCTTTAAGTTTGACGTGAAGCTCCTCAAAGGGGAGGCTTACTTCGTAGCGCTAATGCGGCAGTTTAACAGTGCGGTTACATTCTTTCAAAACAGTCTTAAAATTTTCAGATGAATCTGGTTGATCAGTTATAACCATACTCTCAAGCTGCCAAAATTCCTGCAATGATGTCGACAGATCGTCGAACATGCGGCACGAAGTTCGAAGCACACACACTTGTCTGCGTCCGTCGATTGAGACATCTGCCATTGCTTTTTGGGCCTCTAAACACCCACACGAGTGCTCAGCCCTTAGCAACTATTTTTTTGTGAGTATGACCCAGTGTCACTTCTTTAATATTTTGCAGATGTCATCTGCTCCGATAAGCAACCATATTCCTGGTTCCTGTAGTGTACCAAGGTAAGCAACCGCCTCAGCGAGGGGCCTATAACGAGTCTCCATTATTTTGACAAAAGTCTTGTCGTGCGGGATCTGCACAATGTCTTCGGAAATACGCGGTGTTTCAATAGCCTCAGTTTCCACAAGAATTCCTTCCAACTGACTATGGAGTGAAAGTTTAAAGGTATTTCGCCGTACAGTGTGGTTGGGACTTTGAGGGCGAAAGACGTATTTGCATAAGTCAACTTCATATATGACTCGATCTTCAGTTTCCGTGATAATTCTTGGTTAACAAAAACTACGTTGGCTGCCGCTAGATACAGATACCTCGAAAGTAGCAGTAAAACATGGTGGCCCCTCGTCTATGCTCTGAACGTCTGAAGTAGAACAGCAGTGTCAAATTTGTAATGGTTCTCGCTGCCTATTTGCGTACCATGCACCAATGAACTGCTGAGAGACTGCCTTGGTTCGGGTTTAACCGTCTGTACGCTGTTTTTATAACACATAGATGAAGCATGTTTGCCGGCGCAGTGCGTGCAGCTAACCGTGCAACGGCAGTTTTTGCTCGAGCAGCCGGTTGCCTCGACCACACTTTTTCTCTTTGTAGTCCAAGGAAGAGTCGCACTCTCATGCTGCATGATGGTTCTCGCAAAACACTCACGTTCCATTGCCACTGTTCTAGATCACTCCTGCCGGTTAAGCTGGTGTCTGTCGGCGGTGGATCTGGGCAACAGATATTGTCCGTTTAACACCTCTAGTGGACCGTGTGTTGTTCTCTCCCTGTAGTCAACCTCAACTCGAAAATACTGCAGGAGATCTTGAAGGTTTGCCTCTCCTGTTACCCTTGGATCGCGATCGTTATTTTCCTTAAGGCTTCTGCGTCTATGGCAATTTACCATGGCATTTATTTATTTATTTGATTATTAATTTATTTATTCATTTATTTATTTTATTTTATTTATTCATTTACCCACAGCGCCACAGTGGCATTACAGGGGGGGGGGGATTGTAGAAAAAAAATATTACAAGGACAGTCACAATGACAATGCAAGCACTTAATTGTCAGTAATATTAGCAAGAAATGAAGATAAAGCATTCCATTCTCGAACAGTGTGAGGAAAAAACGACACCTAAAACATATCGGTTCTTGACCTGAACTCACGCATTTCATGGTTATGATCAACCTGCTCGGGTTTGTAGTGCGGATGAGAAATGTGCTTCTCCCTAGGAATTGCAATCTTATAGTAATATATGTTATAAAGAAATTTAAGCCTCAGCTTTCTTCTTACTTCAAGGGGTTCCCATTCTAATTCCTGTTTTATGCCAGACCCACTAATGTGTCTACTATAATTCCCTGAAACGTAGCGGGCTGCTAAGGTCTGGAATCTTTCTAATTTTTGTCTGTCGGTGTTTGTCGGCGGGGCCCATACAGTACAAGCATATTCCAAGGCGGACCTAATATATGTTGTAAATAGTAAATCCCTAGAGTCTTGCGGAAACAATCTCGTGTTACGGCGCAAAAAACCCAACATTTTGCAAGCTTTCCCAGCAACATATCAACATGTCGACGCCAACATAGTTTGGAGGTGATGTACACACATAAATACTTATATTCCAGAGCAGTTTCCAATCATTGGCCGTTTATGTTATAGAGGTAATTAGGTACATTCTTTTTCCTTGTGAAACACATGTGCACTGTTTTTGCAAATTTATATTAATGTGCCACTGTTCGCACCATCGGTGCAATGTATTTAGGTCTTCCTGCAAAGCATTTTCAGTGATGGCTTTCATCAACACGTATATTCTTTCCCTTAAACCTGGAACACGCTTTTAGAACTCAATCTTTTGGTGGTCTTACATATCTGGTAGAGTATTACAGGAAACCGTGAAAAACAATGGCCCCATTACTCCTCAAAAAGAGATCTCCCAAAGAGGGTGACGAAAGGACACGCAATACACTGGGCATGGAACCTTTAACGTCCGCTTCTGAACCTAACGAGGTTTGCATTACCGGCACAGGCTCGGCATCTGCCACTGTAAGAACTGCAACCAAACACGAGCTGTTCTGTGTATTTCCGGACACGACCGACACCAGAGAGGCCAGCATTTTCGTCCTTCTAAAGGAAGTCCTTTGCCATTTTAGTCTCAGCATTGACAATTCTCATGCGCAATGTTATGATGGCGCTACATATATCAGAGGACAGAAAGATGGGCAGCAAGCTCTCACACAAGAGGAGCGCGAGCTCTGTACGTACACTGACTTGCGCACATACATAAGGTGGTGTTGCAGGACGTGAGTCAGAAAGTGGAAACGTGTCCTGATTTCGGGGCATGATATCAGAAAAGATAAGGTTTTTACGTGCTCCCCAAAGGGCCTGGATATGTTCAAGGTATTTCAGAAAGAAGGTGAACGCGTAAATTTCGGAAATTTTGTCCTACGAGGTGGACGTTAAGGGCCACTTGTACAGAACTATAGCCAGCTGTTCTCGTTTCTTCATGACCTAGCATCCGAAGAAAGGAACGATGCCGGAGCCAAAGCCAGTGCATTTTTTAAAAGCGCTGTCAAAAGTCCACACATTCTTCATCCTGAAGCTTTTGACGCTAGTGTTTTCGCGATTAGAAACAGGAAGTGCTGCATTGCAGAAAGCAGCACTGAGATTTGATCAAGCAGAAAAAGTGGTCAAAGTCCATCAGAGATAGTCTTAGCGGACTTAGGAAGGAAGGACTTTGGAAATTTTGGAACAAGACACACGCGACGGCGCGTGAATTGGAGCGGACTTTTAAAGACAAAGAAGCCCCTGCTCCAGGCCAAAGGAATACTCCACGACGGTATGACGACGCACCTGTAGTTGCCTATGTCCTTCGGCCGAGGACATCTACTATCACCTGTTCTACGAGGAATTGGACACAGTAGATTGTGCCCTGGACGGAAGGTATCGCCAGAAATCTGACAGCACGTGCATGACACAAATTGAGCTGTTTTCCACTGGTAATGGTGACAGCACGTACATGTTGAAGCTCTACGGGAAAAACTTTGAGCCTGAGCGGGTCCACGTTCATCGTAGTATGCTCATAGATATATCAATGCAGCGCAATGCTGCCTTGAAAACGTTTCAGGATGTTGTAGAGATGCTTTCGGGCGATAACTGTGAGCAGCTGCAAAATTTTTTGCCTGAGGTGGCTAAGCATGTCAAAGTGGTTGAAACAGCCCAGTCGTGTCATGCAGATCTGAGAGATCGTTTTCCTGCCTCCATAGTGACAAAACATACCTGAGGTCAACGATTGGATAAGCGCGGGTAAATCACAAAGCAGTTCTCCATGGGCACGAAGAACTCGCCCGCAAAATAAATCTCAGTGGAATCGCGGATGAGTTTATTAAGATCTGAACTGTGCGTGGAAATGCATTCACGATTGTGCGATAGGATTTGTGTAAAAGGATAGTGAACTTCATAACAGTGTAATGCGCCAGCTTTATTCAAGCTGTCACTGTCCCTAACATTAATTTATACCGTAACTCCCCATACCCCTAAAATCTGCTTTTTGCCGTTTCGTGATTACAATCTCCGCCTTCTGAGTACAGTTGTTTTTGTTTTGTATAGAGTTTGGTAGCTCGTTTAAATTTTCGAAAAGCGACGAGGTTATGATCTGCCTTTAGATTTTATATTTTAGCTTATTGAAGAAATGTTTTGCTTTCTACGGTTTCTTAGACACAAATAGTTGGAAATTTACTTTTAATTTTTGAATAACAGCTTATGGTTGCAATGTTTATATTGTCGAGTAGTTCTTAGAAACGAAGTATTTGGAATGAGTTTGTAACATTTGAATTCTTAGCATGCTAACGAACTGTTCTTGTTCCCCAGAGTTTTCTCTCAGTTTGACTAAGGGCGTTGTGAATGTTCGCGAAGAGTTTACATGTTCTTTAGTTTGTTTTCCATTCATTTGATGAGTATTTCTAAACCATGCGGTCATTATTTTTAGCTTATTCGCTCGACTTTAGCAACAAGAGAATTCAGGTTTAAATATATCGCCTATCCGCCTGTGTACATCTCTGGCCCAGCAGCATGCGGGAGGAAGGCGGGGACGAATGAAAAAAAGACAGGCAGGGAATTGCGCGCCATCCCTCCTCCCCCCCTCTCCCCGGCAAATTGACAACTGGATGACTATGTGTAGAAGCGAAGTACGACAAAAAATATTGCTGCAAGCATGTTAGAAAAGTAAAATTTTACATTATAAAAACGATACAGCGAAATAATTTAGTGCAAGAGGGCTTCACTATTGCGAAAGTAGAAGTCATTAATGAACTACAAAACCAACAGCAACAATAGCAACAAGAGCTTCATTAAGCGGCAGGTTCAATAACAGGTTAATTATGAAGACATGCTGAACTCACCCAACTTAATTAGATATATGTTCAATCCAGTCAATGCTGGTGAATTGTTGAATGGGCAGACTTACACTCTGTTACTATGCGAGGGAAGAAATAACGGAAAGCGGTAGTTCTGGCACTGTGAGGTTTTAGTGACGCAAGTTGACGATAGCTTGTTCTGCGGGCCGTAAATAGGTGTATGTAAGGCTGGGGAAAAAGAGACAATTTACCCTTATTATTAGAAAAGAAATTTAGATGTGCGAGATTTCCTCCTTAATTGCCAAGTCCCAACATCAAGTTCGATCGTTTATTTGCCTGGGGAGATAGTTAAGCAATATTTTGATTCTAGGGCATCAATGGTAGTATTAGCATAGGGATCTCATATCATAGCTGCATATTCCAGTTTAGGACGGACGAGGGGGTATAGGCAATTACACGAGTTTCAGCGGGAGCATGTTTTAATTATTGTCTCAGTAGGCAAAATTTATGGAAAGGAGAGTCGCATAAGTAAGAAATATGGGATTTGCCCTATTACGAAATTGCCACATTACCATACCATAGCTTATTCCATATTACCATATTACCATATTGGCCAAATATGGTCAATGTAACGCCTAGATATTTGTATTAGCTAACTTCGGTAAGTACTAGAGAAGCAAGGCTGTAGGCAAACGATAGCTTATTATTTTTTCATAATTTTCATGATAATTGTTTTGCTTATGTTAAGTTCCGTATTCGAAGAAACGTATTGAGACAGGTATGAAGGCTGGAATTTAATGTGATTTAGTCTTGAGGGCTGGTAACATTGGTAAAGAGCAGGCAGTCATCAGTAAACTGTGTCATTTATTTCAGGCGAAGCAACAGCGTGAATTGTGCCATTAATGTGTCAAATAACAACGTCTTAAAACACTATCCTGAGGAACATCAGAAGTTAAGGGAAGTCGCTAGAAGAGTGAGCAACAACAACGAATGGCGTGTGGTTTAATAATTAAGCAGTAGTCATATTTATAGTATACGTGGGTAAATTGAGCCGTTCAGATTTTTTTTATTACCTTTGAGTGTGTAATGGGGGGCACATTGAATTCTTCTTTCGTATAAAAATATGGACTTAATTTGTCCACTTTTGTCCTGTATGCTAGCAAAATCGTGATTAACAGTAGCTAATGGTATTACAGCAGGAAAGCCCTCTCGAAAGGCATGCAGCAGGGTAACAAAATGTATCTGTCTCCTAGAAACTTGTTAATTTCATTAGCTATTATATGCTCTAAAAGATTTTAAAAAAGGGGGTGAGTGATAAAGGACGATAGTTTGCAATTAGAGTGAAATCAGCACTGCGGTAGCATGGGCAGTAAGTCAGTCACTAGGAAGCCCAGCTGAAGACAAAGACACGAAATATTATAACTACGAAGTGGGATAACATTTCAGCTTACCTATGAAGAAACGTATTGGGTAGGTTGTCTGGCCCAGGAGTCGATTTCGTTTTTATATTTAAAAACTTAGGAAGAAGCCCAGGCAATCAAACTATATCACATTGGTTATTGTGTGTGATGCGACCAGAAAGAGAGAGATCTAACGAGCTCAAAAACTTACGGTTGTTTAAGGCGCATTGTGCACAGTTGTGTGCATTGCATGTCTGGTGTTTTCTTTTCGCATTTAGGATGCACAATTCTCTATTAGGTTGTTTTTAGCGCATTTACAAACTTTAAACTGACAACCGTGTGCATTTTGGGCGCCATCTGTTGCATTTCGCTGAAAATGTTTATATCAGAAGAAGAAATGGCGGACGCCGGTGCAGCAGAGAGTGGTGAGTCAAGTTCTTATTTTTTTAGAGCCGGCTTTTTACATTGTAGCAAGCAAAAAAAAATTAGACGCGCTTGTGCTTTATATGAAGTACCGAGGAGTGATAACTTCATCCTTTCTCAGGAGATGTCCAAACGCTAACGCTTGCACGCGCATGCGTACGCGATTGTGTACAAAGCGCCGTGGTCGCTGCAGAAATGAAGAACGCTGAGAATTGCTTTGATTTTCGTTCCAGGTTTTTTGGCCATTCCATGTTCTTCTTTCTACAATGTGAAAAAGCATGAGAAAACCCAAAAGTCAATTGAAAGGCTATTGGAGCTCATAGCTGATGGAAACATTTCAGACGTCGGGGAAAGTGACGAAGAAGACGCTACGTGTGAAGCGACTGACGCCTGCGTTGCAGCTGCGTTCACCAACCTCGCAGAAGAGGAAGGTGTTGCTGCAGGGCAAACGCAAGCTGAAGAAGTGGACACTGAGGGTGCTTGTTCCCTTTGTGGACATGTCTATCTGCACTTCTGAGCTAGAATACCTCCGCGACAATCCAACGCTGCCTAGAGCTAAACTCCTAGATTTGATGAATTTTCGCTTGCAAGTTGCCGAAGCATTAATTATATCGGTACTGCCCGCGAAAAAGCGTGGAAGGCCTTCTCTTGCAGAGTTCCAAGCACCACAACCAAAGACAGGGCAAAAAAAGCAATAATGTCACTTCCTTGCACCGACGCGCACTACGACTCCTTTGACATTAACCCGAAGCCCGCGACCAGAATGAGCGATTGAGGTGCAAGCTCGAGAAGTGCATAGGAAGGACCCAGATATTCTGCATGAAATTCGCTGTGCCACTTTGCCTGACGAAAGAGCGAAATTGCTTCCTCGCTTTACACAAGTGAATTTAGTGACCAGTGAGGCGCTTTGTACACAATTGTGCACGATGTTGCAAATAATAAAGATTCATGATAACTTTCAAGAATTCAGTGGTATTGTCTTTCTTAGGTGCCAAAAAGAATGTTTCTGTAACAAAAATATTTTTCTATGCATAATTACAAGTGGCGCCTGAAAGGACTTTAAAGTATCTATTGAACCGTCACCGAATACCGTGTTTCTCATTGATAAAATTTCCGTCATGCACAATCTGGTCGACTGATTTCCGTTTCCTGCTAAGAAAGCCACAAAATTTCTTAGCGATAGTCCGAATGAGCTTTGGCAACGGATGCTGAAAGCAGTGTAGCTTGGCATTACAGATTTCTATGCTTATTATTATTTTTTTTTCAAACATAGCAACTGTGACACGAAAAATACCTTGTCTTACGTGCTTGACTTCCCTTTTGGTGTGTATTTTCACATCATCCAGCAAGTAGGTTTACACGTTTGCTTATTTTTCCTATTGCGACGGCGTTATTGATGCAGTAAATACAAATTTAATCTCGTTTCAAAGCTTAACAGTGTCATGCCGTTTGAATGTACTAAGGTGCAAGTCCAAATAATCAAGTACGCTTTCGTCTATGGTGCGTGAGAAATTGTTGAATGTAACAAGGTTGCAGTGATTGATTCGGCGTGGCTCAGGGATGGAAGAAAAAGGCACTGGGAAAAGACAAATGGGATTCCTCATGATGAGGAATCCCATTTCAACTTAGCGAACTGCTCGAGGGACTGCTTTATAAAGACAACATCAAGTATTGTGGTCAATTGAGCACAAACTCGTGTGTGTTTTGTCACGACTTGCTGTAAGTTGTGCTTCAAGATAATGTCACGCAGGGAACTAACATGTGAATTCAATCCGGAAGGGAAGGAGCGACAGACCCAATCAAAATAGGAGGCACTCATGAGCGTCTACCATTATTTGAAGTATCGCTAAATCCACCTAGACTTCGGATCGCAAAACTCACAACATATGAGAAACTTCTGTATCAGCACTGGTGCTATCATATAAAAAAGTTACCTTGCCGAGTACAACAAAGCGTAAATCTTGCGTTTTTTTATTGAAAAAATGTTAGGAGCACTGCAGGATAGTTATGAGGCTAGCTGCGGTCGGGTTTCTATTCCTTCCACTCTCCAATCTGCGAAAAACTTTGAAATCAAATAAAGAGATAAAGTTAACTCGTCATTTAAGACTGCGGATGATGTTGCTAGTAGAAGAATTCCACAGAGAATTTAAAGAACACGTAGAAAAAGTGTCGATCACGTTCATCGGATTCTCTGTACACGGGAGCCAAAGGATTAAGGGATCGCTTGCTCAGTCTCACATGATGTGGCTTCCTGAAAACCATGTTTGTTAGGGCAAAAATAGTTGTAGATATTCGACAACATGCGATTCGCAAATGCAACATGCACTGCTACAGGTCACCTTAATCAAAGGTATAAGGTGGTATCGCTTGATAAGGAAAATAACATTTTTCTTTTTTTTTTTGTTACCGAGATAACCTTGCATTGCGCAGAATGACAAGGACTGGCGAAACATACATCACTAAATAAAGTTTGCGATCTGGCTGGTGCCGTATTACCACATCAGAAATTATACCGCCAGAGCCTGCTAGCGATGCTGATCTATACACTTTGTTTAAAGAAATGGTACGTAATAATAATGTATCTCTTTCCGATTCGTGCATTTTATTAGAGATTACAATTACAAAGAAAATGTAATACAGAAGGAGGTCTTAAAGTAAGAACTGTCAGGGGGACCTCCTGTTACAACATGTACAAAATATGTAATATAGGATTAATAACGAGGGTAAGAACAGCGTGAAAATACAATCAACATATTAGAAGTAATTAATGCAACATCTGGAAGTTGAAGATTACACAAAAATTAGCAAGAATAATTCTATCTTGAAATACAGATGAAGGTACTATCATTACAGTAATTGAATAGGAGTATAATGATTATGAACAGCAGTGCGCAATCCAACAATTTACATACGGCAGATAATCTGTGAACATAAATCGAGAAAAACAATAAAATGTGGCTACACAGTAATAAATGTATACACACACGCATACATACAGACACACAAATATATAGACACACATATAAACATATGTACACTTGTCGAATAATCAGGTAAGGTATAGTTGCGCTCAGTGTGATTTACAGGGCATCCAGTTATTCTCGACGCAACGTTAGGCTAGACTTGTCTCTTTCACGAGGACAGAGTTAGCGGGGCCAGTTTCAAGTAGCACCCGCTTCAAGCAATGCCCATCAATACAGGTTGCCGTGAAGCATAGGAACCTTGCTTTGGAGCGTTGCTCAGACAGGCAGGATTCGAAGACGGCCAGGAAACCAGAAACCAGCCAGGAGTATGTAATGAGGAGAAGGATGAAAAGGAAGGAATGAAAGGTAGGGAGGGTCAACCAGACACGCGTCCGGTTTCTACCCTGCACAGGCGAAGGGGCTTAAAGCAAGAAAATAAAGGAGGGGGAGGGAAGAAGACTATCGGTGTGAGTACGTGCGGATGTCAATAATTTTAGGTCTATAATCGGTTAGTGAGGCCAGACGCCTTCATGAAGTGTAGCAGTGCCCGCGTCGCTTTGTAAGCCTGCGACGTATGGGGCCATAGTACGAGAATCTTAATTCCTGAAAATGGTCTGTTATCTAATTGGTTTAACACCCAATGAAGAATTCGTAGTCATAGAGATCACAAAAGCACATCACGCGCTCAATCGTCTCTTTAATGTGGAGTACGTAAGAGTTAAAGTAAAACTCACTGATCTGGTCCATTAAACAGAGTGTAAGCAATATTGAAGCGGGGCGTAGACGAAGTAGACGTGAATGATTGAATGAAGTCTGAGATTAACGCGGCAGCAGCAGCTACATTCCGGAAATACACGAATTCTAAGAACGCTTCATTAAATAAAGAAGGTTAATTCACGTGGCGCATCTCAGGAAGGCCACTATGAAATGACGCTGTGAATAGTGTTGGATACGGCGTAGCTAAAATTTTATGAGTATTTAACTTTTGTTATACAGGAAGTTTCAGAAGCTGCTGTGATTTCAGTAGCTTCCACAGCTCTTTCTAGAACTCGCGAAAGATTCCCTCACATAAGCAGTACAACCACTGCCTCATTACGATGTTTTTCGAGAAGTTATATCAATATCGCAAGGAACCATGAAGGAGAAATCTCTTTATTGAGGCTGATTTAGCTGTAAAGATCTCGAATAAAACAATTGCAATCAAACTAAATGTCAATCGCACGTACTACTTTCCAGCCATCGCGCAGCATATTTATCTGCGACGGCGGAAGCCTAGGTGACCTGCAACCAATCCACCGTAGCCAGCTGGCCCATATCCACCTGGAGCATAACCAACCGCACCGTAACCCTGTTGGGCGTGACCCCCGTAGGCGTGGCCACTGATAGCCGGCCCATTTGGAGGGTAGGCGTTGCGCCCGTAGCCGCCGTAACCGAAGGCTCCAGCTGCGCTACTGGAGGGGCCGTATCCACCACCGCCGAATCCGGCGTAAGCGTTGTAACCGGGCGCTCCTGCGGCCGCGGCAAATGTATTCAGAGCCGCTGCACCACCAGGAACCGGTGGGACAACTGGTGATGCGTTGAACACGACGTCGGCGCTGGCTCCCGGTGCCGTGCCCGGCTCGTTGGTGTCCACTGTGGCGCGGAAGCCGTTGGCGTCGGCGATGTAGTTGACGCGGCGGAAGAGACCGTTCACATCTCGGTATCCGTACGAGCCAGTCTTCACGTTGTTGGCGTCGCCCTGCTCGCTACGGAACTGCCGGTTGCCGAACTCGTCCGCCGTGTCGTAGCCAAAAGTGTACGGCTGAGGTGGCTGGGAAGTACAGGGTGTTATCTTACTAACACAATATTTTTGGGAGTCTG